>NC_039361.1:145137823-145459143 GCF_003573695.1 Papaver somniferum | reverse complement strand
TACCATGCACCAAGTCCCTTTCCTACACGGATTTATTTTTGGGAGAATTTTTTCTTAAGGAATTTAATTCCAAAATTATTTTTTAAGAGTTTTATTTGTGGGAAATTCCTTTTACGAGTTTTACTTGTTTTTGAAGAAAACAAAAACCTAACTTGATTTGCAAGTATCTCATCCTATAAATATGACTCGAAATTCTGTTTTAAAAACACACACAAGCAGCGACTATCTCTAGGTCAAAAATACATATTTTGACCCATGCGATATGCGCGTATACCATGCACCAAGTCCCTTTCCTACACGGATTTATTTTTGGGAGAATTTTTTCTTAAGGAATTTAATTCCAAAATTATTTTTAAGAGTTTTATTTGTGGGAAATTCCTTTTACGAGTTTTACTTGTTTTTGAAGAAAACAAAAACCTAACTTGATTTGCAAGTATCTCATCCTATAAATATGACTCGAAATTCTGTTTTAAAAACACACACAAGCAGCGACTATCTCTAGGTCAAAAATACATATTTTGACCCATGCGATATGCGCGTATACCATGCACCAAGTCCCTTTCCTACACGGATTTATTTTTGGGAGAATTTTTTCTTAAGGAATTTAATTCCAAAATTATTTTTAAGAGTTTTATTTGTGGGAAATTCCTTTTACGAGTTTTACTTGTTTTTGAAGAAAACAAAAACCTAACTTGATTTGCAAGTATCTCATCCTATAAATATGACTCGAAATTCTGTTTTAAAAACACACACAAGCAGCGACTATCTCTAGGTCAAAAATACATATTTTGACCCATGCGATATGCGCGTATACCATGCACCAAGTCCCTTTCCTACACGGATTTATTTTTGGGAGAATTTTTCTTAAGGAATTTAATTCCAAAATTATTTTTAAGAGTTTTATTTGTGGGAAATTCCTTTTACGAGTTTTACTTGTTTTTGAAGAAAACAAAAACCTAACTTGATTTGCAAGTATCTCATCCTATAAATATGACTCGAAATTCTGTTTTAAAAACACACACAAGCAGCGACTATCTCTAGGTCAAAAATACATATTTTGACCCATGCGATATGCGCGTATACCATGCACCAAGTCCCTTTCCTACACGGATTTATTTTTGGGAGAATTTTTTCTTAAGGAATTTAATTCCAAAATTATTTTTTAAGAGTTTTATTTGTGGGAAATTCCTTTTACGAGTTTTACTTGTTTTTGAAGAAAACAAAAACCTAACTTGATTTGCAAGTATCTCATCCTATAAATATGACTCGAAATTCTGTTTTAAAAACACACACAAGCAGCGACTATCTCTAGGTCAAAAATACATATTTTGACCCATGCGATATGCGCGTATACCATGCACCAAGTCCCTTTCCTACACGGATTTATTTTTGGGAGAATTTTTTCTTAAGGAATTTAATTCCAAAATTATTTTTTAAGAGTTTTATTTGTGGGAAATTCCTTTTACGAGTTTTACTTGTTTTTGAAGAAAACAAAAACCTAACTTGATTTGCAAGTATCTCATCCTATAAATATGACTCGAAATTCTGTTTTAAAAACACACACAGCAGCGACTATCTCTAGGTCAAAAATACATATTTTGACCCATGCGATATGCGCGTATACCATGCACCAAGTCCCTTTCCTACACGGATTTATTTTTGGGAGAATTTTTTCTTAAGGAATTTAATTCCAAAATTATTTTTTAAGAGTTTTATTTGTGGGAAATTCCTTTTACGAGTTTTACTTGTTTTTGAAGAAAACAAAAACCTAACTTGATTTGCAAGTATCTCATCCTATAAATATGACTCGAAATTCTGTTTTAAAAACACACACAAGCAGCGACTATCTCTAGGTCAAAAATACATATTTTGACCCATGCGATATGCGCGTATACCATGCACCAAGTCCCTTTCCTACACGGATTTATTTTTGGGAGAATTTTTTCTTAAGGAATTTAATTCCAAAATTATTTTTAAGAGTTTTATTTGTGGGAAATTCCTTTTACGAGTTTTACTTGTTTTTGAAGAAAACAAAAACCTAACTTGATTTGCAAGTATCTCATCCTATAAATATGACTCGAAATTCTGTTTTAAAAACACACACAAGCAGCGACTATCTCTAGGTCAAAAATACATATTTTGACCCATGCGATATGCGCGTATACCATGCACCAAGTCCCTTTCCTACACGGATTTATTTTTGGGAGAATTTTTTCTTAAGGAATTTAATTCCAAAATTATTTTTTAAGAGTTTTATTTGTGGGAAATTCCTTTTACGAGTTTTACTTGTTTTTGAAGAAAACAAAAACCTAACTTGATTTGCAAGTATCTCATCCTATAAATATGACTCGAAATTCTGTTTTAAAAACACACACAAGCAGCGACTATCTCTAGGTCAAAAATACATATTTTGACCCATGCGATATGCGCGTATACCATGCACCAAGTCCCTTTCCTACACGGATTTATTTTTGGGAGAATTTTTTCTTAAGGAATTTAATTCCAAAATTATTTTTTAAGAGTTTTATTTGTGGGAAATTCCTTTTACGAGTTTTACTTGTTTTTGAAGAAAACAAAAACCTAACTTGATTTGCAAGTATCTCATCCTATAAATATGACTCGAAATTCTGTTTTAAAAACACACACAAGCAGCGACTATCTCTAGGTCAAAAATACATATTTTGACCCATGCGATATGCGTATACCATGCACCAAGTCCCTTTCCTACACGGATTTATTTTTGGGAGAATTTTTTCTTAAGGAATTTAATTCCAAAATTATTTTTTAAGAGTTTTATTTGTGGGAAATTCCTTTTACGAGTTTTACTTGTTTTTGAAGAAAACAAAAACCTAACTTGATTTGCAAGTATCTCATCCTATAAATATGACTCGAAATTCTGTTTTAAAAACACACACAAGCAGCGACTATCTCTAGGTCAAAAATACATATTTTGACCCATGCGATATGCGCGTATACCATGCACCAAGTCCCTTTCCTACACGGATTTATTTTTGGGAGAATTTTTTCTTAAGGAATTTAATTCCAAAATTATTTTTTAAGAGTTTTATTTGTGGGAAATTCCTTTTACGAGTTTTACTTGTTTTTGAAGAAAACAAAAACCTAACTTGATTTGCAAGTATCTCATCCTATAAATATGACTCGAAATTCTGTTTTAAAAACACACAAGCAGCGACTATCTCTAGGTCAAAAATACATTTTTGACCCATGCGATATGCGCGTATACCATGCACCAAGTCCCTTTCCTACACGGATTTATTTTTGGGAGAATTTTTTCTTAAGGAATTTAATTCCAAAATTATTTTTTAAGAGTTTTATTTGTGGGAAATTCCTTTTACGAGTTTTACTTGTTTTTGAAGAAAACAAAAACCTAACTTGATTTGCAAGTATCTCATCCTATAAATATGACTCGAAATTCTGTTTTAAAAACACACACAAGCAGCGACTATCTCTAGGTCAAAAATACATATTTTGACCCATGCGATATGCGTATACCATGCACCAAGTCCCTTTCCTACACGGATTTTTTTGGGAGAATTTTTTCTTAAGGAATTTAATTCCAAAATTATTTTTTAAGAGTTTTATTTGTGGGAAATTCCTTTTACGAGTTTTACTTGTTTTTGAAGAAAACAAAAACCTAACTTGATTTGCAAGTATCTCATCCTATAAATATGACTCGAAATTCTGTTTTAAAAACACACACAAGCAGCGACTATCTCTAGGTCAAAAATACATATTTTGACCCATGCGATATGCGCGTATACCATGCACCAAGTCCCTTTCCTACACGGATTTATTTTTGGGAGAATTTTTTCTTAAGGAATTTAATTCCAAAATTATTTTTAAGAGTTTTATTTGTGGGAAATTCCTTTTACGAGTTTTACTTGTTTTTGAAGAAAACAAAAACCTAACTTGATTTGCAAGTATCTCATCCTATAAATATGACTCGAAATTCTGTTTTAAAAACACACACAAGCAGCGACTATCTCTAGGTCAAAAATACATATTTTGACCCATGCGATATGCGCGTATACCATGCACCAAGTCCCTTTCCTACACGGATTTATTTTTGGGAGAATTTTTTCTTAAGGAATTTAATTCCAAAATTATTTTTTAAGAGTTTTATTTGTGGGAAATTCCTTTTACGAGTTTTACTTGTTTTTGAAGAAAACAAAAACCTAACTTGATTTGCAAGTATCTCATCCTATAAATATGACTCGAAATTCTGTTTTAAAAACACACACAAGCAGCGACTATCTCTAGGTCAAAAATACATATTTTGACCCATGCGATATGCGCGTATACCATGCACCAAGTCCCTTTCCTACACGGATTTATTTTTGGGAGAATTTTTTCTTAAGGAATTTAATTCCAAAATTATTTTTTAAGAGTTTTATTTGTGGGAAATTCCTTTTACGAGTTTTACTTGTTTTTGAAGAAAACAAAAACCTAACTTGATTTGCAAGTATCTCATCCTATAAATATGACTCGAAATTCTGTTTTAAAAACACACACAAGCAGCGACTATCTCTAGGTCAAAAATACATATTTTGACCCATGCGATATGCGCGTATACCATGCACCAAGTCCCTTTCC
The DNA here is from genome assembly GCF_003573695.1 of Papaver somniferum. Lineage (NCBI taxonomy): Eukaryota > Viridiplantae > Streptophyta > Magnoliopsida > Ranunculales > Papaveraceae > Papaver > Papaver somniferum. Next base: position 145,454,529 of record NC_039361.1, on the reverse strand, counting down.
TACACGGATTTATTTTTGGGAGAATTTTTTCTTAAGGAATTTAATTCCAAAATTATTTTTTAAGAGTTTTATTTGTGGGAAATTCCTTTTACGAGTTTTACTTGTTTTTGAAGAAAACAAAAACCTAACTTGATTTGCAAGTATCTCATCCTATAAATATGACTCGAAATTCTGTTTTAAAAACACACACAAGCAGCGACTATCTCTAGGTCAAAAATACATATTTTGACCCATGCGATATGCGCGTATACCATGCACCAAGTCCCTTTCCTACACGGATTTATTTTTGGGAGAATTTTTCTTAAGGAATTTAATTCCAAAATTATTTTTTAAGAGTTTTATTTGTGGGAAATTCCTTTTACGAGTTTTACTTGTTTTTGAAGAAAACAAAAACCTAACTTGATTTGCAAGTATCTCATCCTATAAATATGACTCGAAATTCTGTTTTAAAAACACACACAAGCAGCGACTATCTCTAGGTCAAAAATACATATTTTGACCCATGCGATATGCGCGTATACCATGCACCAAGTCCCTTTCCTACACGGATTTTTTTTGGGAGAATTTTTTCTTAAGGAATTTAATTCCAAAATTATTTTTTAAGAGTTTTATTTGTGGGAAATTCCTTTTACGAGTTTTACTGTTTTTGAAGAAAACAAAAACCTAACTTGATTTGCAAGTATCTCATCCTATAAATATGACTCGAAATTCTGTTTTAAAAACACACACAAGCAGCGACTATCTCTAGGTCAAAAATACATATTTTGACCCATGCGATATGCGCGTATACCATGCACCAAGTCCCTTTCCTACACGGATTTATTTTTGGGAGAATTTTTTCTTAAGGAATTTAATTCCAAAATTATTTTTAAGAGTTTTATTTGTGGGAAATTCCTTTTACGAGTTTTACTTGTTTTTGAAGAAAACAAAAACCTAACTTGATTTGCAAGTATCTCATCCTATAAATATGACTCGAAATTCTGTTTTAAAAACACACACAAGCAGCGACTATCTCTAGGTCAAAAATACATATTTTGACCCATGCGATATGCGCGTATACCATGCACCAAGTCCCTTTCCTACACGGATTTATTTTTGGGAGAATTTTTTCTTAAGGAATTTAATTCCAAAATTATTTTTTAAGAGTTTTATTTGTGGGAAATTCCTTTTACGAGTTTTACTTGTTTTTGAAGAAAACAAAAACCTAACTTGATTTGCAAGTATCTCATCCTATAAATATGACTCGAAATTCTGTTTTAAAAACACACACAAGCAGCGACTATCTCTAGGTCAAAAATACATATTTTGACCCATGCGATATGCGCGTATACCATGCACCAAGTCCCTTTCCTACACGGATTTATTTTGGGAGAATTTTTTCTTAAGGAATTTAATTCCAAAATTATTTTTTAAGAGTTTTATTTGTGGGAAATTCCTTTTACGAGTTTTACTTGTTTTGAAGAAAACAAAAACCTAACTTGATTTGCAAGTATCTCATCCTATAAATATGACTCGAAATTTGTTTTAAAAACACACACAAGCAGCGACTATCTCTAGGTCAAAAATACATATTTTGACCCATGCGATATGCGCGTATACCATGCACCAAGTCCCTTTCCTACACGGATTTATTTTTGGGAGAATTTTTTCTTAAGGAATTTAATTCCAAAATTATTTTTTAAGAGTTTTATTTGTGGGAAATTCCTTTTACGAGTTTTACTTGTTTTGTGAAGAAAACAAAAACCTAACTTGATTTGCAAGTATCTCATCCTATAAATATGACTCGAAATTCTGTTTTAAAACACACAAGCAGCGACTATCTCTAGGTCAAAAATACATATTTTGACCCATGCGATATGCGCGTATACCATGCACCAAGTCCCTTTCCTACACGGATTTATTTTTGGGAGAATTTTTTCTTAAGGAATTTAATTCCAAAATTATTTTTTAAGAGTTTTATTTGTGGGAAATTCCTTTTACGAGTTTTACTTGTTTTTGAAGAAAACAAAAACCTAACTGATTTGCAAGTATCTCATCCTATAAATATGACTCGAAATTCTGTTTTAAAAACACACACAAGCAGCGACTATCTCTAGGTCAAAAAATCATATTTTGACCCATGCGATATGCGCGTATACCATGCACCAAGTCCCTTTCCTACACGGATTTATTTTTGGGAGAATTTTTTCTTAAGGAATTTAATTCCAAAATTATTTTTTAAGAGTTTTATTTGTGGGAAATTCCTTTTACGAGTTTTACTTGTTTTTGAAGAAAACAAAAACCTAACTTGATTTGCAAGTATCTCCTATAAATATGACTCGAAATTCTGTTTTAAAAACACACACAAAGCAGCGACTATCTCTAGGTCAAAAATACATATTTTGACCCATGCGATATCGCGTATACCATGCACCAAGTCCCTTTCCTACACGGATTTATTTTTGGGAGAATTTTTTCTTAAGGAATTTAATTCCAAATTATTTTTAAGAGTTTTATTTGTGGGAAAATTCCTTTTACGAGTTTACTTGTTTTGAAGAAAAAAAACCTAACTTGATTTGCAAGTATCTCATCCTATAAATATGACTCGAAATTCTGTTTTAAAAACAACACAAGCAGCGACTATCTCTAGGTCAAAAATACATATTGTGACCCATGCGATATGCGCGTATACCATGCACCAAGTCCCTTTCCTACACGGATTTATTTTGGGAGAATTTTTCTTAAGGAATTTAATTCCAAAATTATTTTTTAAGAGTTTTATTTGTGGGAAATTCCTTTTACGAGTTTTACTTGTTTTTGAAGAAAACAAAACCTAACTTGATTTGCAAGTATCTATCCTATAAATATGACTCGAAATTCTGTTTTAAAAACACCACAAGCAGCGACTATCTCTAGGTCAAAAATACATATTTTGACCCATGCGATATGCGCGTATACCATGCACCAAGTCCCTTTCCTACACGGATTTATTTTTGGGAGAATTTTTTCTTAAGGAATTTAATTCCAAAATTATTTTTTAAGAGTTTTATTTGTGGGAAATTCCTTTTACGAGTTTTACTTGTTTTTGAAGAAAACAAAAACCTAACTTGATTTGCAAGTATCTCATCCTATAAATATGACTCGAAATTCTGTTTTAAAACACACACAAGCAGCGACTATCTCTAGGTCAAAATACATATTTTGACCCATGCGATATGCGCGTATACCATGCACCAAGTCCCTTTCCTACACGGATTTATTTTGGGAGAATTTTTCTTAAGGAATTTAATTCCAAAATTATTTTTTAAGAGTTTTATTTGTGGGAAATTCCTTTTACGAGTTTTACTTGTTTTTGAAGAAACAAAAACCTAACTTGATTTGCAAGTATCTCATCCTATAAATATGACTCGAAATTCTGTTTTAAAAACACACACAAGCAGCGACTATCTCTAGGTCAAAATACATATTTTGACCCATGCGATATCGCGTATACCATGCACCAAGTCCCTTTCCTACACGGATTTATTTTTGGGAGAATTTTTTCTTAAGGAATTTAATTCCAAAATTATTTTTTAAGAGTTTTATTTGTGGGAAATTCCTTTTACGAGTTTTACTTGTTTTTGAAGAAAACAAAAACCTAACTTGATTTGCAAGTATCTCATCCTATAAATATGACTCGAAATTCTGTTTTAAAAACACACCAAGCAGCGACTATCTCTAGGTCAAAAATACATATTTTGACCCATGCGATATGCGCGTATACCATGCACCAAGTCCCTTTCCTACACGGATTTATTTTGGGAGAATTTTTTCTTAAGGAATTTAATTCCAAAATTATTTTTTAAGAGTTTTATTTGTGGGAAATTCCTTTTACGAGTTTTACTTGTTTTTGAAGAAAACAAAAACCTAACTTGATTTGCAAGTATCTCATCCTATAAATATGACTCGAAATTCTGTTTTTAAAAACACACACAAGCAGCGACTATCTCTAGGTCAAAATACATATTTTGACCCATGCGATATGCGCGTATACCATGCACCAAGTCCCTTTCCTACACGGATTTATTTTTGGGAGAATTTTTTCTTAAGGAATTTAATTCCAAAATTATTTTTTAAGAGTTTTATTTGTGGGAAATTCCTTTTACGAGTTTTACTTGTTTTTGAAGAAAACAAAAAACCTAACTTGATTTGCAAGTATCTCATCCTATAAATATGACTCGAAATTCTGTTTTAAAAACCACACAAGCAGCGACTATCTCTAGGTCAAAATACATATTTTGACCCATGCGATATGCGCGTATACCATGCACCAAGTCCCTTTCCTACACGGATTTATTTTGGGAGAATTTTTTCTTAAGGAATTTAATTCCAAAATTATTTTTTAAGAGTTTTATTTGTGGGAAATTCCTTTTACGAGTTTTACTTGTTTTTGAAGAAAACAAAAACCTAACTTGATTTGCAAGTATCTCATCCTATAAATATGACTCGAAATTCTGTTTTAAAAACACACACAAGCAGCGACTATCTCTAGGTCAAAATACATTTTTGACCCATGCGATATGCGCGTATACCATGCACCAAGTCCCTTTCCTACACGGATTTATTTTGGGAGAATTTTTTCTTAAGGAATTTAATTCCAAAATTATTTTTTAAGAGTTTTATTTGTGGGAAATTCCTTTTACGAGTTTTACTTGTTTTTGAAGAAAACAAAAACCTAACTTTGATTTGCAAGTATCTCATCCTATAAATATGACTCGAAATTCTGTTTTAAAACACACAAGCAGCGACTATCTCTAGGTCAAAAATACATATTTTGACCCATGCGATATGCGATACCATGCACCAAGTCCTTTCCTACACGGATTTATTTTTGGGAGAATTTTTTCTTAAGGAATTTAATTCCAAAATTATTTTTTAAGAGTTTTATTTGTGGGAAATTCCTTTTACGAGTTTTACTTGTTTGAAGAAAACAAAACCTAACTTGATTTGCAAGTATCTCATCCTATAATATGACTCGAAATTCTGTTTTAAAACACACACAAGCAGCGACTATCTCTAGGTCAAAAATACATATTTTGACCCATGCGATATGCGCGTATACCATGCACCAAGTCCCTTTCCTACACGGATTTATTTTTGGGAGAATTTTTTCTTAAGGAATTTAATTCCAAAATTATTTTTTAAGAGTTTTATTTGTGGGAAATTCCTTTTACGAGTTTTACTTGTTTTTGAAGAAAACAAAAACCTAACTTGATTTGCAAGTATCTCATCCTATAAATATGACTCGAAATTCTGTTTTAAAAACACACACAAGCAGCGACTATCTCTAGGTCAAAATACATATTTTGACCCATGCGATATGCGCGTATACCATGCACCAAGTCCCTTTCCTACACGGATTTATTTTTGGGAGAATTTTTTCTTAAGGAATTTAATTCCAAAATTATTTTTTAAGAGTTTTATTTGTGGGAAATTCCTTTTACGAGTTTACTTGTTTTTGAAGAAAACAAAAACCTAACTTGATTTGCAAGTATCTCATCCTATAAATATGACTCGAAATTCTGTTTTAAAAACACACACAAGCAGCGACTATCTCTAGGTCAAAAATACATATTTTGACCCATGCGATATGCGCGTATACCATGCACCAAGTCCTTTCCTACACGGATTTATTTTTGGGAGAATTTTTTCTTAAGGAATTTAATTCCAAAATTATTTTTTAAGAGTTTTATTTGTGGGAAATTCCTTTTACGAGTTTTACTTGTTTTTGAAGAAAACAAAAACCTAACTTGATTTGCAAGTATCTCATCCTATAAATATGACTCGAAATTCTGTTTTAAAAACACACACAAGCAGCGACTATCTCTAGGTCAAAAATACATATTTTGACCCATGCGATATGCGCGTATACCATGCACCAAGTCCCTTTCCTACACGGATTTATTTTTGGGAGAATTTTTTCTTAAGGAATTTAATTCCAAAATTATTTTTTAAGAGTTTTATTTGTGGGAAATTCCTTTTACGAGTTTTACTTGTTTTTGAAGAAAACAAAAACCTAACTTGATTTGCAAGTATCTCATCCTATAAATATGACTCGAAATTCTGTTTTAAAAACACACACAAGCAGCGACTATCTCTAGGTCAAAAATACATATTTTGACCCATGCGATATGCGCGTATACCATGCACCAAGTCCCTTTCCTACACGGATTTATTTTTGGGAGAATTTTTTCTTAAGGAATTTAATTCCAAAATTATTTTTAAGAGTTTTATTTGTGGGAAATTCCTTTTACGAGTTTTACTTGTTTTTGAAGAAAACAAAAACCTAACTTGATTTGCAAGTATCTCATCCTATAAATATGACTCGAAATTCTGTTTTAAAAACACACAAGCAGCGACTATCTCTAGGTCAAAAATACATATTTTGACCCATGTGATATGCGCGTATACCATGCACCAAGTCCCTTTCCTACACGGATTTATTTTTGGGAGAATTTTTTCTTAAGGAATTTAATTCCAAAATTATTTTTTAAGAGTTTTATTTGTGGGAAATTCCTTTTACGAGTTTTACTTGTTTTTGAAGAAAACAAAAACCTAACTTGATTTGCAAGTATCTCATCCTATAAATAGACTCGAAATTCTGTTTTAAAAACACACACAAGCAGCGACTATCTCTAGGTCAAAAATACATATTTTGACCCATGCGATATGCACGTATACCATGCACCAAGTCCCTTTCCTACACGGATTTATTTTTGGGAGAATTTTTTCTTAAGGAATTTAATTCCAAAATTATTTTTTAAGAGTTTTATTTGTGGGAAATTCCTTTTACGAGTTTTACTTGTTTTTGAAGAAAACAAAAACCTAACTTGATTTGCAAGTATCTCATCCTATAAATATGACTCGAAATTCTGTTTTAAAAACACACACAAGCAGCGACTATCTCTAGGTCAAAAATACATATTTTGACCCATGCGATATGCGCGTATACCATGCACCAAGTCCCTTTCCTACACGGATTTATTTTTGGGAGAATTTTTTCTTAAGGAATTTAATTCCAAAATTATTTTTTAAGAGTTTTATTTGTGGGAAATTCCTTTTACGAGTTTTACTTGTTTTTGAAGAAAACAAAAACCTAACTTGATTTGCAAGTATCTCATCCTATAAATATGACTCGAAATTCTGTTTTAAAAACACACACAAGCAGCGACTATCTCTAGGTCAACTTTTCTTCTTCTTCTTCTTATATTTTGTGCGGCGTTTTACTTCCATCCCTGTTGCTGGGTTCAAGAGTGGGTAACTTGCGTTGTGCTAACTCAAGTTATATCGGGCAGTCTTATCCTGGACACATCTTCGCACGTTATATCGGGCAGTCTTATCCAGAATAAGACTGCCCGAAAAAAGATGAATTGAATTGATTGAAAGGTTCATTTACATCTGAGGTCTTACACGAGTATATATACTCAGACAGGCACGACATCTTTCACCAACATACTCACATGTTAACCACACGCTTACAAGACGGAGCTCTCAGCTCTCACACACACATACATTCACTCTATTACTCCCCCTCAATCTCAAGGTGTCTGGAAAAGACATCTTGAGAGTGCACATTACAGGACTGAGCTCTCATCGCATTGTTTCATACGAGATTCATTGCAGGTATGATTATCTCCTTCACGAGTAGATAATGTGCACTCTCAAGATGTCTTTTCCAGACACATCTTCGCACGTTGGGGTTTAGCATTACTTCAGAGTATACCCGCGAACTAATGTGTTAAGGACAGCTTGTTGAACCTGTGATTCTGCCCTCATCAATTTGTTCGTGGTAGAGTTGTTTGATACTTTTCTTTATATTTATTGTTTGATACATATGACGTTTCTTCTATTGTTGCAAGATTCCAACAGAAAGTTGGATATCTACATTGTGAAAAAGATGAATTGAATTGATTGAAAGGTTCATTTACATCTGAGGTCTTACACGAGTATATATACTCAGACAGGCACGACATCTTTCACCAACATACTCACATGTTAACCACACGCTTACAAGACTGAGCTCTCAGCTCTCACACACACATACATTCACTCTATTACTCCCCCTCAATCTCAAGGTGTCTGGAAAAGACATCTTGAGAGTGCACATTACAGGACAGAGCTCTCATCTCTCTCACACATACACATTCACTCTACACATTAGGGCCGAGCTCTCAGCAGAAGTAGAAAATACGAAGGAAGTTGGTGTACTGGTAGAACAAAAGTAGCAGCAGCACCAGAATAATCAACACAAAACGTGAAGGAGTAGATAATCATACCTGCAATGAATCTCGTATGAAACAATAGGAAGCAGTTGCGAGGCCAAATGAGTAAGATGAGAGAAATGTTGATGTGGTGATACTCCAAATAGCATAAGAGACATCAGCACAACGAAGTCGAAGACAAAGCAACAGTTGGAGCAGACAACTAAGAAAGCAAATAACACCATAACTGTCCAGGACAATGATGACTATAGCCGATGAATCTGTAGCAGATGCATACCATATCCACACTCTCATATCCAGTAGAAGTAGACGAAGTAGAGTGAGCATATAGAGCAGTGGTAACAAAATACAATGCTCACAGTAGCAATCAACAATACTGGTTAACGATATAAGAGGCACAAGAGAAGTAGACTTGGTTGGTGTGGCATGAGAAGTAGGTGATGTTGCAGAAGTAGGCAACACGTACCATCACCATTTCAAATCAATATGTATACTCAGGCTTGACGTACCAACAACGGAAAAATCTCATACACCACAAACAGTTGAATAATATCATCTGCACTAAGCTGATGTTTTTATGGTATTTCATAATCACCTTGATGATTTTACAACTAATTAAAGGTTGTATTTTTTATGCTTGGAGAAATATGATCCAAATATTTTCTCTTCTAAATTGAAGGAATAATAGGAGCAACACAGGGTATCCAACTATTTTAATCTTTTGACAATAATAGTTGAGCTCCTCCACAATAATAGACAATCACAATGCTAATGATCACCTTTGTATCCCAGGAAAACTTTGAATCCTACGTAGATCATGTGAAATGCATAATTTCCTCATGGGTTGAACAGAAAAATGAGGATTGTAGTTGATTAAAAAGTGAAACGGCATCTGGGGTTGCATAAGATATGTTTCATGCTTCTTTCTCCTTTTGAATAGTTAAGCATGAAGAACCAGATGCATAGTGTTGGAGTACATATAACGAACAAACTATCGTATAAGCTTATCACATAATTATTAATTACTCAGATGTGTATACTGACGCAAAATACACCATATTATGCTTGTAAATTTTCACAAATTACGAATAAAACGGCACATTATGCAAGTTGATAAGTTAATAGAAGATGGAACTATGCATGTGTGGTTTAGAGCATTTATCAAGTTACAAATGCACTGAATTACTATGAAAGAAACCAACAAGGAGAGCAGATAACTAATGGTGATACTTTATAGGAACCAAACTACGTACAATGCCGAAAAGAGCATAAGAGAAGCTACTGCTAGGAAAAGGCCTACAATAGATATGAAGAAGACAACATTGCTATCCAATTGTGGACAATCACTTGCAAGTAGTTTTAGTGATAATAAGCACGAAACTAGGCAGACAACCGGTAGTATTGCATCTGCTGTTGTAATCCCAACTGAACTACTACAGTACATTATAAAAATAATTTGCTCAAATTTCAATTCCCCAATTCGCCACAAAATTTCCAATTATCTCTATTCACCAAAGATTTCACCAAACAAATCCAAATAAGTTAATACGCCTTTAGACCAGTTGACCCAATTTATTTTAGGAAAATTTCTTGTTTGGTACTAGGCCCATATAGTTATTTATAGTAGGGTCCAACCGGATTTTTTTTTATCCGGAGGTCCAAAATTAATCAAAACATGGAAATGTCCATAATGCCCATTACTACCAAACGTGTGTGTCTACACTGCTTACAAATTTGAGTACATATCTGGTACACTGCTTAAAAATTCGAGTACATATTTGCTACACTGCTTACAAATTTGAGTACATATCTGTCGCACTGCTTAGAAATCTGAGTACATATCTGTCGTACTGCTTACAAATCCGATTATATATCTGAATGCTTACAAATTCGAGTACATATTTGCTGCACTGCTTCCAAGTAGAGTACAAATCTGTAAGAATCAATGATAAATAAATTAGAAAACGTCATATATGTACTGATAGGTAATACACAAAAGAAAACTGAAAAACAATTGATAATAACAATTTATGAGTCTTGTGACTCTATAGATTATCATTTCCACATAGTGACTAAGGGTGAAAAAAACAGTTGTGTATCAGGTGGTGTCTGTTTGTAGCATGAAGCAAGAAATGGGTATTCCAGTGAGACAGCAATACCGCACAACAGCAGGTAGTCAGGAAACTTGTGGTAGAAAAAAGAATTGTTCTGCCTCAGAGGTCTACATGATTTTGGGAGAACGATAAAGCTTTCAAAAAATAGTATCAGTTAACAAAATCACATTATCTAACTGTAAATATTAGGCTAACCTTTTACTTATCCGCATGCCCATGAGCCTACATTAGGCCATTTGGCATTTAAGAAACTACACAGGGTGAGGTCTATCTATCCAGTTGAGGATAACAGTTCCAGAGCAGTAAACAACATCGAGAAGATGCACCAAGCTACTATTCTATTTATTTTGGTATGTATGACAAAAGCAACAAAATTCGAGCAACATACATGTTCCAGGTGCACCTCTGCCTGCTAATTTTTCTTCTAATGAGGATGTGGATGAAGGGCATTGAGTAATTTATATAGATGAGATGCATCCACTGGTGATCCAAAGTTGAGTAACGCAGAACGGGTTCCCACCTTCACCTGTCCGTGATAGATAAGATATAAATTGTATCATGAATCTTAAAAGGAAATACAGAAAAGAGGAAGACCACATAAGAGGAAGAGCACATACACATGAATCAAAATCCCCTTCAATTCTTCACCAAGTGGAGCACCAGCAATGCGTAAGATACAGTCATGCAATTCCAATTTAACTCCTTCAATTCTTATCTCTCTAAAGATACCCAACGCTTCTAATGCATTTCAAGAACACTTATTCATCAAACACTTCACAACATCACTAACAAACATAAAATTCAAATACTACACATATGAATCAAAGAAGGTCTATAAACAAATCTAAGCAAAACCCAACTGTGTACATTCTTTTCATCAACTATATCCCCACAAACTTTTAAAACAACAAGAGAAGTATAAAATTTAGGACGAACTCTGGACAGTGATGTTTATCAACAATTGATAATAACAAAAGAAAACTGAAAAACAAACCATAAAAGTATCAGATCTACTAATGATATAAACACAAAACATGATTGTTTATTTAGATATGAACTTGTTCCATCAAAATCCACCAATATATCATATACGTACCGATGATTAATACACAAAAACAACTTAAAAGCATATCAAAAACAACCAAAATGAAACTAAAATCAGTTGCATGTGAAAACCAAGTAATGAATCTCTAAAAACCAGAATCGAAACACTTTTTTTCTTCAATATTCCATATATACTTCTAGATCGAAGAAGAAAAATATCAAAAACTACAAAAATAACAAAATTAAAGCATAATTTTTCAGTACATCATATATGTACTGCTGATTCATAATCTAAACTTCAGCTGCATGTGAAAAACTGGTAACGGATCTATGAAAAAAATAGAATGGAAACCGAAAATCATTGTTAATATACATACCTGGAAACACAAACAATCTTCTCGTCGTAAATCATAACGATGCATCTTCTTCTTCTTCTTCTCAAAAATAAACTAAGTTTCTATCAGTACGGGATATACGTACTGTTGATTCATATACAAAAAAGAACTGAAACACGTCTAAAACATCTAAAATGGAAGTGGCATAATCGAATCTAGCAATGAAATGAACAAAAAATGTGATTATTCATCTAGATCTAATATATAGCCGACAAATCAACCATGGAGATCGAAAACATAATCAAGCACAACAATGATTAGATCGCCAAAACCTTAAAAGAAACATTACAATGGAAAATCTTCATCATCTGATTCGGTAGAAACGAGAAAGAACAAAAACAAATCTTCATCTTCATTTGCAACAATGGTGAGAGGAAAGAGAAGAAGAAAATGAATATGAAATGTGAAAAATATTTCTCATGCTTTTAACATATTAAATAGGAAAGCTTATTTATGGTATTTTCATATTACGTATACCTGATCTCGCACGTGTGCAGGACCTGGGCTAAAAAAATTTGGTCCATTTTCATGTTTTCTTTTAATTATGGACCTTTGATTACCGGGCTTTAATGGGTGGACCTGCCACTAACTAAGAACACTATAATGGTACCTATTGGTAATTCCTACTTTAATTTATACGACCCTTCAATTGTTTACCCAATTTATTTTATACGATCTTTCTATTGTTCACCCAATTTATGTTATGCGACATTCAGAGAAGAGTACCTAATTTATTTTATTAGACATTGTTGGGAACCATAGATGTTTATTTTTTCGTGACATACTATATCACTAATCATGTTAAGCAGATAGTGGTGAGGATTTTCAATTAATACAATGCGATCATCTGGATTAGTAGGCGGCATATTAACAAAGTGATTTTTCAACTAATACATTATGATCATCTGAATAAGAAGGTTGATACGCTATTTTAAGTTTTTTACCTACAGATAACATATCAGGATCTATTTGTTTAGGTTCCAAATGGAATGAAGCAGGACTTTCACAATAGCCACTTCACATTTTTTTTATTAAATGATATTGACTGGCATTATACATTCTATTCATACTCATGCCATTAAACATTCTGTTCATAGTCATTCATGTGTTGTACTAAACATGAATTCATGTTTTTAAATAGGTGTAAAAATTATTACTTAAAACAAATAGACCAACATACCTGAAGGAACACTAAAAGATCAGGACTGAAAGAGCTGGAGTGTTACGTTTTCGCTTGTGTATAATAAACCCCGACATACCTGATTTTGCATAATCCCAAGTTCAAGTTTGGATGACCTCAAATCCACACTCACGGACAAAAAAATATAACGAACCACTTCTCAGCTCATACAATAGATTACTCAGAGACTCAAAAATATTTTTGAATGAGCTACAAAATACCTTTAATTCATAAGAAACCAAACTACCCAAAATCAATCAGCAACTCATACACTTTATCTACTGTCTTCATCTATACAAGATCGCAGTAAGAGGGAGTTGAATTAGGGTTTCTCCTTAAATTTCTAACCATCGCATCACAATAAAAAATAATTGAATTTGAATGTTTCGGAGATCGGTGATTTGATCAATGGGAAAAGTTTGACAGGGAAACATGCTTATGTCAGAGAGTTATTTTTAATCTTAGTAGACGGGGAAAACGATTTGCTGGTTTTTACGGAATTGAGGAGACGACCGTGCGGAGGAGACTCCTTGAACCGAGCAAAAATTTTAACCTCACACAGATGCACTACAAGAAGGGAGTGCTTTAAATTCGAGAGATCAATATGTAGGACTCCGACCTAAACCAAGACAATGGTCGTTCCAGAGTCAATTCGGTCACAAGAGAGGATGGGTCGATCTGTATGAGGGAAGCTGAGAAATGTGTGAAATAAATCGTGATCGAGATTGTAGGTGTGTTGTGTATTATACGTAAGAAAGTTCTGAATGATTGAATTTGACTCAGTTGAGAGTGATTGCTCAGACGATGAGTTCTTGTAGACAAAAGATTGTCTGTGTGAACTTGTCGAGAAATTCTTGTTTAGACGAATGTTGTTCCTTTCAATCATGATTCAGAGGACTTTTATATTGCTGAATTGAAAACACCGTGATCCCATGAAGTGTGACAGTTGCTGAAGTCAAAGAGTGGGGAAGTGGGAAGTCGTGTCAAAACCAGTTGCTCTTCATGCAGAGACTTGGTTAATTTCCCATCCACTACTTTGCTAACTCCTCCAAATGATTGCACGACTTGCTCACATTCTCATCGTGTGTATGAACACACGTGTCGTAGACCGCCAGACAAAAACCTTAGTTAATATCCCCCCATGTGACACGATTGAAATCTCGTGGTTGTGGAGTCAGTTGCTGACTTCATGGGACGATGAGTCCTTGTATTGCTGAATTGAACATGATTTGCAATGTTCAGAGACTCATGAGTTGAACATGTCTGTTGAGACAAGGTATCATTTGTCGAATATATGTTGATAACTGAAGTCGAGCAAAATGTGCTGGATTGTTGAATATTGATAGTTGAACCAATATTCCTTAGTCTGAGTAGATATTGCTAGTCTGAGTAAATATTGCTTATCTGAGCAAATGTTTCTCATCTGATGAATTGTTGGTGGCAGAACCAAATAAAATATTAATTTAAAATACTGGCGGCTAGGCCGAGCATAATAATAATAAAGGTGTTGATCACGGGATCATCATAAAATTATTAGTATTTGAATCTGCTCAGAATTATGTTGTTGCAGTGCTCTGGATTCGAAACCCTAATTTTGATCAATTAATGATTTATTGAAAATTAATCACAAAGTAAAGGATGGAACGGCTACATGGGATGACGAGTCGACCATGTAACGCCCAGATGCTTGGATAAGCAAAATATCAAAGTCTCTTGAAGACCCATTGGTGAAAAGATGATTAAATGTTAGTTTAATCATTTATTAAAATAATGATCGTGTGAGCGTTAGGTGATGAAACCCGATCATGAATGGATGAGGGACCGACCAAGAGGGTATGAGACCGGCCCTTGGTGGTCGTGTGACCAGTTGATGGTCATTTGAGCAAACCCCAAGTTGTTTGAAAAGAGTTTGGACCTAATATGAATAATTGAGCAAATTATGTCAAAATTATTGAAACATGTGGGACCGGCTATTTGAAAGCCTTGATCGGTCAAGGGGATATGCCCGTGTCACCATAATGTCTGTGTCTCAGTTCTGAGAGTTTCGATATTTTCCGGTGTGCGTTTGAGCAACATTTTGAGAAAATATGAAGGATCCAGGGTTTTGCTGAAACTAGGAAAAATTCATGAGATGATGAAAAATAATTAATAAAATATGAGATCGCAAGGTGTGGGACCGGCCATGACTAGGGCATGGCCGGCCAGCTAGCAAACTCGGTCCCGCAACACTTTTCCCAATTTTATGTATTTTCCCTGATGTGAGGGAAATATCATGAAACTGAAGAATTTCATGAGATTAAGGAATTTCCATGAGATTAGGGAAATAATAATAATAATAATAATAATAATAAAATAGGGAGTGATGAAGTGTGGGATCGGCTATGGCCAAGGCCTGGCCGGCCTGCCAATGGGCACGGTCCCAAGGCACTCTTCCCAATTTTATGTAATTTTTCATGATTTTAGGGAAATATCATAAAATCAAAAGGTTTGTTGAAACCAGGGAATTTTGTTGAAATCAGGGAGTTTCCATAAGATGAGGAAACATAAATATAATAATAATAAAGCAAGGGGCATGTGGGACCGGCTAGGGCATGACCGGCCGGATAGAGCCCGGTCCCACAAGTTTCTCTAATTTTATATTATTTTTCATGGGTTTAGGGAAATATCATGAAATCAGGGAATTTTCATGGGATGAGGGAAATAATAAAAATAATAAGGAACCATGAGGTGTGGGACCGGCCACAGCTAGGGCATGGCCGTCCGGCTAGTGAGCCCGGTCCCATGACATCTTTCCTAATTTATTATTATTTCTTTGATACGAGGAAACACCATGAGACTGGGGAGTTTCCTTGAGACGAAGGAGATTTGCTCAAACAAAGGGATTTTCATGAGATCAGGGAAAATAATAAAAATATAATAAAATATAAAATTGGGCATGGGACTAGCCGTGGCACGATCGGCCGGCCGGTGGGCCCAGTCCCCCAGCGCCTCAATTAATATTTTATTATTTATTATTTTCTTCCTATTTTGCATAGGTTCATCGTTCTTTCGTGTTTTGGAATGCTCGTTTGTGCATTCAGGTGCTCATTTGTGCATTATTGCACCATTTTGGTCGGGCTTACTCGAGAGCTGTTCGGATGCCCGTACGTCAAATATTTATCACTAACCCATTGAATTATGCTGGGAAGAACCACAAATTGAAGTGACGAAATATTACGAAGGATCGTAGAATATTGTTGAATATTCAGTTAACGATTAGAGATAATTAATTGATGGCTCTATACTAGCAGGCATGCTGTCTAGGAGCATTAATTATCTGAGAATTGAGAGATATGAGCTTGTTGAATGTCATATTTCCTTTATATAGTCAGGGAAAACCTTGTTGCATCTTGAAGACGTTATTGCTCTATACTAGCAGGCAAGCTGTCTAGGAGCCGTCCAATCTTTCGATTCTATATATAAATAATTACTGATATTGCTCAGTATTTATGAGATGTGCCGTTGCCTCAGCTTGGAGACTTCATATCTACATATACTCTTAGAGACAACATTCTTAGTCAGAGATTTTGTGGCATGAGCTTTCATGCTTTCGACGAGAGACATGAGTCTCAACACTCATCTGATTGCTGGATCAGGAGTGCTACAATTATGGTTTTACGATTTTAACCCTTGTCAAAAATCCACCATCTACATTAAGTCCCCTTCTTAGTGAGGGACAGTCATGTTCCTCAGTCAACACTGAATGGTGATTTTCCAGTTACAGACAAAATAAGTAATTGAACTTAGTCGTAAGATAAGACGTTACTGGATTTTTGACTGAATAAGAAAAACATGGCTTGGATGAAAACCCAGTGGCATAATAGAGCGTCATCCAACGAGCATAAATTGGTGTAGAACCACTTATTTGATGGTGGAACCTTGGTTGGTTTAGGGTTCACGGTCCGGGCCCGAAAAGGAAATCCTATGGAATTAGGTTTTGGAAATAAAATTGATATAAAAGGGAATTAATACCTTTTTTTTATTTCTCTCTCACGACCAACCACCACCTCCTCCCTTCATCACCTTCACGCCTGAGTTCTAAGGAGAGCGGAGAAAATTGCCGGAGCTGCTGATCACCGGCGACGTCTGACGACTGTCCGGACATATTTCGGCCGACACCGACCACGTAATTTTTTTAATTTTTTAATTTTTTTGCTTGATGATTTCATGAATTGTTCATGCTTTGATTATTTTAAAATTCTATACATGTGTATATATGAGTGGGGGTTTTGTTGAAAACCCTTGTTTTAGAAAACGTATGTTCGTTCGATCATTAGTTCAAGAGACTAGCAATAATCCCTAACTTGAGAGATATTTTTCTTTTGAAATAGACCTGTGTCCGATGATAAATTTTTTTTTATGAGCTTTCATGGAAACCAAAACTTCATCTTAAAAGATGTGAGCTTTTTATAAGACCGAAATAAACCTTCGTTTCAAAGAAAAATGCTCATACGAAGGAAAAAAAAAAATTATATGTGGAGCCGTGACATAAAAAATATTTCCATATATTTATTTACGTGAGTTTGCTCACGTTAGATAAAAAAAATTAAAATTTACGTGAGTTATTCACGTTAATTATGATTTCGTAAAATTAAAACATAGGTTTTGAGTAATCCTCGAAATTAGACAATTTATTTATGATGAAATATCATCTTGGTGTAAATTTCATAGTCTAGTTGTGGATGTTTATACTATGAAATTATGTTCATGATTTTATGAAAAATCGGGTTCCGATTTTCAAATGATAATGTTTGTTCATTATTGCAGGTTTCAAAGAACGAACTAGTTTGGAGTGTTAACTCTTATATCACAATTACTGTGTTAGTGAAATTGTAAAGAGGTGAGAGTTAAGAATTACCATTTTTGTAGATGTCTGCATAAGTATTCTGTTGTCATATTATATAACTCCATCATATTGTCGAATCTTGCACCTTGTATGATGATACACTGAAGTAGAATGCTTTGTGCACATTACAGCTACTTCGCAAGGATGTCTGACTCCCAGGAAAATGGTGCCTCCAAAGACGATGCATGTATGGATGAGACTTCAGCTGGTGAAGAAGAAGAAGAAACTCCTGGACTCAAAAACATTCCAAACATAGATGATGCATTTTTCGCTCTCCAACAGGGAACTGAAAAACGTATTCAATCTCCAGTATTTCGCCTTTTGATAAATCCTAGAGAGCTTGTTCAGAAGAAACTGGAGACTCCTCGAGAAGCCATTCGATTTTGTCTTGAAAGAGGACTTTTCCTCGCGTCGATTATAGAATTCAAGCTTTCTCGAATGCCTTTAGAAAAATTATCTGGATGGGCGAGACACATGCTGGGTTTTCCTCGCGTTACAGGCATGTTGGATATAGCACAGGTGACCAGAGCTATCCAAGCGTCTGGAGATTTGTTCATCTTCCATGACGCGCGAGGTATTGTAGCTCTACTTGCTCGCTGGTGCATTCAAACTCACATCTTCATATGCAGATGGAGAGAGTTTACTATTACCTTGGAGGATGTAGTTACTTTCTTGCATCTCCCGATCACAGGTAGCTTACCTGAAGAGCTTTCAACAGAGGAGGCAACAGTTTCCAATATCTTGACAGCCGAGATGGAGAGAATTAATAAGGCGTCTGGCAAAGGTTGTTATGCCCACTAGTTAACACATTGGTGGCCACTGGATATTCCTCTTGACGAGCCTGATAATATGTTATCTATTGCCGCTTTCTTATGTTTATGGCTCTCCAGAGACGTGTTTGAAGACATCGGAACTTTGCTAAAACCGTTTGTAATCCCTTTTGCTATTAAGATGGCACAAGGTGAACAACTTCCCATAGGTAGTCTATTCTTGGGTTCTTTGTACTCTAACCTGGATTCCTTGGTTATAGACTCCAGTGTTTCGAATGGCTTTATGAAGATTGAATGCTATGCCAATACGATGTTTATCCAGGCCTTGATGTGGGAACGCTTCAAGAGTTATGCACCCATTCCCTACATCATCTTGCAAGGGCTGAATGCTGCTGGTTCTCGCCATATTTTTCCTGAGAGGGATAATGCCAGGATTATGCGCTGGTCTACGAAGAAACCTCAATCCAAGACACGCTTCAGTGATGTGTAAGATAATGAATCTGAGTTTAATTTCCGCCCATGGGTGATGATTCCTCCTTATGTTTCTCAGTTGCAAACTTTCAACAACGGAGAAAGCATGACTTTGAAATATGGCGTTGACTCGAGCGATGGCGAGAGATATTATATGTTTAGTTGTACTCCAGGTCACTTAATATCAATAATATATGGATACTTTTCAGTAGAATAATACAACATTGATAGAGCGTCTCGTCAGATGGGCATGGATCAATGCGTTCCAACTTTTTGAAGGAAAAAACCACCAGTGGAATAGCTTAAAACCTGTTTAGATCGCACACGTGTGGAAGGAGGTTCTTACCGGTTCCCTGGTTTTGAACGAATTACATATGTAACTCCAGGTTACATAGACTTCTGAGATCAGCAGATTGAGCGTTTACACGATTTCGTAATGGTTGGCCAACCTTTAGTGAAAGAGCCTCCTTATGCTGATATGATTGCTTCTTGACCAAGATTGAAACACATCTCCGGCGGCGATAAGCGAAAGACATCTCCAGGATGTTCACCAGTATGTATCTTTTTGCACATTCTTCATAAAATTAAAATAATTACATTTGATTATCACGTCAATCTCTTTTTGCAGGACGGTAGTGCTGTGAGACCTCGTCTTGAAGTGAATTTCTCGGAAGCAGAAACAATCATTCACGGTGGAGAAGGTAGGAACAAGAATTCTAGGCTGCTGCCTAACACCATAAAGTCCCCGGTTGTTTCTTTGGTGAGTTGTCAACACTTTTCCGCCGTGATTTCTTCTATCTGTATTACTAGGATCGTAAAACCAATATTTTTTATTTCGTAAAACCAATATTTGTCAATTCTCTGATGCTGGCAGACAATTTCCGATTTGAGCGTGGAAGAAGAAAATGATGTGAGTACTCTTCCATATAATCAAATAGGATGATTCATATATAAAATTCTAATCGTTTGAGAATATGTCCAGGAGAATGTCGTTACGGAAGTGGAGAGTGCTGATGCCCGTTCATCCTCGGAGAATAGAAATAAAGAAAATTCCCAAGGTTCGAAACCGAATGGAAGTAATGAGCCTCTTGATGCTGACACCGGAAATTCCGATTCCTTGAACGTTTCAGAGACCCCCTAAGTAAGTATTTCCCTTGAACTTTATCCATAGAAGTATACAATTGTTGATTTATGAATGAGTGAATGAGAATCCACGTGCATATACGAAAGACTTTGTCGAAATTCGTCGTCAGAAAATTAAGAACTCAGTCTTTTAGCAAAAACACCATAAAACCTTCATCTGAAGTCGGATTTTCATGGTATGTGATGAGTGCTAAAAAGTGCATATTTCTATATATTATTCTTGGCATTTAACTCATCTTTTGTGCGTTAATTCTACATTTTATCCCATATTCTGTATTTTCATTGTTTTCAAGAATAAATATTTTTATTAATTAATTTTGCATTTTTAGGTAATAAATAAAGTTCGGATGAGACGTGGAGCGAAAAGAGCAGAAAAGTAGTGAAAAGCCGGGAGAAATTACGCAAGGAAACCGCAAAGAATGGTGCGCACAACCTCATTTTCTACACACAAAAGCGCCTCCGTTCTCAGCCATCAGATCAGTTCTCAGGAGCATCCGACGGTCACTCCTTCATAGAGCATCAAAATCTGATGTTTCTGCCGAGCACCACAGTGCTGAAATTCCAATCCTTCAGATTAGATGGTAGTTGAATCCAACGGTCGCTCCTATGCCTGTGCATCAACTCCCGATGATTCCGCCTAACACTACAACACCTAACTCAATCTAGCACCGTTGACTTCGTTGTGTTACACATCCAACGGTCGCTACAAACTGCTTCTCTCTTAGCCGTCCGATCTACCTACCATCTCCATATCCAGCAGCTCAGCTCGCCAAACATCGAACCAGATGATCCCGCTTCACACCCTAGCACCAAACCCTATACTACCACCCAAACACTCCCTCCTTCCCAAAACATCGAACTCATCTTCTCCACCCGACCATTTCCAGAACCACCATCGCCTGCAACTCCACTGCCACCACCAGACCTCGAGCTCCACCACCACCACAACCAGCCGACCAAGAGACCTATCGAACCCCCTAGTCTATCCTCTCCCTCGTAGCGTCTTCTCACATAGGTGCTAAGATTAAGAGAGGCAGGCTTAGGGTTTCGCTCCAAGATAGGGTTGCAGTGCAAAGAAGACGAAGAATAGGGGATTTCGAGCAGCGTAAAGCCAGTACAAAGCATGGGTCGAGCCAATTTTGGGAGAATGTAAGCAAATTTTAGGTAATTTAAAATTGCCCTAATTTTCTGATTTGGGGAAAATGTGTGTGAACCCTAATTTGCTAATTTGGGTATAAATAGAACTGTGTATGAGATGTAAAAACTGTTCTTGGACTAGCCAAGTTTCCCCCTAATTGGGTTAGGTTTGATTTTAATTTCACTTTCAATTTTAACCATTTGCATATTTTTCTCCTTGTTCACTGTTAGTGTTAATGCCTGGATTAGCCAGTGTATCCAGAACCAAGTTCTGTTAATGATAATTTTTCTGCTGTTCATGTTGTGTTCCTGTTGTGTTTATGTCAGTGCAATACCTTGTTGTGTTATGTGTATGATGTTTGTTCCTGTGATGTTGTGCATCTATCTATTCTATCATGTTCCTGCCTATCATGCTCTAAGTCAATTGCTAAGATTAGATGAAATCATAAACCATAAGGAAGTTTCCTAATCAACACATGTCAAACATCCTGCTTTCACAGTGCATATCATGTATGCATTGTAGTTAGAATTCCCTTGTGTTATCATGTACAGCTCATGCTTAAAATGCTATTATGAACCCTCTGACTAGTTGTGCTCTAAACAGACAATTAGTACTTAGGTAATTACCTTAGCTGTGATTAGAATGTTCCTTAGGCTGGTAGTGGATTCAAAATCTTAGTGATCATCCTCTTGTTCTCACTGTTTTCATATTCACTTCACTTATTTTCTTTCTTCCATTTACTGTTATCTTCATATCTCTGCCCTTGGCCTTAGGCCTTGGTTCAGTCTTGTTGTGTTTTACTTTTGTTCAATGATCTGTTGATGTTTGTCATTCCTTTACTTTGTTCCATTGTTTTTGGCCTTGTATTGCTTTTGTTGCTGTTTTCTTGCCATTTCTGGTACATCCTGCTGTTGCTGCTGCACTGCTGTGCATCTCTTCTTCTGCTGCCCTGCAGCACTGCTGCTGCTTCTCCTGTGCAGAGCTGCTGTTGTTTCCACTTTGCTGTGCAGCTCTTGCTTCTCCTGAGCTGCTCTTCTGTTGTGCAGTTGCTACTACTGCTACCACTTCCATTGCAGCTGTTGTTGCTGTTGCCCCCCCTTGCAGTTGCTGTTGCTGCTGCAGCTGCCTCCCTGCAGCTCCACTGCTGCCTCCTCCCTAAAGGCTTAGCCACAGTTCACTAAGGCCCATTCCATAGTTAAGACCAAAGGCCTAGTTCAAATAGCCAAGCCCAATTCAGTCAACCTGTGGGCTTAACCAAAGCCCAGTTGTTTCAAGCCAAAGCCCAAACTCATTAAGCCCAATCCATTCAAAGGGCATTCAAACCCAATAGTACATTAAGCCCAACACTTCCAAAGGGCTTCTAAGCCCAAAGCAAAACTAGGAACCCAATTTAGCTAAAACACTTCCGAAACACACCCGATCTCTGTGGATCGACCCGTACTTGCACGAGCTACAACTGACGACCGTGCACTTGCGGTATTACTGTAGGCCCGCGTTTTTATCGCATCATTTTTATACACTCTTCCGGGCCCATCAGTATGAATATGTATCTTTAAGCCCGGAGAATTTCCAAGCTATATTAGAGAAGATTTTTAAGTTTTGAGCACGTTCAGGGCCTGAAAAAGGCGAAACAGTAAACTTTCAGGAGACTTTCAGAACTTTTTCAGACTGTACGTTGTCCAATGTTTCGACGACATCTCCTTGCTCGTTCATCGGATTGTTATGAAATTTTGATATGTGGTAGATAACATCCATACGAAGAGAATGGTATATAGCTTATTCTCATATTACTTGTAGGTTGCTCCCAGTTGATCGTCTTGTACAGGGCAGAGTAAAATCTCTTCGGCTGAGCTTGTCGCAAAATGTGTTTTGATGACTTTCACGCTATTTGTTCGTGTCTTGAGTGTATAATGATGAATTTTTATGATGTTTTACTGCCTGTATGTTGTTGTTTATGATCCCATTTGTTTTCTATGTTTAGATCGCTTTAACCTCATGTAATCTTCGTATTAGGTGCCAAATACCGAAGTTGAGGATATTGAAACCAATAAGGATAATTCAAGCATCCCTGGAGTTATTGATGAAGAGACAACCATCCCTGCACCTCAATTCCGTGAGAAGGTTGTCACTGAAGTTATGGAAACCTCGATCGTTGTTGCTTCAGTGACGGAAGAAACCGAGCCACCAGTAGAGAAGACTGAAGAAACTGTTGTCGTGACTGTAGAAGTTGCTCCAGTAATTGAGAATCGTATAGTGGTGCATGAATATCCAAGTGCAAGAGTTGCTTTTGATCCTCCGTTTGATGCATCACTCCCATATCATGAACTAGTTTGTGGATTCAGCGTTCCCATTGGATATGCAGGCTTGTATGAGATAATATGGAGGAAGTTTGGTCACATCATTATTAATAGGGATCCCGGACGCGCTTATGCTTTGACAATGCAAGTAAGTTTTATCTTGCGTGTTGTAAGTGATGCGTTAGGTCCAGAAATACTATGACTCCAGATGTACTCTTTGATTGGGAGTTCAACTTGGAGAATTCTGAAAGACTTGGCTTCAACGTGATGTGGCTTCGTAAGAAAATAGATGCTATCAAGAACTCTTGTGAGAAAAACATACCCTTTCCCAATGATGCTGTGATGGAGAAAGAAGACAAGATTTCTAAGCTGACTGAGGAGTTGAACATGGAGAAGGCGGCCTTGCAAGTATTGAAGGATGCAGAGGAGCGGAAATCTTTCTTTGCTGATTTTCTTTGATTTCCTTTTCATAATCTCTTGAACTTTTGGACTTCTGAGAGATGTGAGGTTTTATTTTGATTTTGATATTGATTGGTAGATGATTGAGGATTTTCTTTAGGATTTGATAGAGATTTTCTTTAAGCAAAATGAACTGAACTTTGATAAATTGCTGAATTCAAATACTGAATGCAAGTATTGCAAAAGTTTTGGGGAAATTTAAATATAATGAAAAAAAATCCTAAACACCAAATCCCAGACGCAATGAATGCTCAAACGCCCAGTACCTCAAATGTCCTATAATTTCAGGCGTCAAATGCCTTAAGCAAATTCCCGTGGATCACTGGCAGGGTCCTCCCATCTGTGCTGATCAATTTGTAGTAGCCTCCAGTTATGGATCTTGCAACCATAAAAGGTCCTTCCCAATTGGAGCTCCTTGCAGAATGGAGATCACGATTAGTTGCCTTAAGAACTAAATCTCCTTCCTTTAATTTGTTAGGCTTGGTCGTTCGCGCCTTGAATAGGGACTGCAGAGTTTTAAAGCGTATATTCAGGGAGAAGGTTGAATCTTGGGAGCTTAACTTGGGGACTGAAGGAGTACACAGAGATCCTCTCCCAATCAGGACTTTCTCCATCTCTAAACAACTAGTCAAAGAAGCAGTTCAGTTATTGATCGAGCATATCTGCGAATTGCTATCTGTCGAAGGAGCAAAGCGGAGACATGTTCATGGCTTTGAACCGCATAGTATCTGGGAAACGTCTATCAATTCCAGAAATACCTCATGAACGTCCATCCACTGACAAAGAAATGTATGATTGGGGACTGCTCACCATAGTGCATATTAAAGGAAATGAATTCAAAAGAGCATTTGTTGATGTTGGCATTGTCATCAACATAATTCGTCCGAAAACTCTCAGAACCGCTGGCATTACCCACCAAGAGGCTACTCATGCTCCCATAACAATCAAAGATCACGAAGGGACTGCCAGAGACGCGTATGGTTACATCACCCTTAAGGTCAGAGAAAGCTTGGTCTGCACTGAGACCAAGTTTTACATAATTCGAGAGGATCCAAGATACGACATGATCCTCGGAAGAACTTGGATTCACGCTGGAAAGGTGGCTCCAATGCTTTCAGCACATCCTGCTGTTGAAAAGGACTCTGACTCGGAAGAAATAGAGGATACTCCACCATTTGAGCATCTGGAGGAAGTTAAAGCCTTGACGAAACTTACGCAGAATCCTGGAGAAAGTGCACACTCTTTCATCAAAAGGTTTCGTACTCAGGCAAGTCTGATTCCTCTTCATGCACCTATAATACCAATATTTAATCATATTGCCTTGGTCCGGGGACTTCTTCCCACCAAAACTTAGCCATCACAAAGTGCTATGAGTGGATAGCCTCACCTTAACAATATTACACCAAATGGTTAAGTACAGAGCCTCTTCAAATTGATCATTCTATCAAAAAAATTATTGCTGAAGATTTGGCTAAGCATGACAGACAGTATACCGGATACTCCCCTCTGCACGAGTGTCCATATGTTCCGCAACCCTGGAATCCCATCATGCAAGGAATTCTGAATCAATAGAGTATATTCAAGGCGCGGAAGACCAAGCCTAACAAATTCAAGGAAGGAGATCTAGTTCTTAATGCGACTAAGCGTGATCTCCATTCTGCAAGGAGCTCCAATTGGGAAGGACCATTCGCAAGATCCATAACTGGAGGCTACTACAAATTGATCAGCACAGATGGGAGGACCCTGCCAGTGATCCACGGGAATTGGCTTAAGGCATTTGACGCCCGAAATTATAGGACATTTGAGGTACTGGGCGTTTGAGCATTCATTGCGTCTGGGATTTGGTGTTTAGGATTTTTTTTCATTATATTTAAATTTCCCCAAAACGTTTGCAATACTTGCATTCAGTATTTGAATTCAGTAATTTATCAAAGTTCAGTTCATTTTTCTTAAAGAAAATCTCTATCAAATCCTAAAGAAAGTCCTCAATCATCTACCAATCAATATCAAAACCAAAATAAAACCTCACATCTCTCAGAAGTCCAAAAGTTCAAGAGATTATGAAAAGGAAATCAAAGAAAATCAGCAAAGAAATATTTCCGCTCCTCTGCATCCTTCAAGACTTGCAAGGCCGCCTTCTCCATGTTCAGCTCCTCGGACATCTTAGAAATCTTGTCTTCTTTCTCCATCACAGCATCATTGGGAAAGGGTATGTTGTTCTCACAAGATTTCTTGATAGCATCTATTTTCTTACGAAGCCACATCACGTTGAAGCCAAGTCTTTCAGAATTCTCCAAGTTGAACTCCCAATCAAAGAGTACATCTGGAGTCATAGTATTTCTGGTCCTAGAGCATATATCACTTACAACACGCAAGATAACACTTACTTGCATTGTTAAATCATAAGCGCGTCCGGGATCCCTATTAATAATGATGTGACCAAACTTCCTCCATATTATCTCATACAAGCCTGCATATCTAATGGGAACGCTGAATCCACAAACTAGTTCATGATATGGGAGTGATGCATCAATGGAGGATCAAAAGAAAATCCTGCACTTGGATATTCATGCACCACTATACGATTCTCAATTACTGGAGAAACTTCTACAGTCACGTCAACAGTTTCTTCATTCTTCTCTACTGGTGGCTCGGTTTCTTCCATCACTGAAACAGCAACGATCGAGGTTTCCATAACTTCAGTGACAACCTTATCATGGCCTTGAGGTGCAGGGATGGTTGTCTCTTCATGTATAACTCCAGGGCTGCTTGAATTATCCTTATTGGTTTCAATATCCTCAACTTCGGTATTTGGCACCTAATACGAAGATTACCTGAGGTTAGAGCGATCTAAACATAGAAACCAAATGGGATCATAAAAAACAACATACAAGCATTACAACATCAGAAAAATTCATCATTATACACTCAAGACACGAAAAAATAGCGTGAAAGTCATGAAAACACATTTTGCGACAAGCTCGACCGAAGAGATTTTACCCTGCCCTGTACAAGACGACGAACTGGGAGAAATCTACAAGTAATCTGAGGATTAGTTATATACCATGCTCTTCATATGGATGTTATCTACCACATATCAAAATTTCATAAAAATCCGATGAACGATCAAAGAGATGTGGTCGAAAGATTGGACAACCTACAGTCTGAAAAAGTTCTGAAAGTCTCCTAGAAGTTTATTGTTTCGCCTTTTTCAGGCCCTGAACGTGCTCAAAACTTAAAAATCTATATGAAAAAGCTTGGAAATTCTCCGGGCTTAAGGATACATATGCAGACCATGAAAATCCGACTTCAAACGAAGACTCTACTGCGTTTCTACTAAAAGCTGAAGTCCGAAATTTTCTGGCGACGTATTTCGACAAAATTACTTGTATACTCACATATTCTCATTCATTCATTTACAAATCAGCAATTCCATACTTATATGAAGAGGTTACATGAGATACACTTACTTGGGGAGTCTCCGAAGCAATCAAGGAATTGGAATTGCCCGTGTCAGCATCAGGAGGCTCATTACTTCCATTCGGTTTCGAACCTTGGAAATTTTCTTCATCTCTATTCTCCGAGGATGAACGGGCATCAGCACTCTCCACTTCCATGATGACATCTTCCTGGACATATTACTAAAACAATTAGCATTTTATATATGAAGCATCATATGCGGCTATGTAGAGGAATATCACATCATTTTCTTCTTCAACGCTCAAATCAGAAATTGTCTGCCCAGCAGAAGAAAATTGAAGACCGTCAATACTTGATGGAGCAAAGTTCTGTAACCAAGTAAAAAATGTTGGTTTACGATCCTAGTAATACGTATAGGAAAAATTCACGGAGGAAAAGTATTGACGACTCACCAAGGAAACAACCGGGGACTTTATGGTGTTAGGAAGCAGCTTACAATTCTTGTTCCTACCTTCTCCATCGTGAATGATTGTTTTTGCTTCCGAGAAATTCACTTCAAGATGAGGTCTGACGACACGACCGTCCTGCAAAAAGGAATTGAGGTGATAATCAAAGGAGATTATTTTAATTTTATGAAGAATGTGCCAAAAGATACATACTGGTGAACATCCTGGAGATGTTTTGCGCTTATCGTCGCCGGAGATTTGTTTCAATCTTGGTCGAGAAGCAGTCATATCAGCAGAAGGAGGCTCTTTCACTAAAGGTTGTCTAACCATTACGAAATCGTGTAAATGCCCAATCTGTTGATCCCATAAGTCTATGTAACCTGGAGTTACATATGTAATTCGTTCAGAACCAGGGAACCAGCAAGAACCCACTTCCACACGTGTGCGATCTAAACAGGTTTTAAGCTGTTCCACTGGTGGTTTCTTCCTTCGAAAAGTTGGAACGCATTGATCCATGCCCATCTGACGAGCCGTTCTATCAATGTTGTATTCTTCTACTGAAAAGTCTCCATATATTGTTGATATCAAGTGACCTGGAGTACAACTCAACATGAAAGATCTCTCTCCATCGCTCAAGTAAACGCCAGATTTCAAAGTCATACTTTCTCCGGTGTTGAAAGGTTGCAACTGAGAAACATAAGGAGGAATCAGCACCCAGGGGCGGAAATTAAACTCAGATTCATTGTCTAACACATCAATGAAGCGTGTCTTGGATTAAGGTTACTTCGTAGACCATCACATAATCCTGGCATTATCCCTCTCAGGAACAATACAGCGAGAATCAGAAGCATTCAACCCTTGCAAGATATTGCGGGGAATAGGTGCATAACTCTTGAAGCGTTCCCACATCAAGGCCTGGAGAAACATCGTATTGGCGTAGCATTCAATCTTCATGAATCCATTCGAAACACTGGAGTCTATAACCAAGGAATCCAGGTTAGAGTACAAAGAACCCAAGAATAGACTACCTATGGGAAGTTGTTCACCTTGTGCCATCTTAATAGCAAAAGGGATTACAAATGGTTTTAGCAAAGTTCCGATGTCTTCAAAAACGTACCTGGACATCCATAAACACAAGAAAGAGGCAATAGATAACATACCGTCAGGCTCGTCAAGAGGAATATCTCGTGGACACCAATGTGTTAACCAGTGGGCATTACAACCTTTGGCAGACGCCTTATTAATTCTCTCTATCTTGGCTGTCAAGATATTGGAAACTGTTGTCTCCTCTGATGAAAGCTCTTCAGGGAAGTTACCTGTGATAGGGATATGCAACAAAGCAACTACATCCTCTAAGGTAATAGTAAACTCTCCCCATCTTCATATGAAGGTGTGAGTTGGAATGCACCAACGAGCAAGTAGAGCTACAATACCTCGCGTGTCATGGAAAATGAACAAATCTTCAGATGCTTGGATAGCCCTGGTTACCTGTGCTCTATATAACATGGCTCTAATACGAGGAAAACCCAGCATATGTCTCGCCCATCCAGAGAATTTTTTTAAAGGTCGTCGAGAAAGCTTGAATTCTATAATTGACGCAAGAAAAATTCCTCGTTCAATACAAAATCGAATAGCTACTCGAGGAGTCACTAGTTTCTTATGAACAACCTCTCTGGGATTTATTAGAATACAAAATGTTGGAGATTGAAGACGTTTTTCAGTTCCCTGCTGAACCTCGAAAAATGCATCATCTATGTTTGGAACGTTTTTGAGTCCGGGAGTTTCTTCTTCTTCTTCACCAGCGGAAATCTCATACATACATATATCGTCTCTAGAAGCATCATTTTCCTGGGAGCCAGACATATTTGCGAAGTAGTTGTAATGTGCACAAAGCATTCTATTTTAGTGTATCATCATATAAGGTGCAAACTTCGACAATATGATGGAGTTATATAATCTGACAACAAAATACTTGTGCAGACATCTACAAAAATGGTAATTCTTAACTCTTACCTTTTCATAATTTCACTAACACAGTAATTGTGATGTAAGAGTTAGCACTCCAAATTAGTTCGTTTTTTGAAACCTGTAATAACGAACAAAGCATTATCATTTGAGAATCGAAACTGATTTTTTTTTCATAAAATCATGAACATAATTTTTGTAGTATAAACATCCACATCTAGGCTATGAAATTTACACCAAAACAATATTTCATCATAAGTAAATTGTCTAATTTCGAGGGTTACTCAAAACCCATTTTTTGATTTTACGAAATAATAATTAACGTGAAATAACTCACGTAAATTTTCAAAATTTTATTTAACGTTAACAAACTCATGAAAATAAATACATGGCATTATATTTTATATAACCTGTCATGGTTTCATAATAAAAAAAAAAATTTCCTTCGTGTGAGCATTTTTCTTTGAAACGAAGGTTTATTTCGGTTTTGTGAAAGCTCACATCTTTCAAAATAAAGTTTTGGTTTCCATGAAAGCTCATAAAAAAAAATTTATCACTGGACACAGGTCTATTTCAAAAGAAAAATCTCTCAAGTTAGGGATTATTGCTAGTCTCTTGAACTAATGATCAAACGAACATATGTTTTCAACAAAACTCACGCTCACATATACACATGTTTAAAGTTTTAGCATGAGCAACTCATGAAATCAGCAAGCAAAAAAAAATCACGTACATGGTCGACGCCGTCCGGAATATGGCCGGAGGGTGATCGAACGGTGGCTGCTCCGTCTGGAAAGCTCCGGCGAATATTCTCTGCTTCCTTCCTCTGCTCGGGTGTGAAGAAGATGAAGGGGTCAAGGTGGTGGTCGGTCGTGGTAAAGAAATAATAAAAAAAAGGCGATTAATTCCCTTTTATATCAAATTTTATTTCCAAAACCTAATTCCATAAGGATTTCTTTTTCGGGCTCGGCCTGTGAATCCTAGGTCAATCAAGGTTCCACCATCAAATTAGCGGTTATACACCAATTTATGCTCGTTGGATGACGCTCTATTATGCCACTGCGGTTTTTCATTCGAACCATGGTTTGCTCATTCAGTCAAAATCCGGTAGCGTCTTATCTTATGACTAAGTTCAATTACGTATTTTATTTGCAACTGGAAAATCACCATTCAGTACTGACTGAGGAACATGACTGTCCCACACTAAGAAGGGGACTTAATGTAGATGGTGGATTTTCGACAAGGTTTAAAATCGTAAAACCATAATTATACATGCTCCGGCAATCAGATGAGTATTGAAGCTCATGTCTCTCATTGAAGCATGAAAGCTCATGCCATGAAATCTCTGACTGAGAAGGCTGTCTCTCAGAGTATGTGTAGACATGTAGTCTCTCAGCTGAGGCAACGACACATCTCATAAATACTAAGCAATATCAGTAATCACTTTTATTTAGAATCAAATGATTGGACGGCTCCTAGGAAGCTTGCCTGCTAGTATAGAGCGATAACGTCCCCAGGATGTAACAAGGTTTTCCCTGACTATATAAAAGACATGTATACAGAATCTTAACGATTGGACGACTCCTAGACAGCTTTCCTGCTTGTATAGAGCAATAACGTCTTCAGGATGCAACAAGGTTTTCCCTGACTATATGAAAGAGATATGACGTTTCAACAAGCTCATGTCTCTCAATTCTCAGATAATTAATGCTCTTAGACATCATGCCTGCTAGTATAGAGCTATCAGTTAATTATCTATAATCTTTAACTGAATATTCAACAATATTCTACGATTCTTCGTAATATTTCATCACTTCAATTTGTGGTTCTTCCCAGCAGAATTCCACGGGTTAGTGATAAATATTCAACGTACAAGCATCTGAGCAGCTATCGAGTAAGCCCTGATTAAAATAGTGCAAGTGTACTCAGCAATAATGCACAAACGAGCACCTAAATGCGCAAACGAGCATTTCAAAACACGAAGGAACGATGAACCTATGCAAAATAAGAAGAAAAATAATGATAATAAAATATTGGCAAAGGCGCTATGGGACTGGGCTCACCGGACGACCAATCATGTTGTGGCCCAATTTTATATTTTATCATATTTTATTGTTTTTCCCTGATCTCATGAAAATCCCTTCATTTGAGCAAATCTCCTTCGTCTCAAGGAAACTCCCCAGTCTCGTGGTGTTTCCTCGCATCAAAAAATAATAAAAATTAGGAAAGGTGTCGTGGGACCAAGCTCACTAGCCGACCGACCATGCTCTAGCCGTGGCCGGTCCCACACCTCATGGTTCCTTATTATTTTTATTATTTCCCTCATCCCATGAAAATTCCCTGATTCCATGATTTTTTCCTAAACTCATGAAAAATAATATAAAATTAGGGAAACTCGTGGGACTGGGCTCTAGCCGGCCGGTCATGTCCTAGCCGGTCCCATACGCCCCTTGCTTTATTATTATTATTTTTATGTTTCCTCATCTTATGGAAACTCCCTGATTTCAACAAAATTCCCTGGTTTCAACAAACCTTTTGATTTTATGATATTTCCCTAAAATCATGAAAAAATTACATAAAATTGGGAAGAGTGCCTTGGGACCGTGCCCATTGGTCGGTCGGCCATGCCCTGGCCATAGCCAGTCCCACACTTCATCATTCCATATTTTTTTATTATTATTATTTCCCTAATCTCATGGAAATTCCTTAATCTCATGAAATTCTTCAGTTTCATGATATTTCCCTCACATCAGGGAAAATACATAAAATTAGGAAAAGTGATGCGGGACCGAGCTTCCTAGATGTCCGGCCATGCCCTAGCCATGGCCGGTCCCACAACTTGCGATCTCATATTTTATTAATTATTTTCATCATCTCATGATTTTTTCCTAGTTTCAGCAAGACCTCGATTCCTTTATATTTTCTCAAAATGTTGCTCAAACGCGCATCGGAAAATATCGAAACTCTCAGGACTGAGACACGGACATTATGGTGACACGGGCATGTCTCCTTGACCGACCTAGGCTGGCCTAGGGCTTGCAAATAGACGGTCTCACATATTTTAATAATTTTGACCTAATTTGCGCAATTGCTCATATTAGGTCCAAACTCTTCTCAAACAACTAGGAGTTTGCTCAAACGACCATCATCTAGTCCCATGACCACCAAGAGCCGGTCCCATGACTCCTTGGTCGGTCCCTCATCTCTCCATAATCAGGTTTTACTACCTAACGCTCACACGGGCATTATTTTAATAAATGATTTAACCAGCATTTAATCATCTTTTCACCAATGGGTCTTCAAGAGACTTTGATATTTTGCTCATCCGAGCATCTGGGCGTTACATGTTCAACTAGTCATCCCATGTAGCCGGTCCCTCCTTTACTCTGTGATTGATTTTCAATAAGTCATCAATTGATCAAAATTAGGATTTCGAATCCAGAGCTCTGCAACTACATAATTCTGAGCAGATTCAAACACTAATAATTTTATGTTGATCCCTTGATCAACACCTTTATTATTATTATGCTCGGCCTAGCCGCCAGTATTTTAAATTAATATTTTATTTGTTCATGCCACCAAAAATTCATCAGATGAGCAACATTTGCTCAGACTAAGGAAAATTGGTTCAACTATCAATATTCAACAATCCAGCACAGTTTGCTCGACTTAAGTTATCAACATATATTCGACAAATGATACTTAGTCTCAACAAACATTTTCAACTCATGAGTCTCAGAACATTTTCAAATCATGTTCAACTCAGCAATACAAGGATTCATCGTCCCATGAAGTCAGCAACTGACTCCACAACCAAGAGATGTCAATCGTGTCACATGGGGGGATATTAACTAGGGTTTTGGTCTGGCGTTCTACGACACGTGTTTCCATACACACGATGAGAATGTGAGCAAGTCATGCAATCAGTTGGAGGAGTTATCAAAGTAGTGGATGGGAAATTAACCAAGTCTCCGCACGAAGAGCAACTGGTTTTCGGACGACTTCCCACTTCCCCACTCTTTGACTTCAGCAACTGTCACACTTCATTGGATCATGGTGTTTTCAATTCATCAATATAAAAGGCCTCTGAATCATGATTGAAAGGGACAACATTCGTCTATACAAGAATTTCTCGACAACTTCACACAGACAATCTTTCGTCTACACGAACTCATCGTCTGAGCTATCACTCTCAACTGAGTAAAATTCAATCATTTAGAACTTTCTTACGCAGAATACGCAACACACCTGCAATCTCGATCACCATTGATCTCACACATTTCTCAGCTTCCCTCCTACAAATCGACCCATCCTCTCTTGTGATCGAATTCACTCTGGAACGACCATTGTATTGGTTTAGGACGGAATCCTACAGATTAATCTCTCAAACTTAAAGCACTCTCTTCTTGCACTGCGTCTGTGTGAGGTTAAACATTTCGCTCGGTTCAAGGAGACTCCTCCGCACGGTCGTCTCCTCAATTCCGTAAAAACCAGCAAATCGTTTTTTCCCATCTACAGATTGGCGACCACAGATGGGGAAAACGAGTTGCTGGTTTTTACGGAATTGAGGAGAAAAATGTTTAACCTCACACAGATGTACTGCAAGAAGGGAGTTCTTTAAGTTCGAGAGATCAATCTGTAGGACTTCGGCCTAAACCAAGACAATGGCCGTTCCAGAGTCAATTCGGTCACAAGAGAGGATGGGTCGATCTGTAGGAGGGAAGCTGAGAAAAGTGTGAGATCAATGGTGATCGAGATTGTAGGTGTGTTGTGTATTCTGCGTAAGAAAGTTCTGAATGATTGAATTTTATTCAGTTGGGAGTGATTGCTCAGACGATGAGTTCGTGTAGACGAAAGATTGTCTGTGTGAACTTGTCGAGAAATTCTTGTCTAGAAGAATGTTGTCCCTTTCAGTCATGATTCAAAGGCCTTTTATATTTCTGAATTGAAAACACCATGATCCCATGAAGTGTGACAGTTGCTGAAGTCAAAGAATGGGGAAGTCGGAAGTCGTGTCAAAACCAGTTGCTCTTCATGCGGAGACTTGGTTAATTTCCCATCCACTACTTTGCTAACTCCTCCAATTAATTGCACGACTTGCTCACATTCTCAGCGTGTGTATGGAAACACGTGCCGTAGACCGCCAGACCAAAAACCTAGTTAATATCCCCTCATGTGACACGATTGACATCTCGTGGTTGTGGAGTCAATTGCTGACTTCATGGGACGATGAGTCCTTGTATTGTTGAATTGAACATGATTTGAAAATGTTCTGAGACTCATGAGTTGAACATGTGTGTTGAGGCAATGTATCATTTGTCGAATATATGTTGATAACTTAAGTCGATCAAACTGTGCTGGATTGTTGAATATTGATAGTTGAACCAATATTCCTTAGTCTGAGCAAATATTGCTAGTCAGAGAAAATATTGCTCATCTGAGCAAATGTTGCTTATCTGATGAATTGTTGGTGGCAGAACCAAATAAAATATTAATTTAAAATACTGGCGGCTAGGCCGAGAATAATAATAATAAAGGTGTTGATCACGGGATCAGCATAAAATTATTAGTGTTTGAATCTGCTCATAATTATGTTGTTGCAGAGCTCTGGATTCGAAACCCTAATTTTGATCAATTAATGATTTATTGAAAATCAATCACAGAGTGAAGGATGTACCGGTTACATGGGATGACGAGTCGACCATGTAACGCCCAGATGCTCGGATGAGCAAAATATCAAAGTCTCTTGAATATCCATTGGTGAAAAGATGATTAAATGTTGGTTTAATCATTTATTAAAATAATGCTCGTGTGAGCGTTAGGTGATGAAACCCGATCACGAAGGGATGAGGGACCGACCAAGAGGGTATGAGACCGACCCTTGGTGGTCGTTGGACCAATTGATGGTCATTTGAGCAAACCCCAAGTTGTTTGAAAAGAGTTTGGACCTAATATGAGCAATTGAGCAAATTAGGTCAAAATTATTGAAACATGCGGGACCGGATATTTGCAAGCCTTAGGGCCAGCCTTGATCGGTCAAGGGAATATTCCCGTGTCACCATAATATCCGTGTCTCAGTTCTGAGAGTTTCTATATTTTTCGGTGTGCGTTTGAGCAACATTTTGAGAAAATATGAAGGATCCAGGGTTTTGCTGAAACTAGGAAAAATTCATGAGATATGAAAATAATTAATAAAATATGATATCACAAGGTGTGAGACCGGCCATGGCTAGGGCATGGCCGGCCAGCTAGCAAGCTCGTTGCCGCATCACTTTTCCCAATTTTATGTATTTTCCCTGAGTGAGGGAAATATCATGAAACTGAAGAATTTCATGAGATTAAGGAATTTCCATGAGATTAGGGAAATAATAATAATAATAAAATAGGAAGTGATGAAGCGTGGGACCGGCTATGGCCAGAGCATGTCCGGACGGTCAATGGGCACGGTCCCAAGGCACTCTTCCCAATTTTATGTAATTTTTCATGATTTTAGGGAAATATCATAAAATCAAAAGGTTTGTTGAAACCAGGGAATTTTGTTGAAATCAGGGAGTTTCCATAAGATGAGGAAACATAAAAATAATAATAATAAAGCAAGGGGCGTGTGGGACCGTCTAGGACATGACCGGCCGGCTAGAGCCCGGTCCCACGAGTTTCCCTATTTTTATATTATTTTTCCTGGGTTTAGGGAAATATCATGAAATCAGGGAATTTTCATGGGATGAGGGAAATAATAAAAATAATAAGGAACCATGAGGTGTGGGACCGGCCACGGCTAGGGCATGGACGGCCGACTAATGAGACCGGTCCCACGATATCTTTTCTTATTTATTATTATTTCTTTGATACGAGAAAACACCATGAGACTGTGGAGTTTCCTTGAGAAGAAGGAGATTTGCTCAAATGAAGGGATTTTCATGAGATCAGGAAAAATAATAAAAATATGATAAAATATAAAATTTGGCGTGGGATTGGCCATGGCACGACCGGCCGGCCGGTGTCCCCGGTCCCCAACGCCTCAATTAATATTTTAGTATTTATTATTTTCTTCCTATTTTGCATAGGTTCATCGTTCCTTGGTGTTTTGGAATGCTCGTTTGTGCATTATTGCCGAGTACACTTGCACCATTTTGGTCGGGGCTTACTCGAGAGCTGATCGGATGCCCGTATGTCAAATATTTATCACTAACCCATGGAATTCTGCTGGGAAGAACCACAAATTGAAGCGGCGAAATATTACAAAGGATCGTAGAATATTGTTGAATATTCAGTTAACGATTAGAGATAATTAATTGATGGCTCTATACTAGCAGGCATGATGTCTAGGAGCATTAATTATCTGTGAGAGATATGAGCTTGTTGAAACCTCATATTTCCTCTATATAGTCATAGAAAACCTTGTTGCATCCTGAAGACATTATTGCTCTATACTAGCAGGCAAGCTGTCTAGGAGCCGTCCAATCTTTCGATTCTATATAGAAATAATTACTGATATTACTCAGTATTTATGAGATGTGTCGTTGCCTCAGCTGAGAGACTACACATCTACATATACTCTGAGAGACAACATTCTCAGTCAGAGATTTTGTGGCATGTGCTTTCATGCTTTCGACGAGAAACATGAGTCTCAACACTCACATGATTGTTGGATCAAGAGTGCTACAATTGTGGTTTTACGATTTTAACCCTTGTCGAAAATCCACCATCTACAATCTTCCATATTAGATTCGGATCTTAGGTTTACCCGTATTCCAAACTGTTTCAAGGATTAACCATGGTCCGCATTTATTAACTATGATTGAGGGTCCAAAGTGAAGAATAAAATCGAAACTTAAACTTTATGGACGGACAACCGATTTTATCCGTCAATTTAGGTTGACTCAAAAGTTGTCCGTCTGTGAGGCAAAATGGAAATCTTAGGATTTTTATGAGGATTGCTCATAAAGATGATCACATTTTTTTCTTTTTCATTTTCTTTTTTTGCGAGATCAGATGGAAAATAAGTGGCTAATTCTTTTGTTTTCTTTACATTATTGTTGATCCGCAGTTTCAGCGGTAGAATGCCAGTAAATTTTTGCTTGTTATAATTTCATAGTTCGTTATTCCCAAATTCCATATTCGCCTATTTTTTAGTTATTTAATATTTACCTATATTATTTATAGCATACCTAATAGAACACTGAAAACAGAGAACCTAGACACATGCTTACATTAAGCCAAAAGAAATCCTTATTTCAAGGACATAATCAAGAATTAACAAGACATTCGAATCCAACATTTTAATCAACAATCATATCAAAGATATTTTCAAAGATATTTTCAACCGGTACCTGGTGCAAGAAAAATATGGGTGAATATTCACGAGATAATTCTTTATCCTGAAAGGATCATCAGATACCAAGATACAAATTTGCAGTATCGGATTTTACAATTCCTAGAGAAAAGATAGATAAGAGAACATATCTAATATGTAATATGGAAAACAATATATAGTAAGACTATTTATTTATATACAATAAGAATATCAAAACTTAGTAGTTTTTTACGGATATTGTTGGGATCTTAAGGGGTCTTCCAAAAATTCAGATGAAACGTAAAAAAACGAAACCGATACACCTGCACGTGATTTTCTAAGGGGCTTTAGCACTGACCTCTTTAGGCTTTAGCACTGACCTCCTCTGTAACACTCTGCGAAGGAATCCTGTTATAGGGGCTGAAGGAATTATAAGAGGGACTGAACCTAATAGGACAAAAAGGGTTATTACATGATAATTTCAAGTGCCCCATATCCAACAAAAACTGAAAATGACTAATTAACCCTTACATAGTTTAGTTTTAATGATTAACTTTCACTTGTATTAACTCTAAATCAAAACAAAATCAGATTTTTAGAGTTAAAAAAAATAAAAGTTTCGAGGAGAAGAAAAGAAAAACTTTTGTGATATTTGTGAAACCCTAGGTTTTGATTCACTCAACCAAAATGAGTGTGATTCCAGTGACAAATTAGAGATGGGTGAATCTCTATATGATAGAGAAAACAAATGCTACATACCTCTTGATGGAAATCCGGATATGGAGTATTTGTTAGATGGTAACCCAAAGTGAAGGTCAATCTCAATAAATTGAAGAAATTAACCAAAATGAAGAACCAAACACTGAAAATGACCAGGTATACTTCTAAATTACTTCTCATTAGATTTTAGTTTCTCAAAATTATTTAAAGTACGTAAA
The DNA here is from genome assembly GCF_003573695.1 of Papaver somniferum. NCBI lineage: Eukaryota > Viridiplantae > Streptophyta > Magnoliopsida > Ranunculales > Papaveraceae > Papaver > Papaver somniferum. The sequence continues at coordinate 145,415,331 of NC_039361.1, read as the reverse complement.
AATATCAAAACTTTTACATTTTCAGAAGAACTTACGGTTGGAATTTTGCTAGTAAAAGATGAAATACCAACCGTAACTGGTTAAATTTGGGGAAAACCCAATCGTAATACCAGTTACGGTTGATAAATAATTTGTCGATGCGAAACCGCAACTTAGTTACGATTTTTTTATATCCTTAAGTAGTTAGCAACCGTAACCCATCATGTGCATGCCAGTATTTACTACACTATTTACAGTTGGTAAGATGTAAATCAATACCAACCGTAACTTACATTACAGTTTATTATAGAATTTTTTTTCCAACCGTAAATCACTTTGTATGTTTTCGAATTACTTTTGATGTATTTACGATTTGTTAGTAGATGACCATTACCAACCGTAGTTTTATTACGATTCATATAGGATTGTAGTAACCAACCGTAACACTGTTACGGTTTGTTTCTCCTATTTCGTTACCATCCATACCTCCATATATGTTTTAGTTTTATTGCCTCGTTTACACTAATTTGAGTATATTTTTGTCCAAGTCGTGGATGTACCTCCCCTAATGGATGAACAACCTCTAGCAAATGAACTTCTCACCGAAGATTCTAGATTTCACTATTTAACCAAGGAGATATGGGAGGAAAAAGATGATGCAAGAATTGGTCTGGAGAACGAGGCAAGTTGATTATTTGTATCATAGTTTGTAATGTTTTCACTAATGACAACACCTTTCAAATGGTTTGCGAGTGTAGTGGACAACATAAAAGTCACGCAAAAAAAGGTATCGTGCATGAAGCAAAGACAAAGAGGAGGAATACTACTTTCACTAAGAAGACCCGATGCCCCTTCAAGCTTCAATTAAGAAGGAACGCGGAAAAAATGTGGTTTTTGGAGAGAGTTGTATGCGGTAGTCATAATCACCATATACCAGAGAGTTTGCTAACACACCCTTATGCTGGACGCCTTACTGAAGAAGAAGAGAAGATCGTAGAGTCAATGACCCGAAATCGTATGAAGCCCATTGATATCCTCATAATAAAGCAAAGAAACCCACAAAATGATTCTACTTTGGATAACATCTACAACGAATGCAAGAACAAAACTGAAGAATAAGAAATAGGAACAAGGAACAAAATGCAACAATTAAAGCATTTGGGGGAGACACATAATTATTCGGTTTTCCATGATGAAGATGAGAAAGGAAAAATAAAACATATTTTATTGGCTCATCCTGAGTTTGTCAAGTTGGCACGGTGCTCTCATCAAGTGCTTTTAATGGATTGCACATACAAAACCAACAAGTTTGAGATGCCGTTGTTGAACATTGTCGGGCAAACTTCTACCAATGCTCCTTTTAGTGTTGGTTTTTGCTTCTTGAAAAATGAGATTGAAGAGAGCTATGTGTGGGCAGTAAAACAAGTGAAGTTATTCTACGTAGAGGGATATACTCCAAAGGTGATTATTACCGACAAGGAACAAGCTTTGTTGAATGCAATAAAGAGGGTTTTCCCGAAAGTTCATAACCTTCTTTGCACGTTCCACTTGTGGAATAGTGTTGAAAATAAGTGCATGCGCATTGTCCGTCCAACCAAAAAAAAAAGAAAAATGGATATAATAATGAAACTACCGTTACATCAACAAGAGGATGCCAAAGAGAAATTAAAGAAGGATGACAAGTTGGCTGAACTAAAATGGGATAGTTTCAAAATGGAGTGGAGAGACTTGACACATTCTATCACCATGGATGAATATGAGTATAGAGCTCGTATGTTAGTGGCTCATTGGAAAAGAAGTTCTCCAAGTGTTGTGAAGTATTTGTTGAATAATTGGTTGGATGCGCACAAAGAGAAGTTTGTAGCGGCGTTCACTAACCAATATATGCACTTTGACAACCAACCTACAAGTACGGCAGAGTCATCTCACAACCGGTTGAAGAAGAAACTTCATAGTTCTAATGGTGGGTTAGTTACGATATTCGAATCCATGAATGCGTATTTCCGTCGTGATCACGACAGAGTTACAGAGTCTTTTGAAAAAAGACGAAGTAACAAACACACCAAATGGTTAGACAATTCTTGGCTAAGGGGAATTACATTTAAAGTTTCGCACCGCGCAATTGATAAGATAATGTATGAAGTACAACATTTTGAATTGGGGGATTATGAAGAAGAGTGTGTTTTTCCAAAACATGACAAGTTTGGGACTTCCATGTCGACATGTTATAGCCACATACCAAGACAAAGTGATCCCGATTCAAGATGTTGATCCTTTTTGGCAAGATTTTGGAGGAACGTCTTCTGATACCGATATTGGAAAAGCGCTAGCCGAGAAATATGCTACACTAAGCCGGGGCCAAAGGAAAATATGGTTGAGTAACTTGAGATATTTTGTATATCCACAATTTAGGTATGATATCAAGGAACCACCAAAGGGAAAGAGTAAGGGGAGGCCTCCTACGGAAAAAAAGGAGGTACGTAAGAAATAAAAAAGAAAGGGAATTGGCGGAAGAATCAAAGAAAAGAGATCCTTCGGGTTATGAAAAGTTGAGAAATGAATATGAAGCGTAGGATGAGATGGAAGTGGATGTTCAAGGTAGAAACAAACGAAAAAGAGGTCAAGCGGATAAAGGAGAACCAAGTCGTCGAAATGTACAAGAAAAATGTATCGATCTTCCTACTCAAGAAAGTGCAACAAGCAAAACTGATGTTAAAGAAAAAGGTCCGGTATTTCGCTACAAAGAACAACAAAGAAGTAAAGTTATTGTTAAAGGAAATGGTTGCAAAGAAAGTGGAAAAAAAGATGACGGAGTTAAAGGGTAAAGGTTCCTATGTCGGTTCCGAGGTTTCCTCCAAGATAGTTCAATAAAAAGACTTGTTGGTAAAGTTGGTCTTAAACAATTAGCAAGGCACGATGGAAAGAGTCCGATGGTTGAAAACATTTCATCAAGTGGTGAGAAGGAGAAGGTGACGCTTCGTATAAAAGGAGTGCCTAAGACACCACCTAGAGATGAGAATAGTCGATATATCCGGAACTATTACATTGTCTATATAAGTTACCTTCTTTTTTTTCCCGACTGTATTCGTGATTATATCAAGGCCACGGATGATGTTCATGGTGATGGGAATTGTGGTTACCACGTCGTTGTGGATCAACTTGGACCCTTTGGAGACGCGAAAGAGTGGGTTTGTGACCAAGTTACGTATATAAGGCAAAAATGCTTAATGGAACTACGTGGTCACCGCGGCTTCTATAAGCCAATGATGAGAGTTGAAAGAGATGAAACTGGTGAGGTGTTAAATGAGAGCTTTGCGGAATGGGAAAGGCGGTTAATTGGAAATATATGTTTGACAAGCAAATATCGGATGCACATGCCTATTTGTGGCCAACTACTCGCCAGCGCATTCTATTTTGTAATTCATTTAATCTCCAGAGACATGAGCTATACATTGATATGATTTTCAATTGAGTTGTAGTAATAAGTTCGTTGAGATTTGTGAAAGCAAAAGATTTTAGACTTATAAAACTTAAAAATAGAAAACTTGTTGCAAAATTGATTTCAAGATATTAAAAGTAACCAAGACACTAGATTCCACTATTACACATGAATAAATTATGGAAAATAATCCAAAACTCTAATTATCTTTTTAAGTCCCTTATTTCTTAATTCACAAATAGTCACACATATTCTCAAATATTAATTGTATTCCCTAAGCATAGACTATCAATTGATTAATCAAAGTATAATCTATGAAATTGAATCACAAGTAATTAAGAAAATTATGTAAACAATTAAAAACTCTGTAAAAGCAGTGATTGAGTGAATTATAATTAAAAATTAGAGAAAATGAAATAGTTACCCATTATTCATGTGTAAATAGCTTCACCCATTGCCTTGGTTAAGCGAGAATTTAGCCTCTCATCATGTTGGAAACACGCTCAGAATTCGATTTCATTGCTCAAAAATGGTTTACAAAATATGAAAAGAGAGAAATAATTCAAACCGGGTTTGTAACAATTATATTTGTTACAAACCAAAGAACGATACAGAGGATGTGTCACTGTTACTATAGCTCTAAGACTGTCACTGAACAGTCGCAAATACTATAGAAAAATAAGACTGCTTCTCGAGGTCTTATGTTCTTCGTGTTCTTCAATGGCAGCAGCAGCAGCAGGTTTCTCTGGTGATCGTATTTCGCCTCTGTGATGTTCAAAATCCTTCCCAAACTCTTTATCCTCCTATATGACCCCAAGGGACTCTATTTATACCCGAAAGATGCATCGAATATCCTCCATAACTTCACAAATTCTCGGTAGTGAAAGAAAATATTTTTGGATATTTTCTTTCCTATTTTAGCTCCTTACACGTTTTACAGCTGCAAACTCTCCTTGTTTAACTCTTACACGCCTCTAGCATTCTCTCAGCACATTCCAAACTCTCCCAACAACAGAGACGCGTGAAAATCTTCCTCCTTTGCACGTACTCCCCTGTTTTGCTCCATGACACGATTCAGCCAATTCTGATCCAAACGAACAACCATAACAGGCCTGTTATGAAAAATCACAACTACCCACGAAGTTTCAGCCATTTAGTCTCTGTAGAACATCGTCAAAATCTTGATTAAAATCTGCCAGTTCAATACAACGTTTTCCCGCCATTTTTTTTTTAAACGAAGGAGAAGGTGTCCCCCTAACCAAACCAGGGGTGCGAATAGCAGGTGGCGCTCTGGGGGTGCAAATAGCAGATAGTGTGCCCCTTAGTAATTGGGTGCCCCTTATCCAAAGTAGAGGTCCATTTAGCAAATGTCCTTCAAGATGCCCTGGGTAATTTTTCGAGCCGAATTTTCCAACAATATTTATTTCCAAAAAAAATACCTACAAACACACAAAACACCATAATAAGTATGAAATCGAGTACTAACAATACGTAACATTGAGGACAAATTAGACACATAAATGCGTCTATCAATTACCCCCAAACTTATTATTTGCTAGTCCTCGAGCAAAATTAATCTAGAAAAATAAAATCCTAACTCGCTAGGTGGCCCTAGCGACCGAGATATAATCTCGGGAGGGTTTACCAGAGGTGTACCCACAAAACCATTACTCCAGACCCTATCTATCTACGCAGAACCTTGGAAGCACTAAAGAATATCCTTGGTTGGCATACAATCATTGACTATAGGAGGAAGTACCCTGATGCGAAATACCAGTTATTGTACACGAGTTTGCACTCAACATACTAAAATTCATATATAAGTGACAGAGTTCTACTCATATAGTTTCTAGACATCATAACCGGAGTCAACCAATCACATGGAAAGATTAAGAAGATGGATAAAGAGAAAAATAGGTGGTTTAAAGTGAACGGTGTTTCCCATATCTGTCTGAAGGCCTCTACCAAGATGAACCTATCCTAATGGAATGAGATATCGGTCTGACTAATATCAACACAACTGGCAAATATAAGGGCACCAGGAGTCGATAAACATAACTCTAGGTCAACACAACTGGCATATACAAGGGCACCAGTGGTCGACTTTATTGAATTTATTCCGGTTGGTCTGATGGTCTGGTCTCAATTTTTTTTTTGTATCTCAATCACTCTACTTCACCTAGCAATGGTAACAACTTGAATCGTGTGCCCCACCAAATCACTTAAGAAATAAAAACAGAATGGATTAGGATTCAACAAGATATGGCGAAACTACCATGCTTTTTTTTAATTTTAACACCTGAGCTCTGTGCTTTTATGAATAAACTCTTTAGATGTTTCCATCTAATCAGATTGGTTCCTCAACTCCTACAACCAAGATGTTCCCATCCACTTAGATTGGTTAGTGCCAACCTTAATAAGCATAAATTTCTAGGCTCTGGAGTTTTTTATTGCAACTAAAATCTAACAAAAAGTTTCTTCCCCACCCCCAAACTTAAATCTAACATTGTCCTCAATGTTTCTAATGAAATATCAATACCAAAAATTAAAGTAACATGAGGAATCAGTAAAGAGAGAAGTCGGAAAGATAGTACCTGGGTGAAGATAGAAATCAAAAACTAATATACAACATGCAATCGTCTCGATGGTCAATCAAGGGTAAACATGGTCCTCCAGAGGGACCTCCTCAACATCACCTGTAGGAAAGGGCTCTAAAAAGGATTTCAATCTCTGACCGTTAACCTTCGAAGAACTACTACCATCCGGTGTCTCGATCTCAACAGCTCCATGAGGAAAAACAGTGCGAACAATAAAAGGACCCGTCCACCGAGAACGTAACTGCCCAGGGAAAATATGCAAGCGGGTATCATACAGAAGAACTTTTTGACTTGGAGAAAATGAATTTCTTAAAATATTCTTATCATGCACAAGTTTCATTTTGTTCTTATACTCCTTAGCACTATCGTATGCATCTCTACGAATCTCTTTCAACTCATTGAGCTGGAGTTTCCTATGGGATCCTTCCTGGTCTAGTGAAAAATTTAGCTGCTTAACAGCCCAATATGCTCTATGTTCTAACTCAACAGGTAAGTGACATACCTTGCCATACACAAGTCGATAAGGTGACATTTCAATGGGGGTCTTAAACGCAGTACGATAAGCCCATAAGGCATCAGTAAGCCTAGACGACCAGTATTTCCGATTAGGATTAACTGTTTTCTCTAATATACGTTTTATCTACCTATTGGAAACCTCTACTTGACCACTAGTCTGTGGACGATACAGGGTAGCTACATTATGTGTAATACCATATTTATTTATCAAAAGCCTAAAAGGTCAATTACAAAAGTGCGACCATCCATCACTAATTGTAGCACGCGGTGTACCAAAACGTGTAAGTATATTATCTTTCAAGAACTCAACCACAACCCTATGGTCATTTGTTTTACACGCAACTGCTTCAATCCACTTAGATACATAGTCTACAGTGACAAGGATGCATAAGTTACCAAAAGAATTAGGAAACGGACCCATAAAGTCAATACCCCACACATCAAAGACTTCAACAACTAAAATAGGGTTCAATGGCATCATGTTCCTATGGGAAATGATTCCTAATTTCTGGCAACGTTCACAAGTAACACAGTAACTGTGGGAGTCTTTAAACAACGAAGGCCAATAGAATCCACACTGCAATATCTTAGCAGCAGTCTTTTTAGCACTAAAGTGACCCCCACAAGCATGATCATGGAAAAAGGAAATAATACTAGACTGGTCATTCTCAGGTATACATCTCCTAATAATCTGGTCGGGACAATACTTAAATAAATAAGGATCATCCCAAAATAAGTGCTTAACCTCGGCTAAAAACCTAGAACGATCTTGTTTACCCCAATGATGGGGCATTCGACCAGTAACAAGATAATTCACTATATTCGCATACCAAGGTAATTGGGTAACAAATAACAGTTGTTTATCAGGAAAGTTATCCCTTATAGGAAGGGGATCATCAGGAGAATCAACAACTAGCCTAGGAAAGTGGTCTGTTACTACATTTTCGGCACCCTTTTTGTCTCTAATGTCTTGAGAAAAATCTTGCAACAAAAGGATCCACCTAATCAATCTAGGTTTCGTATCCTTTTTAGACAGAAGATATTTCAAAGCAGCATGATCGGTATATATTACGATCTTAGAACCTAAGAGATAGGGTCTAAACTTATCTAAGGCAAACACAATGGCTAACAGTTCCTTCTCGGTAGTGGTATAGTTCAACTGGGCATCATTCAGAGTTTTGCTAGCATAGTAAATCACATGAAGTAATTTGTTTTCTCGCTGACCTAGCACAACACCAATAGCATAATCTGAAGCATCACACATGATCTCAAAGGGTAGGTTCCAGTTGGGTGCCTGGACTATGGGGGCGGTAGTGAGTAAAGTCTTAATCTTCTCAAAAGCCTCTAAACAAGCATCATCAAAGACAAACTTAACGTATTTTGCAAGCAAATTGCAAAGAGGTCTGGAAATCAAGCTAAAATCCTTAATGAATCGACAATAAAAACCTGCATGCCCTAAGAATGACCTAATATCTCTTACGGTTTTTGGGACCTGTAAAGTTTTAATAAGGTCAACTTTGGCTCTATCTACCTCTATAACCTTCGAAGATACGATATGCCCTAAAACAATTCCTGAACGAACCATGAAGTGACTTCTCCCAATTATGCACTAAATTCTTTTCCTTACACCTAGTCAAAACTGATGACAAATGATACAAGAACTCATCGAAAGACGAACCAAACACTGAAAAATCATCCATAAAGACCTTTAAGAACCGTTCTACCATGTCAGAAAATATGCTCATCATACAACGCTGAAAGGTCGCAGGAGCATTGCATAGCCCGAAAGGCATGCGTCTATAAGCAAAGGTACCAAAAGGACAGGTAAAATTGGTTTTCTCTTGGTCTTCTGGGGCTATGACGACCTGATTATAACCGCAGTATCCATATAAAAAGCAATAATAGTTACGTCCGGCTAATCTCTCTAGCATTTGGTCGATGAAGGGAAGGGGAAAGTGGTCCTTCCTAGTGACCTTGTTCAATTTCCTATAGTCAATACATACACGCCAACCCGTGGTCACCCGGGTTGGGATTAACTCATTGTTATCATTCTGGACTACAGTAATACCGGATTTCTTGGGAACAACCTGAACGGGGGTGACCCACTTACTTTCTGAAATGGGGGTAGATAATGCCTGCATCTAACAGCTTAAGAACCTCGGTTCGAACTACTTCTTTCATATTAGGGTTCAGTCGACGTTGCATCTCCCTAGAAGGTTTGGGGTCACTCTATAAATAGATATGATGCATACAATCAGTAGGACTTATACCCTTAATGTCTTCTATGGTCAAACCTAAAGCTTCCTTGTTATTCTGAAGGACGGTCAGTAGCCTACTTTCCTGATCACTATCCAAGTCGGATGCTATAATCACAGGTAAAGTTTCAGATGGGCCTAAAAACACATACTTCAGGGAATCTGGTAATGGTTTAAGGTCCAACTTATGAGGCTTTTCTTACGAATGAACTAGGGTAGACTTAGAAAAGGGTAGAGGTTCGAACTTAGGTTTCCAGCCATTACTAGTGTCTATCAAAGGGGTTGAATCTAACAAATCATTCACCTCATTAATTACATAGTCATCATCAAAATCAATCCCAAAGTGGGCTAGACATTTCTCTAATGGAATTTCTAACAAAGTGTTTGGTAATGACTCCTAGACTAATGTTCCTATCATGTTCACCTCTTCTATGCTCGAGTCATCTAGTTCAGAGGGTAGCTTACTAATATTAAAAAATTTCAGCTCAATAGTCATATTACCAAAAGAAAAATTCATAATACCATTTCGACAGTTAATGATCGCATTGGATGTAGCTAAAAACGAGCGACCTAAAATCACTGGTATTTGGTTCTCTGGGTCAGGGACAGGTTGGGTATCTAGGATAACAAAATCCACTGGATGAATAAACTTGTTGACCTCAATAAGAACGTCCTCGATCACACCACGAGGAATTTTAACGGACCTATCAGCTATCTAAAGTGTCATCTGGGTAGGTTTCATCTCACCAAGTCCTAGCTTAAGGTACACATGGTATGGGAGTAAGTTCACACTGGCTCCTAAGTCAAGAAAAACTTTCTTGACACGGTATTTACCTATTGTGCAAGAAATATTAGGGTACCTTGGGTCTTTATACTTAGGAGTAGTGGTATTCTGGATAATAGAACTCATATGACTAGCTAGGAAGGCTTTCTTCTGGACATTAAGTTTTAGCTTTCGCGTACACATATCCTTAAAAAACTTGGCATAAGAGGGAATATGCTTAATCGCATCTAACAATGGGAGATTGATAGTAACCTGCTTAAAAACCTCCAATATATCATTAAGTTGGACTCCCTCTTAGTTGGAACTAGCAGCTGGGGGAACGGGACTCTGGGAACAAATCCGGGATCAACAGGACCCTCATTGGTCTCTTTGGAGACTCTATCAGTCTCCTCATTTTCTGGCTCAGAAGGGTAAAATACAACATGTTCACTATCAAGCATGGCAACCTTATTGTCAACTTTATTTCCACTCCTAAGGGTTGTAATAGAATTCACATGATTGTACGATTTCTCTCCTTCGGGGTTAGGATCAGTTTGAATAGCGAACCTTCCATCTTCTCTTTCACTAAGAAACTTAGCTATTTGGCCGATTTGAAGTTCTAAGTTAGCAAGAGACTGGGAATTATTCTTAAAATTCTGCCTGGTTTCTTCTTGAAAACCATAATGGTTCTTTGATAACATCTCATGGTTCTTTGCTAACATAGTAAGGGTTTCTTCTAAGGTGGAGATATTTTTCTCATTTGGAAACTGGGGTTGACCTGAAGAGTTCTTAGCATAACCAAAACCTGGGGGAGGCTGAGAATTACTAGGCTGTACTTGATTCTGACCCTTAGACCAAGAAAAATTAGGATGGTTTCTCCAACCAGGGTTGTAAGTCTCTGAGTAAGGGTCAAACTTTTGACAGTTCTCAAACCTAGCATTGTTATAGATAGCATGGGCTTGCTCTTCACTAACATGACCTTCCCAAAATGAGTTATTGGGTTCTGCTCCACAACTAGACACTTGAGAAGCTCTAAACCTATCATCGGGTTCAACAAGAGACCTATGTTTAGGATGATTCAATTCCAAGGCTTCTAACCTTCTAGTCAAAACAACAAACTTAGCATCTGACCCGAAGCTTGTATCTACCACATTGGTGCTACTTCTATTGACCAAGAGTCTTTTGGAGGGTTCAACACAAGACTCCCACTGTTGGGATTTTTCAGCGACAGCTCCTAAGAAGGTAAAAGCATCATCAACACTTTTACTAGTGAACTTACCAGCGCACATAGACTCAACCATGGCTTTGGTTGAATAGTCTAAAACATCATAAATAATCTCAAAGAGTCTCATCTTATCAAATCCATGGTGAGAACACTGGGAAAGGAGATTATTGAATCTCTCTAAAAACCTATAAAGAGACTCTCCCTCTTGTTGCACACTAGCACTAATTTTCTGCCTAACAGACGCAGTTTTATGCTTAGGGTAGAATTTCATATAGAAAGCAGCAATAAATTCCTGCCATGTTTCAATGGATTCAGATGGTAGGTTGTTCATCCAGGTCTTGGCTTTATCACTCAAGGAAAAGGGAAACATCTTAAGTTTCAAGACTTCATCAGTAAGGTCTTTTTTTCTAATTGTCCCACAAATTTCCTCAAAGTCCCTAATATGAAAGTAAGGGTTCTCATCATCTTTCCCTAAGAATATAGGGATTATCAGAAGAATACTAGGTTTTATCTCGAAATTAGCGGTAGTGGCTGGCAATTTAATGCACGAAGATCGAGTGGACCTAGTTGGAAACATGTAATCTTTCAAAGTTGCCATCGCTCGCACTACTGAAGTATTAGGGGTATTTTCCTTACGAAGAGACAAATTCTCAAAACTAAAGTTTTCAAAAACAGGGCTCTCAAAAGAAGAGTCTTCGAGCTCCCTGATGAGTGCCAAATATTGTATATTTTTATCCCTTTTTGTTGGCAATTAACTCATCTTTTGTGCATTAATTCTACATTTTATCCCATATTCTGTATTTTCATTGTTTTCAAGAATAAATATTTTTCTTACTTAATTTTGCATTTTTAGGTAATAAATAAAGTCTGGATGACTTGCGGAGCGGAAAAGAGCTGAAGAGTTGTGAAAAGCCGGAAGAAATTACGCAAGGAAACCGCAAAGAATGGTGCGCACAAGTCCAAAGAGCTAGGAATGGGCTCAAGAAGGAAGAATTGTTCTTAAAGATGATATGGGCTTGGCATACCCAAGGCCCAAAACCCTTACCCAAACCCATTTTCTATATACATAACCGCCTCCATTATCAGCCGTTAGATGGGACTACATCGAAATCCTACGGTCGCTCCTTCGTAGAGCATCAAAATCTGAAGTCTCTGCAAAACACCACAGCGCTTAAATTCCAAGCCTTCAGATTAGATTGTATTTGAATCCAACGGTCGCTCCTATGCCTGTTCATCAAAATTAGATACTCCCGCTTTACACTACAACACCTAACCTCGATCTTCGCCGATAACTTTGTTGTATCAAAGCATCCGACGGTCGCTACCAGCCTCTTCAGGGGTAGCCATCCGATTCACCTACCAGCTTCGCATCCAGTGACTCAGATTCGCCAACATCGAACTTTGATATCCCGCCTCACACACTAGCAACCTATACCTATTAACCTAAAAACATCGACCATTCTCTTCTCTTTCTTCTTCTCCCTCTTTCTCCCCTACCCCGACAGTTGCAGAGCCACCACCACCTTCTCCACCTGCTCTGAATCCATCACCACCTCTACCTGTCTCACACCATCCCTAAACTACCAACCCATCATCACCCCCTAACTATCTATCCCCCTATTCCCTCAATATCTCACGTTTCTTCCCTGAAACCCTAAGCGTGAGAGGTTGATGAAGTAGGTGACCTAGAGATGAAATTGAAGCATGGGAATTACGCAAGGGAAGCAGAGAAGACATGGGTCGATGCTAATTGTTTGGTTGTTAATGTGGGAGCAAAATAAAATTTGGTTGTTAATGTGGGAGCAAAATAAAATTTGGTTTTAAAATCTAGGAGCAAGTAAATTTTTTTTTTTTTTTTTTTCTTTTATCCCACCATATTTGGCACTCATCAAATACCCCCAAACCTGAATTTTACTTGTCCTCAAGTAAAACAAAACTAAGGAAATCCTACCTATACCACTGTCGCTGGTCTCTCGAATGCATTTAGCGTATGCACTAAGCCTTTTAAACCACTAAGTGTCCCTAGTGGACGAGTTGAAGTCTCGTGAAGGTTTGCTTAGAACGTACCTACAAAGTTCTAGGTCAAAATATAAGCTCAGATTCCATCAAATGTGACATGTGCAAGTCAGTTTAAGCTCACAGCAAAATGGAGATGTCAATCTAGCTATGTAAGGCACAATCCTAGCACTGATAACAAAAAAAGACATGTGATAAGAGTGTAAAGTGTATCTACACATGTGTAAAGAAAGATCTGAAGTTATGACTACTAATCACCAAGAGATAGTTTCTCAGGCTAAGAACCAAGGTCGAAATCTAGCTAGCTGTCCGGACTTTACGAGAATTGTGAATGAGTTGGAGGTATTTCACAATTACTCGCGTTGTACATCAATGGCATACACCCTCCTTGCTTATTACAATGAAACAACAAAATGACTATTTACATGACTCTTATTTACATTGACTACTCTCTTTTATTTTTGGAACAAGAGAGGATGGAATTGATAAATACTTGATTTTTTTTTTATTTTTTTTTTCTGAATATATACATCGTCTTTTTTTTTTTTTTTTTTTTGAATTAGGAAACACTTTTGATACAAATACAAAAGAAACCAAAAGTACATGACACTTTGCAAGAGGTAGCCCTTTTTGATGCACCCAGTTAATTCGATGGTTGTCTTTCTTAATGTAACCTCCACCTTCTATCCCAACCAACCAAAGAACAAGCTAGTCAAGTTTCGTTCAGTATTCTAAAGTGATTGGCAATCGTAACTTCCTATCAAACACCTTGAAGATCGAGGCCATACATGTATTGGTAGATCGTGCGCGTGCAAATTTCTTATCACTATGTGAATTGTGCTAGAATCAGGGTGCCTAAATATCTAGACTAAGACTCCTAATAATTACATATTTGCACAAGAGTCAACATTTCAAGGTAAATGAGCTCCATTTTTATGATTTTTTTTCATTTTTTTTAATTTTTTTGAATTTTTTGATTTTTTCAAAAAAGAAGGAGTTCGTTTTCAATTATAGCATATTATCATGGTATCTACTCTATACCCCCAAACCTAAACTAAACATTGTCCTCAATGTTTCAAAATATGGAAAGAATTAAAATGCAACATATGGAAAGGGACATGCTGAGTAGAGTAAAAGGAGAGAGAATACCCGATTTCGGCGAAAGCAGAATTAAAACTCCGTTATTCAAGGCAAAATCCAACATATTTCAGCCGAGATCATATTGGATTAGCAAAATATATACAAAAGGAACAAAAGGGTTTTAAGAAATTTTATCTACTGGATTATATACAAAAAAATTCACCATACACTAACAATCTAAAGAGTTGAGGATCAACCCAAAAGACAAAGTGTAGCGGTTTCAACAACTTCACACATGAAAGAAAAGCATGAAGCTGTGAAACAAATGAGCTACCCCAAACCTGGATTTTACAGAAGATATAATTTTGAAAACAAAATCGCGCAGTTTGGGGGTTCATCATGCACAAGATCTAACTCAAAGTGAACTTTGCTATGGACGGGCAAACATGCAATTTCCAACTGTGGTTCCTCAAAGATATTATATTTAAATACAAAATGTCCAAGAGGACTTGGGAAGCACACAGTTCCAAACCTAGATTAGGCATTCTCAGAAAAATTGGTTTTACAATTTGGTACAAACCAAATCTAGGTTGGGTGGAAGGCCATCAGATTGTGACTCATGTAGGAGAATAGGTGCGTCATTATCAATCAAATCAAAATCTCCTAAATCATCTACACATGTCACATCATGCTCACAATCATCAATCAAATTAGCAAGTTCACACTCAGAATCATCAACATCATCAACAGATTTGTCCTCATGCATCGGCAATTCAATGGAAATATCACAATGTGACCTAGGTAGAGAATCAGACACACACTTATATTTCATGCATAATAATTAGTGTCTACAGAAGATTCAACTATTCCTATGTCATGCTCATCTTCACAGAATAATTGTACGAATCCCATGTCAATATCAAAATCATATGAATTACAATGAGTATTAGAAAAAACAACATTCATGAAGGTCGAGGGCGAGAAGCCATATGTTATTGAACCAACAGGTTCCACAATATTTTCATGTTCTTCTAACATATCATCATCATCATAATCATCATCATGGTAGCATGCATATTGGTCCTCATTAAAAGTGGTGGTGTCATTAGTCGATTCATGTTCCTCTAAATTAGGTTCATATTCAACATCATTTACATGAATGGGACTAGACACTTCATTAGGGACAACATACATTTCCTCATGAATTTCCTCCTTTTGTAGGTGAAGCAAAATCTGATCTAAATATGCCTGAATTCGTGATGTAGATCTATCGAAGTTTTGCTCACTGAGTCTGAAAGCTTCTGTGGTGGAGTCTAAATTCATGGGAGTACAAAATTCTTCATGTTCAAATTGTGGTGATTGGTACATGTGTGCATGGTCATTAGGGTTTATAAAAGATTGATCGCAACCCTCAAAGGATTGATTATGGTCCCAATGACTACCATTCTCACAATTTATGGGCATTTCATACCTTGGATTTTCTCTAGATTGCCTAAAATCATGCAAACTATGACAATTCTCAACAGGGTGGTCTAAACTACCACATGCGGGACATGCATAGATTTCAGGTTGCCTAAGAAAATTAAATGTGACAGATTCCTCATGTGATTGCATTTCTAAAGCTGCGATTCGAGCGTCTAATTGATCCACAAGAGATGATTGTGTGAGTGAGGCACTAGCAAAATGTTCATTTTCACGTTGTGGCGAATGATGCATGTGTGAATAGTCATTAGGGTTCAAGTATTGAGGCTCGGGACTTTGAAAATGTCCATAATAATTCCTATGACTATTGACATCATGGTCTATGGGAGGTTCATAACGTGAAGTATGTCCACACGCAAGTTCTCTAAGGGATTTGTTGTACTCCCCAACTGTAGAAAAAGATCTATTCATGATTGGCTCAAAAGCTAAGTAAAGAATGTACAAAGCTCAGAATTTGGTTTTTAAAGGGTTTGGATTTTTGGGAAAAATTTGGTTTTGGTGGGATAAAAGAAAAAAAAAAATTTGGTTGTTAATGTGGGAGCAAAATAAAATTTGGTTTTAAAATCTGGGAGCAAGTAATTTTTTTTTTTTTTTTTTTGAACTTATCCTAGCATAAATTAGCACAACCCATAAAAGAAAATAAAAACAACAATAATAATTACAAACCCATAAAAGAAAGAAAAAGAAGAAAAAGAAGAAAAAGAAAAATTATTACAAGCCCAAATAAAAAATAAAGAAAAACAAAAATTATTACAAGCCCACAAATTAAAAATGGAAGCCCACAGGTTGGGTTCTCTTAATGGGTTTAGGCTTACTTGCTTAAGCACAGCCCAGCTGCTCAGTTAGGTTGCAAAAGCCCAGTTGGGCTTTGGATCATCCTAAGCTTTGGCTTTTCTGTGGCCCAGTTGGGTATTTCAGTTGCAAAGCCCAGTTGGGCTTTGTTCTTTTTCAGCTGCTTGGAATCAGCCCAGTTGGGCTTTGGATCAGGACCAGCAGGGGGTAGCAGCAGCTTGCCTTTGCACAGCAGCAACAGCTGAGGCACAGTAGCAGGACCAGGAGCAGCAGCAGGATCAGGAGCAGCAACAGGAGAAGCAGCTCAGCTCTATTTGGGCTTCACAGCAGCACATCAGCACCAGAGGTTTGTTCTCAGCCTCACAGCAAGGTCACAGCAACAACAGCAGGGGCAAAAGCTTCAGCAACAGGAGCAATTCAGCAGCAACAGCAGCTGCACCAGGGTTAGGCAGCTTCTCCTAGCACCAGCTCCAACAGCACCTGCAAGCAAGAGAAACAGCACCAGTTCAGTGCAGCAACAATGCCTAATAGTAACAGCCCAACAGGAGTTTCAGCAAGCAGCAAGGCAGTGCACCTGTTGGTTTCAGAAGAGAAGAATCAACAAGCAAGAGCAAAAGCAAAGAAAGAAAAAGCAATTTCGCCGCTACCGATTCCCCGGCAGCGGCGCCAAAAACTTGGTGGGCCCGGAGATGTGTGAAAATTAAGCGTAATAAAACGCGAGCCTACAGTAATACCGCAAGTGCACGGTCGTCAGTTATAGCTCGTGCAAGTACGGGTCGATCCACAGAGACTGGGTGTGTTTTGGAGTGTGTAGCTGTTTTGGGCTCCTAAATTGTTGTTGGTTAACTATGAAGCCTTTTGGGCTTTGGGCTTACGGTACCTTTGGATTATAGGCTTGTTTGATAATGAAGTGAACTGAGCTTGGGCTCAGTTGGTCTTGAAGTGCACTAGGCTTGGCCTTTGAAGTGCACCGGGCTTTGAATGTCAATGGGCTTTGAGTACCCTTGACAGTGAACTGGGCCTTTGGTGGACTGAATTAGGCTTTTGCCTTAAACCTGAATTGGACTGGGCCTTTAATTGAGTTCAGGCTTTGATTGAATCAGGATTTTACTTTAAAAGTGACCTGGGCCTTTGTAATGACTGAGAACTGGGATTGGTAACCTAATGATGAGCTGGGCTTGTGCTGTGAGCCAAGCTCAGTTGCAGCAGCAGCAGTGGAAACCAGGTTGCAGCAGTGGTGGTGCTGGCACAGCAGGAGAAAGGAGGCAGCAAGCCAAGGGGAAGAAAACAGTGGAAAATTAGAGCAAAAACAATGACCAATGGCCAAAGGCAGTGGGAAATGATGGCACAAAGGCAGTTAGCCTAAGGCAAAGAGTAAAGAAAGAACAAGATACAAAAATAAAATGGCAAGATCCTAGACATACAAATGGAATGGGAGGAGAAGAAGCTTGTCCACTGTTTTGCTCCTAGAATTGACTGTCTTTTAACAGCACAGTTGATGAGTGCCAAATATTGTATATATTTATCCCTTTTTGTTGGCATTTAACTCATCTTTTGTGCATTAATTCTACATTTTATCCCATATTCTGTATTTTCATTGTTTTCAAGAATAAATATTTTTCTTAATTAATTTTGCATTTTTAGGTAATAAATAAAGTCTGGATGACTTGCGGAGCAAAAAGAGCAAAGAAGTAGTGAAAAGCCGGGAGAAATCACGCAAGGAAGCCGCGAAGAATGGTGCGCACAACCTCATTTTCTACACACAAAAACGCCTCCGTTCTCAGCCATTAGATCAGTTCTCAGAAGCATCCGACGGTCGCTCCTTCATAGAGCATCAAAATCTGAAGTCTCTGCCAAGCACCACAGCGCTGAAATTCCAAGCCTTCAGATTAGATGGTAGTTGAATCCAACGGTTGCTCCTTTGCTGTTCATCAAAGTTTGATATCTCCGCCTTACACTACAGCACCTAACCTAATCTAGCACCGTTCGTTTCGTTGTATCACTTCATCCGACGGTCGCTCCTCGCTTGCCTCCGCATCACCATCCGATCTACCTACCAGCTCCACATACCACGGCTCATCCTCGCTGTTCATCCAATTTGCTACAACCGCCCAACACCCGAGCAACCTAACCCTATACCCATCGCCAAACACTCCCCTCCTTCTTTCCATCGACTTCTTTCTCACCTCCCTCTGCAACCACCAAACGCCCTTCCACAACCACCTCGAGCTCACACACTGCCACCCTATCATCCTACACGTGATTGATAGCTTCCCCCATCCTTCTAGCCCTTTATCCCATCAACTTATTACCTAACCTAAACCCTAGGTTATGGGTTGATGGATTAACTGTGCTAGAGAGAAATTGAAGGCATGGAGAGGTAGAGGAGGACAAATAGAAGCATGGGTCGACATCAAACTGGAGTGGTTGTGTCAAATTGGGTGAGTAATCTCAAACCCTAGCCTCAACTGTTTTGGGGGAAATTTGGGGAAAAATGTATAGAACTATAAATTGAGAGATGGGGTGTTGTAGAAAAGTGTTCTTGGATTAACCAAGTAACCAATTAGGGTTAAATTTCAGTTTTAATTTAAATTTTAGGTTTAATTTTAATTTCAATTTCAACTGTTTAATTTTAGGGTTTCTTATAATTTGATGTTCTAATTTCTCATTCAGTTTAAAGTTAATGTTAATGTTTAAATTTGCTGTTTTCTTTAATTTCATGTCATGTTTAATGCTTGTTGTTTTGTTTAATCCATGCTGTTATAGTCCAATTCTAGGTTTATGTTAGTTTTAATTTCATGTTAATTTCATTTTCAATTTTATGTTACATTCTGTTTTGTGAATCCCTGTTAGTGTTTTAGTATGAATTATTGTTAGGTTAATTTTAGTGTTTTAATTTAGTTAAGTTTGCATAATCCTGTTAGTATCCTGTTTAGGTTTAATTCCATGTTAGTTCACTGTTAATGTTAGTTTAAATGCTCACTGTTAGGATTAATTCACTGTCATGTAATGTTAGTTTGATGGAATGCTAGGCTAGAAACCTTTGAAGCACTGAATTGATTGAGTAATGGAAGAAATCAGTGCTCATAGCAAGCTGATTATCTTGCCATTCCATTTTTGTATGCTTAGGTTGCACTGATTTGATTGAGCATTGGGAGAAATTAGTGCTCATAGCAAGCTAATTCTCTTCCCATTCTTTTTGAATGCCTTAGCTTTGCTTTGTTACTTCTTCTCCACATCCCTGCCCTTGGCCTTAGGCCTTGGTTCATTTATCTTGTTCACACTGTTTTCTTCATTGTCATCTTTCTTTTGCTGTTTAGTTTTTAGTCTGTTTAATCTTTGCTGTTTTTGCCATTCTTTTGTTCTCTGGTTTGCTTCCAATTTGGCCTAGAGCCACTGTTTACATTCCTCTTTTGCTACTAAGTCAGAAGCCCTTGTGCTGTTGCTTTTGCACTGTTGTTGCCTCCCTTCCATTGCTTGTGCAGCTGTTGTGCTGCTGTTGCTGCTGCTTTCTTTTCTTTGCTGCTGCAGCTGCCTTTTCTTTCCCCTGCTGCTGCTGGTGCCTTCTCTGTGTTGCTTCTGCTGTTACTGCTGCTGCAACTGAGCCCAAAGCTCACTTCACTCCTGAGCGCAAGTTCAATTCAGTGAAACCAAAGGCTAAAAGCCCAGGTTAAGGCAAGCCCAAAGGCCTAGCTAAGCCAAGCCCAGTTTCTAAGACCAAAAGCCCATCAGTCCATTGAACTTAACCAAAGCCCAAATTCATTATTAAGGCCCAGTTCAATTCATTTTAAGACCAACTGAGTCCAAGGCTCAGTTCAACTCAAAGGCCCAAAGCCTAGTGCACTTCAAGACCCTTTGGTATTCAAAGCCCATTAGCAAATTTAGAGCCCAAATAGCTAAACACTCCAAACACACACGATCTCTGTGGATCGACCCGTACTTGCACGAGCTACAACTGACGACCGTGCACTTGCGGTATTACTGTAGGCCCGCGTTTTTATTGCGCTTCATTTTATACATATCTCCGGGCCCACCAAGTTTTTGGCCGGGGATAATTTTTAGGATCTTTTAGAAGCCTACCAAGTTTTTGGCGCCGCTGCCGGGGATTGGTGCTGTGTTTTTCGTGTGTTTTTATTAGCTATTTTTGCATCTCACTGCATAGCATTTGCATATGCATCTGCTTCACTTCATTTGCTGTTGGACCTGCTGTTCTGAACCTGTTTTTCCTCTGCTGGGACGCCACCAAGGAAAAGAACCAAAGCCCAACTGGGTTTTTGCAACAATATCAGAGCAGCTGGGCTGTGCTTAAAAGGTAACCCATTTAAGAGAACCCGAATTGTGGGCTTCCAATTTTTTTAATTGTGGGCATGTAATATTAAAGCCAATTTTTGGGCTTCTCTTATTTTCTGTTGGGTTTGTAATAATTTATTTGTGGGCTTATTTGTTTAATTTGTGGGCTTGTATTTAATTTTTGTGAGCTTGTTTAATTTGGACTTGTATTTTGTATTCTGGGTTTTTAAACCCAGCTGAGCTTGTAACTGATCACGCTAGTTGAACTCGTTAGTGGGCCGAGTACCCAAATTCTAGGCCGAGATTTTGGACTCAGTTCCACCAAAAGTTTTCAACCAAGCGGAGCCAAAGCAGACGCAAAACAAACAGTGGGCTTGCTCCCATTCAAAAACCAAATTTTATTTTCAATTTAAAAAAAAAAAAAAAAAAAAAAAAATCCCATTCAAAAAAACCAAATTTTACTTACTCCCATTTCAAAACCAAATGTCTCCCACCAAAACCAAATTTTTCCCAAAAATCCAAACCCTTTAAAAACCAAATTCTTAGCTTTGTACATTCTTTACTTAGCTTTTGAGCCAATCATGTCTGGATTTTGGTCTGCTCCTGGGGATGGAAATAAAACTCTTAGAGAACTTGCTTATGGGAATGTGCCACGTTATGAACCTTCCACGGACCATGATGTCAATAGTCATAGGAATTATTATGGACATTTTCAAAGTCCCGAGCCGCAATACATGAACCCTAATGACTATTCATACATGCATCATTCATCGCAACGTGAAAATGAACATTTTGCTAGTGCCTCACTCACACAATCATCACTTATGGATCAAATAGAGGCTCGAATCACAGCTTTAGAAATGCAATCACATGAGGAATCTTTCACATCTAATTTTCTTAGGCAACCTGAAATCTATGCATGTCCCGCATGTGGTAGTTTAGACCACCCTGTTGAGCATTGTCATATTTTGCATAATTTCAGGCAATCTAGAGAAAATCCAATGTATGAAATGCCCATAAATTGTGAGAATGGTAGTCATTGGGACCATAATCAATCCTTTGAGGGTTGCGATCAATATTTTGTAAACCCTAATGACCATGCACACATGTACCATTCACCACAATTTGAACATGAAGAATTTTGTACTCCCATGAATTTAGACTCCACCACATAAGCTTTAAGACTCTGTAAGCAAGACTATGATAGATCTACAGCACGAATTCATGCACATTTAGATCAGATTTTGCTTCACCGACAAAAGGAGGAAATTCATGAGGAAATGTATGTTGTCCCTAATGAAGTGTCTAGTCCCATTCATGTAAATAATGTTGAATATGAACCTAATTTAGAGGAACATGAATCGACTGATGACACCACCACTGTTAATGAGGACCAATGCATGCTACCATGATGATGATTATGATGATTATGATGATATGTTAGAAGAACATGAAATATTGTGGAACCTGTGGTTCAAAAACTATGGCTTCTCTCCTCGACCTTCTGAATGTTGTTTTTTCTAATACTCATTGTAATTCATATGATTTTGATTATTGACATGGGATTCGTACCATTATTCTTTGAAGATGAGCATGACATAGGAATAGTTGAATCTTCTGTAGACACTAATATGCATGAAAATATATTTGATGTGTCTGATTCTCTACCTAGGTCACATTGTGATATTTCTCCTGATTTGCCGATGCATGAGAAAATTTGTTGATGATGTTGATGATTCTGAGTGTGAACTTGCTAAACTGATTGATGATTGTGAGCATGATGTGACATGTGTAGATGATTTAGGAGATTTTGATTTGATTAATAATGACGCACCTATTCTCCTACATGAGTCACAATCTGTTGGCCTTCCACCCAACCTAGATTTGGTTTGTACCAATATTGTAAAACCAATTTTTCTGAAAATTCCTAATCTAGGATTGGAACTGTATGCTTCCCAAGTCCTTTTGGACTATTTTGCTTCTAAGTATAATATCTTTGAGGAACCACAGTTGGAAATTGCATGTTTGCCCGTCCCTAGCACAGTTCATTTCGAGCTAGACCTTTTGCATGATGAACCCCCGAAACTGCGCGATTTTGTTTTCAAAATTATATCTTCTGTAAAATCCAGGTTTGGGGGTAGCTCATTTTGTTTCACAGTTTCACTTGCGTTTCTTTCCTGTTATATATGTGTGAAGCTGTTGAAATGTCTACACTTTGTCTTTTGGGTTGATCCTCAACTCTTTAGACTTTTGGTGTATGGTGAATTTTTTTTGTATATAATCCAGTAGATAAAATTTCTTAAAAACCCTTTTGTTCCTTTTGTATATATTTTGCTAATCCAATATGATCTCGGCTGAAATATGTTGGATTTTTGCCTTGAATAACGGAGTTTTAATTCTGCTTTCGCCGAAATCGGGTATTCTCTCTCCTTTTACTCTACTCAGCATGTCCCTTTCCATATGTTGCATTTTAATTCTTTCCATATTTTGAAACATTGAGGACAATGTTTAGTTTAGGTTTGGGGGTATAGAGTAGATACCATGATAATTTGCCATAATTGAAAACGAACTCCTTCTTCTTTTTGAATAAATTGAAAAATTCCAAAAAAATTCAAAATTCAAAAAAATTGAAAAAAAAAACATAAAAATGGAGCTCATTTACCTTGAAATGTTGACTCTTGTGCAAATATGTATTTTTATTAGGAGTCTTAGTCTAGATATTTAGGCACCCTGATTCTAGCACAATTCACATAGTGATAAGAAATTTGCACGCGCACGATCTACCAATACATGTATGGCCTCGATCTTCAAGGTGTTTGATAGGAAGTTACGATTGCCAATCACTTTAGAATACTGAACGAAACTTGACTAGCTTGTTCTTTGGTTGGTTGGGATAGAAGGTGGAGGTTACATTAAGAAAGACAACCATCGAATTTAACTGGGTGCATCAAAAAGGGCTACCTCTTGCAAAGTGTCATGTAATTTTTGTTTCCTTTTGTATATGTATCAAAAGTGTTTCTTAGTTCTTCAAAAAAAAAAAAAAAAATCAAGTATTTATCAATTCCATCATCTCTTGTTCCAAAAATAAAAAGAGAGTAGTCAATGTAAATAAGAGTCATGTAAATTGTCATTTTTTTGTTTTTTGTAATAAGAAAGGAGGGTGTACGCCATTGATGTACAACGCGAGTAATTGTGAAATACCTCCAACTCATTCACAATTCTCGTAAAGTCCGGACAGCTAGCTAGATTTCGACCTTGGTTCTTAGCCTGAGAAACTATCTCTTGGTGATTAGTAGTCATAACTTCAGATCTTTCTTTACACATGTGTAGATACACTTTACACTCTTATCACATGTCTTTTTTTGTTATCAGTGCTAGGATTGTGCCTTCGATAGCTAGATTGACATCTCCATTTTGTTGTGAGCTTAAACTGTTTTGCACATGTCACATTTGATGGAATATGAGCTTATATTTTGTCCTTAGGTTTTGTAGGCACACCTCTGGTAAACCTTCACGAGACTTAACTCGTCCACTAGGGACACTTAGTGGTTTAAAAGGCTTAGTGCATACGCTAAATGCATTCGAGAGACCAGCGACAATGGTATAGTTAGGATTTCCTTAGTTTTGTTTTACTTGAGGACAAGTAAAATTCAGGTTTGGGGGTATTTGATGAGTGCCAAATATTGTATATATTTATCCCTTTTTGTTGGCATTTAACTCATCTTTTGTGCATTAATTCTACATTTTATCCCATATTCTGTATTTTCATTGTTTTCAAGAATAAATATTTTTCTTAATTAATTTTGCATTTTTAGGTAATAAATAAAGTCTGGATGACTTGCGGAGCAAAAAGAGCAAAGAAGTAGTGAAAAGCCGGGAGAAATCACGCAAGGAAGCCGCGAAGAATGGTGCGCACAACCTCATTTTCTACACACAAAAACGCCTCCGTTCTCAGCCATCAGATCAGTTCTCAGAAGCATCCGACGGTCGCTCCTTCATAGAGCATCAAAATCTGAAGTCTCTGCCAAGCACCACAGCGCTGAAATTCCAAGCCTTCAGATTAGATGGTAGTTGAATCCAACGGTTGCTCCTTTGCTGTTCATCAAAGTTTGATATCTCCGCCTTACACTACAGCACCTAACCTAATCTAGCACCGTTCGTTTCGTTGTATCACTTCATCCGACGGTCGCTCCTCGCTTGCCTCCGCATCACCATCCGATCTACCTACCAGCTCCACATCCCACGGCTCATCCTCGCTGTTCATCCAATTTGCTACAACCGCCCAACACCCGAGAAACCTAACCCTATACCCATCGCCAAACACTCCCCTCCTTCTTTCCATCGACTTCTTTCTCACCTCCCTCTGCAACCACCAAACGCCCTGCCACAACCACCTCGAGCTCACACACTGCCACCCTATCATCCTACACGTGATTGATAGCTTCCCCCATCCTTCTAGCCCTTTATCCCATCAACTTATTACCTAACCTAAACCCTAGGTTATGGGTTGATGGATTAACTGTGCTAGAGAGAAATTGAAGGCATGGAGAGGTAGAGGAGGACAAATAGAAGCATGGGTCGACATCAAACTGGAGTGGTTGTGTCAAATTGGGTGAGTAATCTCAAACCCTAGCCTCAACTGTTTTTGGGGAAATTTGGGGAAAAATGTATAGAACTATAAATTGAGAGATGGGGTGTTGTAGAAAAGTGTTCTTGGATTAACCAAGTAACCAATTAGGGTTAAATTTCAGTTTTAATTTAAATTTTAGGTTTAATTTTAATTTCAATTTCAACTGTTTAATTTTAGGGTTTCTTATAATTTGATGTTCTAATTTCTCATTCAGTTTAAAGTTAATGTTAATGTTTAAATTTGCTGTTTT
Organism: Papaver somniferum; assembly: GCF_003573695.1. NCBI lineage: Eukaryota > Viridiplantae > Streptophyta > Magnoliopsida > Ranunculales > Papaveraceae > Papaver > Papaver somniferum. Next base: position 145,390,017 of record NC_039361.1, on the reverse strand, counting down.
CTTTAATTTCATGTCATGTTTAATGCTTGTTGTTTTGTTTAATCCATGCTGTTATAGTCCAATTCTAGGTTTATGTTAGTTTTAATTTCATGTTAATTTCATTTTCAATTTTATGTTACATTCTGTTTTGTGAATCCCTGTTAGTGTTTTAGTATGAATTATTTTTAGGTTAATTTTAGTGTTTTAATTTAGTTAAGTTTGCATAATCCTGTTAGTATCCTGTTTAGGTTTAATTCCATGTTAGTTCACTGTTAATGTTAGTTTAAATGCTCACTGTTAGGATTAATTCACTGTCATGTAATGTTAGTTTGATGGAATGCTAGGCTAGAAACCTTTGAAGCACTGAATTGATTGAGTAATGGAAGAAATCAGTGCTCATAGCAAGCTGATTATCTTGCCATTCCATTTTTGTATGCTTAGGTTGCACTGATTTGATTGAGCATTGGGAGAAATTAGTGCTCATAGCAAGCTAATTCTCTTCCCATTCTTTTTGAATGCCTTAGCTTTGCTTTGTTACTTCTTCTCCACATCCCTGCCCTTGGCCTTAGGCCTTGGTTCATTTATCTTGTTCACACTGTTTTCTTCATTGTCATCTTTCTTTTGCTGTTTAGTTTTTAGTCTGTTTAATCTTTGCTGTTTTTGCCATTCTTTTGTTCTCTGGTTTGCTTCCAATTTGGCCTAGAGCCACTGTTTACATTCCTCTTTTGCTACTAAGTCAGAAGCCCTTGTGCTGTTGCTTTTGCACTGTTGTTGCCTCCCTTCCATTGCTTGTGCAGATGTTGCTGCTGCTTTCTTTTCTTTGCTGCTGCAGCTGCCTTTTCTTTCCCCTGCTGCTGCTGGTGCCTTCTCTGTGTTGCTTCTGCTGTTACTGCTGCTGCAACTGAGCCCAAAGCTCACTTCACTCCTGAGCCCAAGTTCAATTCAGTGAAACCAAAGGCTAAAAGCCCAGGTTAAGGCAAGCCCAAAGGCCTAGCTAAGCCAAGCCCAGTTTCTAAGACCAAAAGCCCATCAGTCCATTGAACTTAACCAAAGCCCAAGTTCATTATTAAGGCCCAGTTCAATTCATTTTAAGACCAACTGAGTCCAAGGCTCAGTTCAACTCAAAGTCCCAAAGCCTAGTGCACTTCAAGACCCTTTGGTATTCAAAGCCCATTAGCAAATTTAGAGCCCAAATAGCTAAACACTCCAAACACACCCGATCTCTGTGGATCGACCCGTACTTGCACGAGCTACAACTGACGACCGTGCACTTGCGGTATTACTGTAGGACCGTGTTTTTATTGCGCTTCATTTTATACATATCTCCGGGCCCACCAAGTTTTTGGCCGGGGATAATTTTTAGGATCTTTTAGAAGCCTACCAACAGTCAATCACAAGCAACAGTGGACACTAAATTCCCCCCATTTCTCAATGAGCTCAACTTCCATGGATTCTAAACTAAACTTCTACCACTAACAGTGAACAAAACATGTCATTTGAACATTGTAAACCTAAAACTAACAGTCACTTGCATTATACTAACAGACATTAAAACTAAACAGACATTGAGCATGAAATTGGAATTGAAATGAAATGCAATGAACATGAAATTAACATAAGGTAAATTGAACTAACAGCAAAGCACAAAAAAATTGAAATTGAATTAAATTAAGAACCCTAAAATTTTAACAGTTGAAATTGAAATTGGAATTAAACCTAAAATTGAAATTAAACCTAATTGGTAACTTGGCTAGTCCAAGAAAAGTTTTCTTCAACACCCCAGCGCTCAATTTATAGTTCTACACATTTTCCCCCAATTTCCCCCCCAAAACAGTTGAGGCTAGGGTTAGGGATTACTCACCCAATTTGACACAACCACTCCAATTTGATGTCGACCCATGCTTCTATTTGTCCTCCTCTACCTCTCCATGCCTTCAATTTCTCTCTAGCACACGTTAATCCATCAACCCATAACCTAGGGTTTAGGTTAGGTAATAAGTTGATGGGATAAAGGGCTAGAAGGATGGGGGAAGCTATCAATCGCGTGTAGGATGATAGGGTGGCAGTGTGTGAGCTCGAGGTGGTTGTGGCAGGGCGTTTGGTGGCGCGGCAGGGAGAAGGTGGTGGAGGTGAGGCTGTTGCAGACGGAGGTGAGGGAAGATGGAGTCGATGGAGAAGAGATTAGGTGTTGTTTGGTTTAGGGTATAGGGTTCTGGGTACTCGGGTGTTGAGCGGGTGTAGAGAACTTTGATGACCAGCAAGTAAAGAGCGTTGGATGATCCCATATAGATTGAATCGAACGGCTACGATGGAGAGGTATGTGGTGACCGTTGGATTATGAGATACAACAAAATTGACGAAACCAGATGAAGTTAGGTGTTGTAGTGTTAAGCGGAAGTATCTGGGTTTGATGCGCAGGCAAAGAAGCGATCGTTGGATTCAACTACAATCTAATCTGAAGGCTTGGAATTTAGGCGCTGTGGTGTTTGTCAGAGACTTCAGATTTTGATGATCTACGAAGGAGCGACCGTAGGATTTCGATGTAATCCCATCTAACGGATGAGAATGGAAGCGGGTATGGATATAGAAAATGGGTTTGGGTAATGGTTTTGGGCCTTGGGTATGCCAAGCCCATATCTTCTTTAAGAACAATTCTTCCTTCTTGAGCCCATTCCTAGCTTTTTGGACGTGCGCTCCATTCTTTGCGGCTTCCTTGCGTAATTTCTTCCGGCTTTTCACTACTTTTCTGCTCTTTTCCGCTCCGCAAGTCATCCAGACTTTATTTATTACCTAAAAAATGCAAAATTAAGTAAGAAAAATATTTATTCTTGAAAACAATGAAAATACAGAATATGGGATAAAATGTAGAATTAATGCACAAAAGATGAGTTAATTGCCAACAAAAAGGGATAAAAATATACAATATTTGGCACTCATCACTCCCCGCTTCCACAAGAAGAACTACTAGTTTTTTCACTAATCAATTGACCTTGATTATCTCTTTTCTAAGCCCGTTTTCTAATGACCTCGTGCATACACTAGAAAAACAAAAAAAAAAGAAATAAAAGAATCCTTAAGGAAGGGAGGTTCTAAGCAAACACAAAGCAGGCTGACTCCACCAAAGCAAACCTAAAGATTTCTAGCAAACAAAAAGCATGATGGCTCCACTTAGATTATTTCTAGACCAGCTTCTATTCTTTCAAAAAGGAACTCGTTACAATCTGAGCAAACCTCTCTGGAATCAATCCGAGTAAAAATAAGTTGAATAGAGGCGAGGGAAGCTGCATGGAGCTTTGATACCCAAGGCCTCACCGGCATTACAAGGCGGCATATTCAACTCACAGAAACCATCATGAACTTCAAAGTATGCTCAAAAGAGTAACCAATATTTTTCGAACGACTTTCCTATTCAGCTCGTCACCCTATAGGTCTCGTTCTAGTCAAAATTTTAGGCTTAGATTCACGTTTGGTTTCGTTTTCCAAAGGCGGGCAAGAAGAGAACGGCGATCAATTCTGAACCCTTATCTTGTATGGCCAGTCCTTGCCCTTTACTAGGAAATTAAAGCAGTCATTTTCAATGACTCAGCGTATATTCAAACGAAGGAATACAGTAATCCCGCTGACATGGGATTGGCGGGTGTTTCGAAAAACTTACCTCCCGTACCGGACGGGGGATGAACCGATGAAGTCAACTCGGGCCACAACTCCTATGTCATGTACGTACCCGAGAGGCCGAGGTGATATAGTAATCGCAATCCTTCTCTCAAAACAGTTTATATTTAAACTACCCTTCCGTAGGGTTTTAAAAAAAAATAAAGTCCCAAAGTCCACAGTCCAAAGTCCAAAAATAAAGTGCAAAAGAAAAAGATAATCTAAAAAAAAATGTCTCTCTCTCTTTTTTTTATTATTTTTTTTCTTTCGCTCTTTTCGCTTTTTCTTTAACTCCAAATCTTTAAGTATTCACCAAAAGCTTTGGCAAATTTTTCTTTCGCTCCAAATTCCAGAATATGTAGTAAAAAGACAAAAACCCAAAAACGTAAAGTAAAACAAACAAATAAAAAAAAACTAAAAAAATAAATAGATCTAAAAACTCTAGCCTAAAGACAAATCCGCGTCGGCGGCGCCAAAAATTGATGTGATTTTCAATTGAGTTGTAGTAATAAGTTCGTTGAGATTTGTGAAAGCAAAAGATTTTAGACTTATAAAACTTAAAAATATAAAACTTTTTGCAAAATTGATTTCAAGACATTAAAAGTAACCAAGACACTAGATTCCACTATTACACATGAATAAATTATGGAAAATAATCCAAAACTCTAATTATCTTTTAAGTCCCTTATTTCTTAATTCACAAATAATCACACATATTCTCAAATATTAATTGTATTCCCTAAGCATAGACTATCAATTTATTAATCAAAGTATAATCTATGAAATTGAATCACAAGTAATTAAGAAAATTATGTAAACAATTAAAAACTCTGCAAAAGCAGTGATTGAGTGAATCGTAATTAAAAATTAGAGAAAATGAAATAGTTACCCATTATTCATGTGTAAATAGCTTTACCCATTGCCTTCGTTAAGCGAAAATTTAGCTTCTCATCATGTTGGAAACACGCTCAGAATTCTATTTCATTGCTCAAAAATGGTTTATAAAAGATGAAAAGGGATAAATAATTCAAACCGAGTTTGTAACAATTATATTTGTTACAAACCAAAGAACGACACAGAGGATGTGTCACTGTTACTGTAGCTCTAAGACTGTCACTGAACAGTCGCAAATACTATATAAAATAAGACTGCTTCTCGAGGTCTTATGTTCTTCGTGTTCTTTAATGGCAGCAGCAGGTTTCTCTGGTGATCGTATTTCGCCTCTGTGATGTTCCAAATCCTTCCCAAACTCCCTATCCTCTTATATGACCCCAAGGGACTCTATTTATACCCGAAAGATGCATCGAATCTCCTCCATAACTTCACAAATTCTCGGCAGTGAAAGAAAATATTTTCGGATATTTTCTTTACTGTTTTAGCTCCTTACGCGTTTTACAGCTGCAAATTCTCCTTGTTTAACTCTTACACGCCTCTAGCATTCTCCCAGCACATTCCAAACTCTCTCAGCAACAGCAGACGCGTGAAAATCTTCCCCCTTTGCACGTACTCCCTTGTTTTGCTACATGACACGATTCAGCCAATTCTGATCCAAACGAACACCCATAACATGCCGTTTATGAAAAATCACAACTACCCACGAAGTTTTAGCCATTTAGTCTCTATAGAACATCGTCAAAATCTTGATTAAAATCTGCCAGTTCACTACAAAGTTTTCCCGCCAAATTTTTTTTTTAAAACAAAGGAGAAGGTGTCCCCCTTGCCAAACCAAGGGTGCGAATAGCAGGTGGCGCTCTGGGGGTGCAAATAGCAGGTAGCGTGCCCCTTAGTAATTGGGTGCCCCTTATCCAAAATAAAGGTCCGTTTAGCAAATGTCCTTCAAGGTGCCCCAGGTAATTTTTCGAGTCGAATTTTCCAACAATATTTATTTCCAAAAAAAAAATACCTACAAACACACAAAACACCATAATAAGTATGAAATCGAGTACTAACAATACGGAACATTGATGACAAATTAGACACATAAATGCGTTTATCATACATTTGTACCAACAAGAATACCGTTTTACGAATATCTGTCAACAACAAAAACAGTTGTCATTGGGCACGTGCAAGGAAATCATTACATCGGCCTCTGATTGAAAGAAGGAATCCCATTACCTCCATTGAGGATGGAATTTGATTGTGACGGTGAATTCCCCAAGTCTTGGTGCAATCGATTTGAGGAAATGATTGAATTATGGAAGGCCATAATGTTATTGAGGCCAACCCAATTCATAGTTATGACCGATGATTCAGATGTGTAAATGTTGTGAAGGGTGGTGAAATACATTTTATATTTTGTGTTTTGGTATTTTGACTAAATATGTTGTGATTAAAAGTGACAATATCACGTTATGAATGAAGTATTTTGTTCAATTTATATTGTTCTTAACAAAAAATCCAAGTAGATTGAGCTAATTTGAGTAGAATTCCAGGTCTCAGGGTTATTTACGATTGGTAAGGTTGTCTGAGTTACAAACCGTAACTCAATTACAATTGATAAATGTGATGCAAATACAAACCGTATAAAAACTTTGAAACATGCAGGAAGAATTACGGTTCGTAATTCAAGTGTCGACACCAACCTTAAGTACCTTCAAAAAAAAATTAACTGTCGTTGTCATTTACGGTTGGTTATGATAATCTAGTTACCAAGCGCAACTAACACTAAAAACTAAGATCAAGCAGATATAAGTCATTTAAAACCATTAAACCATCTTCATTACTAAACCAACATTACAACCATTAAACCATTACAAGTATAAATGACATTACAACTCATTCATTCATGCGACTTAAAAGGATACCAATACAACTCATTCATTCATGCGACTTAAAAGGATACTAATATTTAGGTCTACGAGTGCAATAGAAGTCTTTAAGGATGTAGAAATGAGGTAAGTATTGAAAATTCGACCTTTTCCATCGTCTCCATTCTTGAATAGAGCTCTCTAAAACTTCAGCGTCAATTTCACCCGTTAATCGTATTTGACCCATAATACGAACTAATGCCAGAAATTCTTTAACGTTATCCCGAATCCTTCCATATCGAACATACAACATAATTCCATGGCGGTTATAAGGTTTACCTGTTTCGGAACAAAAAATTTCAAAAATGGTTCTCAAATAACTTGTACTCACAAAACCACCTTAACGTCGTTCTTCTCCTCTTTTTGGATAGCATAGAACATAGTTGCGGCAAATACATAAATCTTCTTCCAAAGTAAAATCCTGGTTTTGAGCCATAATCTAGTTTAAGGTAGGAGATGATTCATGTGGAGGTGTAACTTCTAGTAAGGAGGATAAGCATATATATATATATAACAAAAAACATTGTGTACTATGTAACGAATCTATTTTTTGAAGATGAAGTTGTTGAAGGTTTTAGCGGCTATATTTTCACATCAAACAAGGACATGTCAGTGCAAACATTTATTTTTTTGTTGGAAAAGCACAGTTACGGTTGGTAACTACAATCACGAAATGAACCATAACTCTGAAGAATTTTCAATTCCAGAGTTATGGTTTGTATGAATTTCGAATCTACGAACCGTAACTCTGGAGAAATTTGAATTCCAGAGTCACACTTACTAAATGGCTAAGGTTATCAACCATAACTATGCAAAAAAATTGGCTAAGGAGTTAAGGTTGGTTAGAAAAATCCAAACCAACTGTAATTACTCACATCTGAAAATTCTGAATTACAGGGTTATTTATGGTTCGTAAATTCAATTAGTAACCAACCGTAACTATAGTTATGGTTCATCTCGAGATTTTGTTATGAACCGTAATTGACTCGATATCCTTCTAAATCCAAAACTATTATAAACAAACACACATATCCATAACTTCAAATTCATAGATAATATCCATAGGCTAAAATCCTTAACTAACACCCATATCCATAAGTTCAAATCCATAACTAACACACATATCCATAAGTTCAAATCCATAACTAACACAAATAAGTTATAAATTCATAGATAATATCCATAAGCTAAAATCCATAACTAACACACAACTATTAGTTTGTCATAATATCCATAAGTTGAAATTCATACCTAACCACACACAACTAACACATATCCATAACTAACACACAACCATAACTAACTACGACAACCACCACGACCCCTTTTGTTGGTGCTACCACCACCACCACGAGTTTTAGGACCATCACGACGACCACCGCGACCACGACCACCTCTTTGGCTAGTACCCACACCGTGCACCTCCTCTTCAAAATTTGTCTCTTCACTTCTAGGTGAAGGTTGACTATGGCTAGTAGTCGCACCTCCAAGAGAGTTTCTACTCCTCTTTAAGCCTCTTTCTTCTGTGACCAACCCCTCATACAATTCTTTCATGTTTGGATTATGCATGTTCTTTATTTGCTCCTGTAAGATCTTTTGTTGAGGAGCTTTAATCACACCATTACTACGGATGCATGAAGTCATGCTATCTTCCAAAGCTTGTCCTCGCTCTTTCTATTCACATATCAAAAAAATTGTTAAGAGATTATTTCATAATATACATTAATCTTAAAATCCAAAGCCATGAGGATAACAAAATTACGTACCGACATGAAATATAGCTTCTTCCAAGTCGGACCAATATACTCTTTTTCTCTTTGGTATCCTCGACCTCCTTCCTTTGTGCTAGAGACTTTTGAATATATGGGTGACTCCGGATCATTATTGATAACATGTGGATGATCAAAATGATAATACCAATCCATGTAATCATCAGAAGCTTCTTCCGTGTTGTTACAAGCCCTTGCCTCTCCCGCTGCGAGTTGTTATCTTTCTTGATGGCGGTTGTTCCAAGCATCAACCGTCGGAGTTGGGAGGTAGTTGAGTACAATGGTGGGGCCTTTTTTCTCGGATCCTTCCTTGGATAATTTGAAGTTTTCCTTGATAACCCTTTCTTGAATATGACCAATTTGGCGTAGAGTTCGACGAGGATTGGTCATAACGTAACCTGTGGGATGATACAATGGTCAGTTGTAGCCTGCGGTCTCAGTGAGCTGACGAACATCAACTCCATTTTGGATCCTCAAATAAGGGTCAAAGATAACATCTTCAACAGTGAAAGCATCTATTTACTGACTCACTCGAATGAGCTTCTCCTCTTTGTTCCTTTGTTGTCTACCAGTGAACTTAAACTTCTTTCATGTAGGGACCATGATCATGTTCTTCCCATTCAGTACTAGGTCTCAGCCTCGGAAAGTGGTCATACACCCATGCCTAAAAAAAAGAAAATTAATTTAAACTATTGTCACATGACTAAAAATAAAAAGTATAACAAACTATTATATGTAACCAAACTTACCATTAGAAGCACGACATTCCCGGCAATTTCAGTAGCTCCAACCCTCGAGGCCTTTCTTAGGCTATCAAGTAAATATGCAAGGGTGGTAGTTCCCCATGAATAATCTTTGATCTTGTCCAAATTCTTCAACAATTGTAGGTAATGAACATTCACCCTATTTCCCGAGTTATCAGGCAAGAATACTGTCCCAAGAGAATACGACAAATACGTTGTGGATGTACGCCTAACTCTTGTTTCATCCTTCACCTCACCTGCCCTTTCCTTTACGAGCGTTCCTCCAAACTTTGTCTTCATATTCTTCAACACTAACTTTCTAATGATAGGTTGCTTATGTGGTTCACTTGGGTCATAACCAGCAGCCAACCGAGACTCCATCTCGGTTTCGTCTTTCTCCCACCCAAGTGTTTCTTGAATAAGGATGTAAAGGTCAGTCCAAGACATGTTGTTGTCAAAACCTTCGGCCATAGATTGTTCTTCAACTTCTAGGTCAAGAATTTTCTTCACATCGTCTGGTAGTATTGTCATCTCTCCAAATGGAAGATGAAACATATCGGTTTCAAGCCAATATCGTTCCCTGAAGGCAGAGACCACAACACTATCATACTCTGATTGGGAATGAAGAATTCTAGGCCCTAATCATGTACTAACCACTAGATTGTGAACAAAATCACGTTCGTCACTTAATGGCCAATGTATAGCCCTTTGACGCTTGATCAATTTTTTCGCCCTTGCATGGTCCTAAAAAAACAAATATACAAAAATAGAATTTCAAATTGAAGCATATTTTGGTGAACTGAAATAAACAAACAAATTGAATCAAAATAAGTTATAAATTCAATGTTTAAGAAAAGTAAGGAAAATCATACCCTAGTCTCACAGACTTTTGCGGCCCATGAACCAGTATTACCAAATAAGATTGAAGACTTATTTGGGGACTCGCCCTAAGATTTTCTATTCTTCTTCGGTGGCAATAACAACTCTTTTCCTTTAGGAATATGCATCCCTTTCGGTGCAGGATCCTTTCTCGGCTTATTTTCTTTCATTGGAGGTGCAGCTACAACAACCTCTTTTCCCTTGGCATTTTCTCCCTCTTCATCATTTTCTTCCTCTTCCTCCTCTTCATCATTTGCTTCCTCTTTCTCCTCTTCTTCATCATAATTAGATTCTTCTTTTACAATTTCATTTTCGTTGCCTTCACGGTTAGTTTTGACTTCGACCTCTTCTTGATCATTATGTTCCACTCCTTTCTAAATCAACTCCAGATTCAGCCACAAGTGGTTCTCTCAACCTAATTTCAAATTTATTCTTCCTCTTCTCATTCTTGTGGATACCTCTATTATCTACCGCTAAATTCTTGTCACCGCGAAGGGTGGGCATATACTCAATCAGGGTTAAGTTATTTCCTCTCTTATTATTCACCCTATCAGGATTCCTACATAAGCATTACAATTGATTGATATACTAAGGGCAGAACAAACAATATAGAAAACAACAAACAAAAATTTTTGGTGAGCATTATGATTTACGGTTTGAAAGATACAACATATAGCAACCGTAACTAATTACAGTTGATAACTAATGAATCGAGACCAACCGTAACTACCCTACGGTTGGTATGTCAACTTAACTTTTGAACCGTAAATCATTATTTGTTAAATTCTTAAGACACATGATGATAAATGTGATGCAAATCATTATTTTCCGTTTCGGTAAGGTTGTTCCAGTTACAAATCATAACTCAATTACAGTTGATAAATGTGATGCAAATACAAACCGTAAAACAAACTTTGAAACATGCAGGAAGAATTACAGTTTGTAATTCAAGTGTCGACACCAACCGTAAGTCTATTTACGGTTGAAAATAAAAAATGTAAGTCAACATATTTCTCAAAACTAAGAACATACGGTTGGTATTTGAGTTAAAACCAACTGTAACATCAACCCAATCTACAGTTACAGTTCGTATTTGAGTTATTACCAACCGTAACTCACATGCAACCAGAAATTTCAATTTCAATTTTTATACAAAACCCTAATTTTTGATACAAAACTAACTTTAATCCAACACAATAAACTAAACCCTAATTGGATTTTTCGAAACATACCTCAAATAAGTTATTCCAGTTGATTTTGACGATTGAGGAGTTTCAAATTGATGTTTTTGACCTATTGGAGGATGTGTTTGATTAGAACGGCTACACTCTTTGTCAACCTTTTTCTTCGGCATCTCTAATATAGTTTTCAATCAACGATTATCAATTTTTCAAATCACCGATTAATCGAGGACGATGAAAATTTCAGTTTTAACGGAGGTTACGGTTGATGGGAGGAGGAGAAGACAAGATGAAGATGAAAAAAAAATTGTTTTGGCTTTTTCTATTCATTAGATTTAAAAGTAGGAGAGGACAATTAAGTCTTTTTAACTAAAAAAGTAAGGGTAAATTTATCCATTTAAGGTGAAAACGGTAATCTAGTCATTTTGTTATACCAATAGGACACCCCCTAACCAACTAGAGGGACATTATTATCAATGATTCAGTCCCTCTAATAATTCGTTCAGCCCCTATACCGGGTTTAATGTGAAGGTTCAATTTTTTGATTGTTTTTTTTTTTTTTTTGAAAAAGGAAGGTTATATTAAAAAAAAAAGATATGTACACAATTTACAAGCCTAGGAACAATTCACAAACTATGTGTGAAGAACTGTATTCCATTGGAAAATAATTTGATTTACAGTGTAATCCTTCAACACCTTCTCATTTGACAACCAAAGCATAAGTGATTGTTTAATCAGCATAACTAGTTCTTCTGCATCTTTCGCCCTGCCTCCAAACGCTCTATTACCTCTTTCCTTCCACAAATGCCACATAACAACATAAAACACTTTCCATCATACAATTTTACATTTGCCAGCCAGATTATTGGACCTCCAGGCTTCAAAGTGACTTCTCACTGAATTTGAAATCACCCAAGACACTCTAAAAGCCTTTATGAAGTAATTCCAAACCTCCATAAGTGCACAAAAATATGATCTGCAGTTTCCTCTTCATTCCTGCAAAATTAGCATTTATCATCCTGAACTTGTACTCTTATATGCCTAAGTATACTTCTTGTTGGCAATGACTCATGAAAATTGGCTCATAACATAAAGCTAACTTTTGTTGGAATGTTTTGTTCCAAAGGAACTTCTCAAAGTCCCAAACTGTCATCTTCTATCTACCAGTCATATCACTTATTAACACTAAAACCTTCCATGATATCAATCTGATCCTCTTCATTGTTCAAACTATGCACAAGACCCAACTCAATGCAAAGCATGTCCCATTCCATCTGTTCCAGTTGAGTAAACCTTCTCTTGCTATTACAGAGAAGCTTGCCATCTGAGATCATATCAAAAACAGATGCAGTTTTATTTCTAATAGCCTTATACACTACAGGGTATCTATTTTTGATTGGACCAAGAAAGGTCCAGTTATCAAGCCAGAATCTTGTAGCCATTCCATTGTTCAGCTTCAACTTCACCTTCTCCTGTAAAATTTTTGAACAATTAAGAATATTCTTCCACATACTTCTTCCTTGATTAGATGCATCATCAGATGGCATATGCACCTCCTCATTGTTTTGAAACTTCTGTTGAACAACCCTTCTCCATAAAGATCCTTTTTTCTCTTACATACCTCCAAATCCATTTTTCCTTCAGTGCTCTACTTGTGCATCTCATATCCTTAACCCCTGAACCCCCCATATGTTTGGGTCTACAAATTTTCAAGAAAGAAACCCAACACATATTCCTTTTAATCTCAGTAGAATCCCATAAAAAATTTCAATCTAGTAAGCTTCAACTCCACTATAGCAGGCATATGAATCAAAGAAATAAAATAAATTGGCAGACTTGATAAACCGCTTCTTATAAGCACCAACCTACCAGCTTTAGATAAAAACTTCCTCTTCCAAGTAGCTAGTTTTCCTCCATCCTTCTAATAACATCATCCCATACTGAAATGCATCTAGCTGTAGCACCAACTGGCAATCCTAAATATTTAATAGGCAGCTTCTCAACCTTACAACCCCATCTCCAATGTAAGATCCTTCACTATGTTGTCAGCACCAACACTAATCATAGATATTTTTTCCAAATTTAACTTCATACCTGTCAAAGCTTCAAAAGAAGTAAGAATAAGAAGTAATATTCTTATCTCATCTGCATTTGCATCAACAAATAACAAAGTGTTATCTGCGAACTGCAAATGAGATATCATTAAACCACCTTCTGCAACCTGAAACCCATGTAATTTATTCCTAACCACAACATCGTCAATCAACTTACAAAGAACCTCAACCACCATAAGAAATAAGAAAGGTGACAAGGAATCTCCCTTTCTTAACCCTTCAGAAGGCTTAAACTTTAATGTGGACCTTCCATTCACCAAAATAGAGATATTAGATGTAGAAATACACCAATTCATCCAGCCAATCCATCTCCTGCCTAAACCATGCTTATCTAAAATCCTCATCAAAGACTCCCACTTCACATTATTAAATGCCTTCTCTATATCAATTTTGCAAATAGCCCCTGGCTTCTTGTTCTTCAATCTGTTATCAATGCACTCATTAGATATCAGCACACCATCTAGAATTTTTTTTCTTTAACAAATGCACCTTGATAATCAGAGACCAACTTGTTCATCACCTTCTTAAGCCTATTAGCTATCACCTTAGAAAGAATCTTATAGGCACTCCCTAACAAACTCAGTGGTCTAAAATCTCTTGGAGAACATGAATCTTCCTTTTTTGGAATTAGAGAAATAAAAGAGCAATTCATTCTCCAATCCCATGAACCATTCTTATGAAATTCCTCAAACAGCCTCATGACATCATTCTTAATAATATGCCAACAATGTTTATAAAAATCCATGGAGAACCCATCTGGTCCTGGAGATTTGTTTGCACCAAAATGATTTATGACATTAAACACTTCATCTTCCGAAAACTCCTTATCCATTCCATCTCTGTCTTCTTCATCAATTCCAGGAAAATGTAGATTCTCTAAAGAAAAAGCCACATCACACTTTTCAGTAAACAAGTCTTCAAAATAATTCTTCATCTCCACCTTAATGCTATCCTGATCAAAGCACTCCACACTTTCAATATCCAGTTTCACTATTGTGTTCCTTTTCTTCTTCGCATTAGAAATTCTGTGGAAATAAGAAGAGTTAGAATCACCTTATTTAAAATCATTTTGCTTTGCTCTTGAACTCCACTTCCTAGCCTCAATAGCATTAATATTCTTCAATTTCAACAAACAACTCAATCTTCTTCAATCTGCACCTCAGTCAACTTTAAAGTTTCTTCCATTTGATCCAACAATTCAATCTTATCTTCTAAAACCTTCTTCTCACTCCTCAAAGACCCAAACTCCTTTCTGCTCCATTCCTTCATGAAAAACTTCAGATTCTGCAATTTCTTAAAAAATACAAAACTAGGCTTCCCTTGATACACCAAAACATTCCACCACTCCTCCATCTTCCTCAAGAAATCTTTAGGAACCGCCAACTATTCTCAAACTTGAAGTATGGTTTACACTTAATATTTGGCTTAGTCATCAGCATAATTGGCTTATGATCAGATGTGACTCTGGTGAGATCCATTTGGACAACATCAGGGATCAACAAAACCATATCTACACTTCACATAAATCTGTCTAACCTGCAAAGTAATGGATCTGTCTGCATGTCAGACCAAGTGAATGCTCCACCCACCAAAGTTAAATCCACCAATTCCTGTGACCAAATAAAATTGTTAAGAAAACCATTATTTCTACTATCTCCTTCTCCTCTATTTCTTTCGTCATCAGACCTCGCAGCATTTACATCTCCTGCAAAACACAAAGGACCACTCCACCAACTCCTAACTTCAACCAAATCTTCCCAAAATTCAGCTCTCTCATTGTATCCACAAGGAGAGTAAAGATTACACACATCCCATTGAATTTCATTAATCTTTGATTTAAAAACAGTTGAAATTGTGTTATACCCCATCCTCTCATTTTCCTTCACCAATATATTTGTACTCCATATTGAAAGAAGACCACTGCTTCCAACTGAAGGAAAAAATAGCCACTCAAATTCATCATCATACCACAACTTCCTCACCAACCACCTATCTATATTCATAATTTTGGTTTCCTGAATCAGACACAAATCACACTTTTGAGAAAAAAAATAAGATTCCTCAGTGCATTCATCTTATCAAACGCGTCCAGCCCTCGAACATTCTAACTTATTATTTTAAGATCCATTAACAACCTCAATTTGCGCCTGAACCTCATTAATCACCTCCAATGGCCCTGAACCCTCAATTTGAACCAGTGTCAATTCCTTCTCCCAATCCTCATCTAAATTTTCACTTGTCATTGTATTTTTTTGTTCATTCACCTTTTTAAGTCTCTCCTTATACTTCACCACTTGCTTCGTAACCACATCCTTCAATAGTTGCTTATCTCCATCACAAACACCACCATAAGCACAACAATGAACTAACATTAGTTCAGCCGCCTCCATCACCTTTTCCATGCTCTCAGTATGAGAACATTGAATGGTAGGACTAGAATATGCCTATAATATTAAACTGCAAGTGCACAGTGTCGATATGCAACACAGGGCAAGCACAGGTCTATCCACAGGGACAAGGTAGGTGTTGAGTTGAAACTATGGCCTTGTTATAACTGATTCACTTTAAAAGGTAACCAAACATGGGGTGTTTTGTGTCGATACGACAAGATTAAGATTGATTATACTAAACAAACAAGATTAAAACAAACACAGAGATAAATAATTATATGAGAGGTACTAGGGCAGTCGAATCCGCCACTTAACCTACATTACATAATTCAGTTATCGAAATTACTCTTGTCCTTTTAACGAACAACGATGAAG
The DNA here is from genome assembly GCF_003573695.1 of Papaver somniferum. Classification (NCBI taxonomy): domain Eukaryota; kingdom Viridiplantae; phylum Streptophyta; class Magnoliopsida; order Ranunculales; family Papaveraceae; genus Papaver; species Papaver somniferum. The sequence continues at coordinate 145,374,126 of NC_039361.1, read as the reverse complement.
ATTCGAGTCAGCCGCATATTCAAGGTGATCTGAAGATGGATAATTAATCACAACTAAAGTATTCATCCTAAGCATTAGTTGTCTGATTAAAGCACAACTAATCAAAATATAAATCGATTCATTTAAGCATGAGTTGCAGCACAACAACATATAATTATTCCAACTACCTAGGTTGCATATAAAAAACAAGGTGAAAGTAATATGTTGCAGTACAAAGATTAAATCTACCTTTAAGAAATTAAGCACAACAAGAACAAATTCATAACCAGAACTATCTGATATTAGATTAAGAGCTTCATCTAAGCCCTAGTTAGAAAATTAGAACATTATAAGAACTGGAAAATAAACCTAAATACTACTACTTGCTTGCACCGGCTAGTCCGGGCTTGAGTTTTACATCACAACCCCCTCCTATATTTATACAAAAAGTTTTCCTCCAAACAATTCAATCCCATTGACAGTAATTACACAAGCAGAAATCTAGGAAATTGGTAGTCTTCAACCTCACCACTGATGTAGCCTACTTCATCATGCACTGTCATTGTAATGTCTTCACTAATTTCGGATGCCGTCGGCGTTGAAAGAAAATCAAGACTGTCAGTTCTTAATCATTACTGCCGCCTTATTTTTGCCATTTCTCAGCTACCATTGTTGATGTTATATAAAGAATCAATCAATTTTCCTCTCTTGTGCTCTGAATAAGCCACCCTACATACTTGCTAGGTATTGTGAATTGCTGATTGACATTCGATGGAGGAATAGGTTTAGAAAGAGAAATATAGGGTAAACTAGGTAAAGGGTTTGAGTCTGACGCCGGCAATCGTATGGAAATTGGGTTGTCAAGGTGATAGCTTCATAATCTGAGAGAAGACGAGACAGACTGATTTGATATGCCGATAAAATATGGGAGACAGAAAAGATGGTTGTGATAGACACATTTTTGTGTCTGAATTGTCCTCATTGTCTCTATTGCTAGTGCTTGATTCTGTACTTATTATGGTGTTTTTATGTTTGTGTAGGTGTTTTTGGAGAAATACACTTGTGTGGAAAAAGTTTCTCAAAAAGTGCTTTGTGGACCCCTGGAGGACATTTGCTATACGGACCCCAAATTTGGCTAAGGGGCACCCAAGGTTATGCGTAGCCCAAATTCATCCTCAGCACCCAAATTTGTCCTCAGCACCCATCTGCTATTCGCACTCCCAGATTGGATAAGGGGAAGTCATCTTCTTCGTTTGAATTTTGAATTTTGGCGGGAAAATGGTTGCAGATTTAGGGTTTGATAATTGAAGTGGCTTCATCGACACTAAAGCGCTGAAATTGAATAGGCATCTTCCTTAAGCCTAAACATGCCTGGTATGATCGATAGATTGGATCAACATTGTCTAGAATTGTGATTTGAAGCAAACAGATTGAAAAGGAAAGTGGCGGGAAACTGGTTCTTGAACTGGCAGAATTAGGGTTCGAATTTTAATCATGTTCTAGGGAGATTCAAGGGCCTAAACTCATTGGGTTTGTTTCTTTTGGATTAACAGAGCTGGTAATGGTCGTATTTTGGATCAGAATTGGCCAGAATGGTGGATTTAATGCTTGAACAGGTTCTCAAGTTTTCTTTCTGCGGAAACTCTGTTAGGAATTTTGACAAGTTTCAGTGAGACTCGACCACTGATTCGGGACTATTTGGACCAAAAAGGAATAGTATGGTCGCTGGAATCGATCCAGTTGGGCTGGATAATCATTTGGAAGCAAAACAGGGAGTGAGGAAAAACTCGTGTTTTCCTGCGTTTAATCTGTGAAGATTGATGAAAATATTTGGCGAGATTCTTGGCTTGAACTGGATTGTTATTGATCTGTTACGCTAAAACAGGGGTGATCACTGCATTTGATTCAGAAAAGAAAGGTCGATTCTCTCATTTGAAGAAAACAGACCCATATATTCTTTGTGAAATATTTTCGGGACTTCTCGTTATTTTGGGAAGTTATCTTGTGGTAGAGGCGTGTTTGATGTTATCTGGTGCGTGTATAATCTTTTTGGAGTGTGTTACATATCTGCAGACGCATGAGAAGGCAAATCAGGGAAGAAAATATTCCCGAGAACATTTTCTTCACTGCCGTATAATGGGAGATTTCGTGGAGTAATGAGGGGTTATTCTTGGCCCTGTTGAGTATAAATACGACTCTGGGGTAGCATAGAGAGCGACGGAGAGTTGGGGAAGGCTTTGGGACATCATAGAGGCGAAACACGATCACCAGAGAAAACTGTTGTTGCTGCTTCCATTAAAGAACACGAAGAACATTGACCCACAGAAGCAGTCGTTTTTTCTACAGTATTTGCGACTGCTCAGCGACAGTCTTAGAGCTACAGTAACAGTGACACATCCTCTGTATCGTTCTTTCCAGTTTATAACACTTATAAATGTTGCAAACCCGGTTATCATTGTTTCTCCCATTTCATCATTTGTACACCACCTTTGAGCAATAAGAAATGAATTTTGAGTGTGTTTTCCTAATGATGAGCTAAACCCCATCCTCTGGGGCGAAGGAGGAAGCTAATTCACCAATGAAAAGTGGTAATCTCTAATTTATGCAATTATTATGTGATTATTTGCCTAGATAAATAAATTGATAAAATGGTTTTTGTTAAACAATTGTCATTTCAATTGATGGAGCATGCTAGCCTAGGGTTTTGATGTCCCATACTTTCGATCTACAATTGTTATTTCTAAAAAATCAACTATTGCAATATTAAGAATCAATTTGAATGCATGATTCACATGATTATAATTAGAGAATATAAATCACTTTGATTTTGGTAAATAGTGGATTCCATAGCCCCAGTCTTCTCCATATTTTTCATATCACTTTTATTTAAGTTTGCTATATTTTTAGTCTTAAAAATTAAATCTAAAATTTGTTGCTTTCACAAGTCTCAACGAACTTTTTGATACAACTCAATTTGAAATCACATCAGGTTGAGTGAATTGGGAGGAGAAGAAGTTTGTTTCTCATGTGTGAGATCGGGAAGAGAAAAGTGGTAAGGTACTCTGGTGTAAAGCATGAATACCTTGCTTTGGTATGAGAATGGTTTTGGGCTTGGTTTGCTTTCCATGTAGTTTCCAAACATGAGAAGAATCTGAGTTCTAAACTTCATCCCATTAGGTTGTCAACTCTCACACTCCGATCTCTTGTTGCTGCGCATGCATCCCTTTACTGAAATGTGTAGCTTATCATGGTGTGACCACTTCCCATTGTTCAACCCTTCTCTGCTGAGTCTACTTAGTCTCATGTCATTACAAAAATCAGAAAATATTACCACACTTTTACTCGGAATGAATAAGAAAAACAAAATACATAGTTTGGCATAAATATAGGAAATTAGTGCATCAAGATACAACAAACACCTTCAAAAAGATAAGAATACATACAATATTAGGTGCATATCAAATACCCCCAAACCTCAATGTTGCTCGTCCTCGAGTAAAACAAAAGCTAAGAAAAGTTGTAGGACAAAATATAAGCCCAGATTCCATGAAAGTGATACCTGCATTCAGTTTTAGCTCACAACAATTGGATATGTCAATCTAGATTTCCAAGGTACAATTCTAGCACTGAAACAACTAAGGACATGTGATAAGAGTGTAAAGTGTATCTGCCTTAGACATGCATAGAGAATGATTTACTCTAGGAAGTTGTGACTGCCAATTACTAAGAGATATCTTTTAGGCTAAGAACTGAATTCAAAGCCAAGCTAGGTTTCCGGCTTTACGAGAATTGTGAATGTTCACCTAAGAGTTGGTGATATTTCAGTTTACCCGCGTTGTACATCTATGGATACAACTTCCTTGCTTATTACAAGACTATTTACAACATACAACAAAAGATAACTCTTATTTACATTGACTACTCTCTTAATTTGAGGCAAGAGAGAAACTTTAACTCTTTTATTGAAGACAATGGATACTTCTTTTCTTTCTTGTTCTTTTCAGTTTTTTTTTTCAACTGATTTGGAAAAATGAAAGATACATACACAAACTGACACGACAAACTTTACACAAGAACGGAAATATACATTACATGACACTTTTAGCAAGAGGCAGCCCTTTTCAATGTACCCGGTCAAATTCAATGGTTGCTTTTCTTAATGTATCCTCCAACTTCTATCCCATCCAACCAAAGAACAAGCTAGTCAAGTCTCATTCAGTATTCTAGATGATTGGCAGCCTACTTAACCTATGAAACACCGACTCTATACACGCTTGGTTGATCGTGCACGTGCAAAATTTCTATATCACATGTGAATTGTGCTAGAATCAGGGGTGCCTCATCATCTAGACTAAGAACCCTAAGATATCATACATGCACAGGTATCACAAATCAAGGTAAATGAGCTCATTTTTTTATTTTTTTTTATATTGCAGAGTTCAGTTTAACAATATAGTACAGTGATAGTCGATGATATCTACTTTTCACCCTCATACCTAAACTAAACATTGTCCTCAATGTTTCTAATGATCAACAAAATTATATTGTAACATACCAGGAGAACACATGCTGAGTTTGAGAAAAGGGAAAGACATTACCAGATGTCGGCAAAAGAAAATTTGAACTCCATTATTCAAGTCTAGAATCCAACATTTTTTTGCTGAGATCACATTGGATTAGCACACTATATACAAAAGAAACATAAGATTCAACTGAAACATTACCTACTGGATTATATATAAGAAAAATTCACCATACACATACAACCTAAAGAGTTGAGGATCAACCCAAAAGAAGACATGCAGAGACATCAACATCCTTACACAAGCACAACATGAGAGTGCAACTGCAGATGTACACGAGTTACCCCCAAACCAAAATTTTTCTACATATATGCTTTTGGATACAAAATTTTGCAGCTTCAAGGGTACATCATGCACAAGGTCTAGTTCAAAGTGAACTATGTTAGGGACGGGCAGAGACAAACATTACAACAGTGGCTCCTCAAATGTATCATATTTAGCTGCAAAATAGTCCAAGAGGACTTGGGAGGCACACAGTTCCAATCCTAGATTAGGTATTCTCAGAAAAGTTGGTTTTACAATTTTGTTACAAACCAAATCTAAGTTGGGTGAAAGAGTCTCAGTTTGTGACTTAGACAAGGAAGTAGGCACATTTAAGTTGTTTTTATGCACAAGCCCATTAGTACCTTCACACTCTCTCCCTAAGTCAGAAACAGGCATATCATATTAATTTTCACATAACAAATCATCAAGCCCCAGTTCAGTATCATCAGCATCATTCAAAACCTTAATCTCATGCATAGGCAATTCAAAAGAGACATCATATTGTGACCTAGGCAGAGAATCATACACATCGAATATAGTTTCATGCATACGATCATTTGTGTTAACAGATAATTCAACATTTCCTAAGTCACGCTCATCTTCACAGAATACTTGCACAGGCTCCAGATCAGTATTAACATCACATGTACATGGAATACTAGAAGAAACATGATTCATTAAGGTCGAGGTAGAGAGGCCTAATGTTTCTGAACCCAAAGGCTCAACAATATTTTCAGCATAAACATGTTCTTCTAACATAACATCATCATCCTCATCATCATAACAAGAATGCCATTCCCTATTCAAAACTATAGTGTCTCTAGTCCACTCATTTACCTCTAGATTAGATCCATATTCAATATTAATTGCATGAGTAGGGATATAAACACTATTGTCAACACTTACCTCAATAGGAATAACAAACATCTCATCATGAAATTCCTCACTTCCCTACTTTTGTACATAAAGCAAAATCTTAAAAGTATGCATTAATTTTTTCCATGGAAGGAGAGTCTTCAACAGTAGGTATCCTCATTTCATATGGATATTCAATACATGGTTGAGCATGAGGGTCGCTGCAGAAAGGACATTCAGGAGCAAAGATATATGGTATATTATGAAATGCATTCAATTCAAATTCAGCATTTTCTTGTTCAATGAGTTTGTGATTTTCTCCCACAGATTGCCTACAAGAGGTCGGGAAAGTACAAAATTGTTCAACTTCCCACTGTGGTGGATAATACATGTGTGAATAGTTATTAGGGTCCAAGTATTGAGACTCAGGACTATGAAAATATCCATAGCAATCCCTATAACTATTGACATCATGGTCTGTGGGAGGCTCATAACGTGAAGCATGTTCTTGTGCAAGTTGTCTAATGGATTTGTGCGATGATTTCTCATCTTCAACTGCAGACCAACATCCTAACATGACTCACTCAGATAACAGATGAAGCTGCTGAAGGCTAGCTCGTACTTTCCACAAAATGTATAAATTACTGACACTAGGCTTGTTGAGGAACTAAGGGTCAGTCCAAAAATTGGGATTTCAGATAGGAAGTGTTCACGACGGCTAGTCTGGAGTTTGGTCACTATCGCAGTCTAGGATACAAGTCAAAAACTATGTTATAATACCCAAAATTAACAACAAGTGCCCAAGCTAGGTCAAACATGAAGCTTACGATAAACAGATTCGGATATGTATGCCGCCACAATATTTTTCATAGATCAAGAGAAACACAGTGGAACAACAATTTCAACGAGCAGCGATGGTATTCAACTATCACAGAATCATGTTTATGGGAATCAAAAGCTAGTTTTTGAAATTATGCACACAGATTCAAAAATGCTGCACTGATCAGTCAAGAAATTATGCAGATTCAGTATGTTTCAGAATTCATATGGCTCACAGAACATCGCAGATTCAGGAGGTAATCATGCTTTCAAGTATCACAAATTCACGCACACAGATGCCAAGGCAATTAGTTCAACAAATTGTTGTCGTATATCACAGATAAATGCTTATGAAAATACCAGTCAGTTCCAGTGACGAATGCACATATCAGAAGATAATGTTCATGAGAATCAAACCTAATTCTTAGAGTTGTGAATGCAGAAACAGTATGTTGCAGAAACTACATAGCACACAATACACAACAGATTCAACAAGTAAACGTGTTACTCGGATATCACATATTTATGCATAAAGGTACCAGTGCCACTAGTTCACAGACAGTCATGGTATATCGTTCATACACAGATAGGTTTTGAGAGTGATACCGCCAGGAGAGAACCGGGTTTAGGCACGATAAACGGGCTGTCCTGCTCCTTTTTTTTCCACTTCTTTGGCTTGTTTAACAGCTTCACAAGTACCTGGTTTACTCAAAAGAGATTATCAGGACTTAGAATCACACAGGTGAAGAAAATTCAGAGAGTATCAACACCGATTAACAGCTGAGAGGAGTCTACAGTCTGATAATGATTTGGAGGTATTCTTCTTGTTAACTATGACAGGCTGAGTTATCAATGACAACACATTCACAGTATGACAGGGTAAAGCTGCTTCAGAGTGCAATTACAGACAAGGTTCAAAAGAGAAAAATAATTTCTAAATTGATATATTACAGGTGATGAACTACTAAATGATGCAAATGCTTGACCTACAGATGTGACTTATATGAACAAAGCTACAACAGTTGAGTTATGCTATGAAATGTTCACCTACTGAAGTAGTTCAAGTGGACTGGTAAGTTACAGATGCATGCTATTATGAGATGCAAACTAACAAGAAATTACAGATTGCATTAAGTTAACCTATAAACTGAAAAGGTTGAAAACAACTGAAAACCAACTACAGATTTTACTGAACAAAAAAGCTACATCTAACCATTACAACCCTACATGACTAAACTTACTAATGGATATCTACGGGTGGAATATGGTTTTAAACTACGAAACAAAAGAAACTAACAGAAGTACAATTAAGTTACAGAATACCACTAGATGCGACTGACTTGACTTACAGAACTGATATGATACAGGACCAAGAAACAAACTGAGAGACAATTATGTTACAGAGAATGACGAACTTGAAAATGAGAAGTTACATCTAATAATGCAAACTAAAATACAGATTATAACTGCAATGCAGACTACTCTACAATACGATGACACAATACAAAAAACAATTTTTTACATCAATACAACAGCTATGTAGCACTTGTTTCCCCTCATGATTCAGTCAGTACAATGAAAAGTGCAAAAAGTCCAAGATGGATGTTGTTCAATCCTAGATTGCAGATATGCTATAAGCTGAGATGGTGAATGATATAACAATCCTAATAAATGTACAACTAAATTGCAGGATGCACTAGATGTTAACTAAACTACAGATGTGTTATAATGCAGGACAATGATGTAAATGATTATGATAGAAGATACTGAAAGAAACTTAACTAGATTCAAAGTACAGAATGCAAGATATGGAAAAAATGGATTATACTAAGTTACACTATAATACCCAAAAAAAATAATCTAACACATATGTACAAACAATAAACTAAAAGTCAGTAAGTAAAGACAGAAACTTAGCTACACCGCTACCGAGTCCCCGGCAGCGGCGCCAAAAACTTGGTAGGACTAGAAGATGCCTACAATATTAAACTGCAAGTGCACAGTGTCGATATACAACACAGGGCAAGCACAGGTCGATCCACAGGGACAAGGTGGGTGTTGAGTTGAAACTATGGCCTTACTACAACTGATTCACTTTAAAAAAGTAACCAAACATGGGGTGTTTTGTGTCGATACGACAAGATTAAGATTGATTATACTAAACAAACAAGATTAAAACAAACACAGAGATAAACAATTATATGAGAGGTACTAGGGCAGTCGAATCCGCCACTTAACCTACATTAGATAATTCAGTTACCGAAATTGCTCTTGTACTTTTAACGAACAACGATGAAGATTCGAGTCAGCCGCATATTCAAGGTGATTTGAAGATGGATAATTAATCACAACTAAAGTATTCATCCTAAGCATTAGTTGCCTGATTAAAGCACAACTAATCAAAAGATAAATCAATTCATTTAAGCATGAGTTGCAGCACAACAACATATAATTATTCCAACTACCTAGGTTGCATATAAAAAACAAGGTGAAAGTAATATGTTGTAGTACAAAGATTAAATCTACCCTTCAGAAATTAAGCACAACAAGAACAAATTCGTAACTAGAATTATCTGATATTAGATTAAGAGCTTCATCTAAGCCCTAGTTAAAAAATTAAAACATTATAAGAACTGGAAAATAAACCTAAATACTACTACTTGCTTGCACCGGCTAGTCCGGACTTGAGTTTTACATCACAACCCCCTCCTCTATTTATACAAAAAGTTTTCCTCCAAACAATTCAATCCCATTGACAGTAATTACACAAGCAGAAATCTAGGAAATTGGTAGTCTTCAACCTCACCACTGATGTAGCCTACTTCATCATGCACTGTCATTGTAATGTCTTCACTAATTTCGGATGCCGTCGACGTTGAAAGAAAATCAAATTCAGACCTAACTGTCAGTTCTTAATCATTACTGCCGCCTTATTTTTGCCATTTCTCAGCTGCCATTGTTGATGTTATATAGAGAATCAATCAATTTTCCTCTCTTGTGCTCTGAATAAGCCACCCTACATACTTGCTATGTATTGTGAATTGTTGATTGACATTCGATGGAGGAATAGGTTTAGAAAGAGAAATATAGGGTAAACTAGGTAAAGGGTTTGAGTCTGACGCCGGCAATCGTATGGAAATTGGGTTGTCAAGGTGATAGCTTCATAATCTGAGAGAAGACGAGACAGACTGATTTGATATGCCGATAAAATATGGGAGACAGAAAAGATGGGTTGACTGAATTGGGAGGAGAAGAAGTTTGTTTCTCATGTGTGAGATCGGGAAGAGAAACGTGGTGACGTACTCTGGTGTAAAGCACGAATACCTTGCTTTGGTATGAGAATGGCTTTTGGGCTTGGTTTGCTTTCCATGTAGTTTCCAAGCATGAGAAGAATCTGAGTTCTGAACTTCGGCCCATTAGGTTGTCAACTCTCACACTCCGATCTCTTGTTGCTGCGCCTGCATCCCTTCACTGAAATGTGTAGCTTATCATGGTGTGACCACTTCCCATTGTTCAACCCTTCTCTGCTGACTCTACTTAGTCTCTTGTCATTACAAAAATCAGAGAATATCACCACACTTTTACTCGGAATGAACAAGAAAAACAAAATACATAGTTTGGCATAAATATAGGAAATTAGTGCATCAAGATACAGTAAGCACCTTCAAAAAGATAAGAACATATACAATATTAGGTGCCTATCATTGAACATCTCCCAACTTCATCACTACTGTTTTCAAGTTCTGATAGCATATTCATCTCCACAACCTCTTCATTTCCCCTAACCAACTGACCTTCTTCCTCATTACTGCTTCCTTCAACTTGTAAAACAGTAAATGAGTTATTAGATAACCTTGAGTTTGAATTTGAAATCCCACCTCCAACGGTCGATTTTCGACCATAAACGACCATTTGACTTGGATCGGGTCTTGACAAGTTAGACCTCCGGATATAAGTCCATTTACTAGACCCAGCCTCGTCCGAGTCATTCCCTTTATCCACCGGAACAACTGACTCACCATCTGTCTCCTCATCTGACTCCAAACCTTCCATAACCAACTCCTGATTTCGCTCCAAAAGATTTTTGTTAAGGGCATTTTGAATTTTGAAAACTTCCATAACAGAAGAATCAAACTTCCTCAATTCCCGACTATAGTCTTGGTCATTGAGCTTGATTTTCTCCACATAACTCGGATCCCATTCCACCGTCATCACAGTCTTCTCCCCTCCTATCTCCGATACCAGCACCGCCAGAATCTTACTGATTTCTCCAGTCACCGCAATTCTGAAAAACTGTCCACCTTCAAGCTTCAGTGTTTCAATTGCAATTTTCGAGAACTCACCAGCTGACATTTCATTACCAATCTTGGACAAAGTCTCAAAATTCCATTTGGACTTATGTAAACCCCTTATTTTGAACCACTTCAAAGTATCTGAAGTTTTACACAATTCAAAAGTTTTACCGCTGTACCTATTTGATTGATAGTTCACCGGCTCTTTTGTTGCTCCCTTACCGTTTGACTGTGTCCACTGACTCCTGATATCTCCTCCCCATGTCGAGAAAGTAATTTGAACCCCTTTGAATAAATTTTTTGATTGAGATGTTAATTTATTTTTTTAATTTCTTTTTGTTGTTGAAGGAAACCAAACCCTGAGGATGAGGCCTGCTACTTCCACCACACTGCAGTGGGATTCCAACATCTGACCTCAAACGTCTTGGTACAACCACCCACGTTCGAAAAGGGTAATTGTATAAGGTTATAAAGAAAAAAAGAAAAAAAAAACTCACACTGAATTGCACACATACCCGACTTCAACTCTCTCTCACATTGAAGGTTAGAAATTTTGTGTCTCTGCTGTGTAATGGGGGTGCGTCAATAATGCCCGGCCTTAGTGAAGTGCTGCACCAATTTTTCTTCTTCTAGGTTTCGCTTGATGATGCATAAACAGACACTCCAACGTGCTTTGCACAATCTTGCTGAACAACTAAATCCAAATAGCTTAATCCATCCCATCCTTAATTCATCAACATGCATTTCACTCATCAGACAATGCAAGACCATCAAATCACTGAAATCCCTTCATGCTTCCATGATTCGTTCTCACCTTCACCTCAACCTCTTCTTCTCTACCAACCTCATTACTCAGTACTCTTCTTTAGGTTCCATTTCTCACTCATATTCAATCTTCTCGTCTACGCAAACGTCCGATGTTTTCCTCTGGAACGTTATGATCCGATGCTTCGTGGAAAGTTCTAGTTATGATCGTGCAGTTCGTCTTTATTGTCGCATGAAAGAATATGGTATCAGACCTGATAACTACACATTCCCTTTTGTTGTTAAGGCGTGTGGACATCTCCAAGACGTTAAGTTATTTCGAGTGGTGCATGGAGATGTTATCGAGTTCGGGTATGAATATGATGTGTTCGTGGGTAATTCTCTTATAACAGTGTATGGGAAATGCGGGCTAGTTGAGCTTTCCAGACAAGTGTTTGATAGAATGTTTGACAGAAGTTTAGTTTCCTGGAGTGCGATAATTGGTGCTTATGCACAGAATGGATTTTACAAGGAAGGATTTTCTGTGTTTCGGATGATGTTAAGTGAGAGAATTAAACCGAATAGAGTTGCAGTATTGAATGTAATTCCGTGTGTCAGTAGTGAGGCTGATGCAGATGAAATTTCTCGAATTATAGTAGATTCTAGACTTGATTCGGAACAGTCGATTCAAAATGCTGAAATGTTAATGTACTCTAAATGTGGGAGACTAGACATTGCTAGAAGAATTTTCGAAAAGATACCTGACAAGGATTTAGTAACTTGGAGTTCTATGATTGAAGCTTATGCTCAAGCTGATAAGCCAATCGAAGCATTGGATCTTTTCAAACGGTTGAAGCTGCAGAAGATACAATACGATTATGTTACTGTCCTAAGCGTGATTCGAGCATGTTCAAGTTTAGGTTCACTCCGACAAGCTCAGTTCATTCACGGGTTTATCACTAGATGCTCGTTCCAAAATGAGCTAGTATTAGAAACTGCGCTAATTGATCTTTATGTGAAATGCGGGAGCTTGGAATATGCACGAAAAGTTTTTGAGAGAATGCAGAAACAGAATTTAATATCATGGAGCACCATTATCTCAGGTTATGGCATGCATGGCCGAGGAAGAGAAGCACTAGATGTATTTAATCAGATGAAGGAAACCGAGAAACCCGACCATATCACATTTGTTTCTGTCCTATCGGCTTGTGGTCATGCTGGATTGATAGCTGAAGGTTGGAGTTGCTTCGATTCAATGACCAAGGATTTTGGGTTGACACCGACGTCTGAACATTATGCTTGTATGGTTGATCTCTTGGGTCGAGCTGGACAGTTAAATGAAGCTCGAGAGTTCATCAATAATATGCCAATCAAACCAGAGTCTGGCGTTTGGGGTGCGCTGTTGGGTGCATGTAGAATTCATTCCAATGTTGAGCTTGCTGAATTTGCTGCAAAATCTCTTTTTGAATTGGATCCAGAAAACCCAGGTCGATATGTTTTGTTATCTAACATTTATAAATCTACGGGGAAGAGAGAAGAAGCGGATCGAATTAGAGCTGTAATGAAAAGGAAGGGTGTGAAAAAGGCTGCAGGTCACACCATTATTGAAGTCAAGAATAAAATGTACAAGTTTGTGGTTGGGGACAAAACAAACCCCCAAACAGAACTGATACAAAAAGAGTTAGAGATACTAATGGAAAGGATTCGCAGAGAAGGTTATGTACCAGATACGAACTTCCTATTACATGATGTTGAAGAAGAGATGAAGGAGAAGATGTTGTATTTGCATAGCGAAAAGCTAGCAATTGTGTTTGGAATTCTGAATTCAAGTCCAGAAAGTGTAATAAGAATCAAGAGGAATCTTCGGGTTTGTGGGGATTGTCATACTGCAACCAAGTTCATATCTAAGGTTACATGAAGAGAGATTGTAGTGAGAGATTCTCATAGATTCCACCATTTCAAAGGTGGAGAATGTTCTTGTGGGGATTATTGGTGAAACCCCGAGAAGAAAATCCATTGTTGAGGATAATAGAAGAAGAGGATTCCAGTGACAGGTTTAACTTGAATGTCTTAGAAAAGCCTTTTTCGACCGTCTAACTGTATGCCTTGTGCAGTCAGAATTGAATCCATCTAGCTATGCGATCGAGGTATTATTTCCATGAGCTATTAGCTGTTGGGAGTTGGGACTGTCAGATTCCATCTCTTTTGCTGCGCTTCAAATCTATATATACTACTTTACAAAAGCCATCAGGTATTAAAAGACTAATACTGCACATAGCTGTTGCTGACTTGTTGTGCACATACATAATATATGGATATTCCACTGTTTTGTTTAGCTAAGTTTATGGATATAGCACTTAAGTGCTGTATATGGCCATTGGTGGATATAGGAATTTTAAGTCTGATAATATGCTGGACCAACTACCAAGCTGTGGAGCGGAATGTCTGTGTGCAACAGATTATTTCCATTATAATCCATCGGTAGACATCCTCGGAGGTTTTCTCCTACGCTAGATATGCTTTACATGATCATTTGTGTTTAGCTGTGTTCAGAAAGAAGATGACATCTCTGTGGATGTTCTTGCCAAATGGAGCTCTGCTATGCCAATGGCCAAGGACTCGAGCGTTTTTTCCTAAGAAGCCCTTTCCGTAAGGATTGTACTAAAGATTGCACTAGGATACATAATAGCATTTCGTATGAATTTAACAACAAAACTAGGAAAAGTACATGTCCAACACTGCATAGTGTTAGCTGCTTGGCTGGCCAGAGTCGCCTGCCTTGGGAAGTCCAGCAGCAGTTGATGTATCCAGCCAGCATATGTACGCACTCAATCAATAAGATCATTTCAGTTACTTAATTGTTCTAGAAACCTTTTGTCAAGACAGTCAAGAGTTCTACCACTCCTTCTCCTTCAAGTAAAATGCCTGCCTATACACGACTCACAAGAGACCTGAGGTAGATACAGACAAATAGAGATGTTTGTGACAGACCTGGGTTACTTAAATTGTAACAGACACCAGATGTCTGCGTTCTTCAACTAGAGATGCATCAAAGCCATTTTCTGTAACTTCCTGACCAAAGCTTTGCCAGTTTTTTTGAAGGCTTTATAGTTTGACCACACAACTAGTTAAGGTTCCTGGAAGTATAAGTAATTCCTCCTAATATCTTTTTCCATGTCAATATATTTTTGTACATAATGCTGAATAGTAACAGGGATACATCAAAATAAGGGGCTATAAACCGGCCCATGTCCAAATAGTAACACTCTAAATTCGGGCGGGGCCTTACCTACTAAATTCGTACACTCTACAGTGACTTCTATCACACACTTGCCTCTAGCTCACGGGTTGCTCTGCTTTTATTAAGAGAGATCACTGCTACTAGTAATATTGTTTGAGATTATGAAGATGATGAGGAATAAGTTGCAGAATGGAAAAAACTCAAAGAAACCCTTTCAAACCATGGTGTCCTTCACCTCTTTGGTTTTCTCAACCTTCACCATTTTCTTACCCCTTTTTTACTGCTACTTCTTATAAACCCTCCTGCTTCCGAAGGTAATTAATCTCTTCTTCCTTGTCTGTTAGTTTGGATTCGTGGGTTTTACTTGAAATCTCTTGTTCTTGTTTATAATGGTGTTACTTTTTATGTTTCTTTTTGGGTGAAGTAGTAGAGTAGATTGAATGTGGGTTCTCATTTACTTACTGTTTTGGATTAATATGCATGTGTAATTAGGAAAGTCAATACTGATATTGGTGACTTTAGGATGCTCGATTTTAAGTGGTAGTAGTGTAAGCTCTTTTATTCAGCAATCTGGGAACAAATTTTCTACTGATTCGCCTATTTTCCGCAATGCCCCTCCCTTAACTGAATAAAATGTAGAAATTATATTCATTGAAGCTCCCTACACTGCGAAGGAAACCAAAGAAGATTTCCTTTTACCGGTATGAGCTCATAAACCGGTTGCAAAATTTTGTGTTATGTACAAAGTGGCATCTCCTCAAATCCTTGTCATTTTGGAGTTCAGGTGTTCACTAGGAAACTTCATTGACTGCCTTCCTTCTTTGTCTTCATGTCTTCCTAACCCTGTCAAGATAATGTCTCAAACAGGCCCTACTTCAGTTTGTAGAACTGTATCGGCCAGTATACCGTCCTTGAGCCACTCCAGTTTGTACACGATGATAGTGTAAGGTTGTAAAGGAGTTAAGCTGCAAAAATTTCACTTTATCTCAATTAGCAGTAGTTACGCTATCTAGCAGGCTCACTGAATGGAAAGCTAAACATGTTTGTCAAATCGAAAAACAAACACAATAAATGACTTTGTTCGTGTTGCATATGTTTTTGATGCTAGAGACATCTTTGTTCATCATTAACTCATTGGCTTGATTGTAAATTGTAATTCTTATTTGCTTGCTGAAAAGCTACTTCTGAATGGCAGGAGGGAATTTCATTTTCTCCAGGCAGCAACTAGCAATTCATCCAGAATTACAATCTTGGCTAGTACTTTTCGGTTCTATAGAAGATCGAGTAATTTCACGCGATCGCCGGACAAGAAGATAGTATGTGCATGATTGCTGAAAGAGAACCTTACACTCATTTTGGTAACAGGCAAGGAATGTTTATGGAACCATATAACCCTTTTAAATCGTCTGCACAGCTGATGGCTGATTACATGTGTGTGTAAAGGCAAGATTTTCTTCGAACACCCAAATTTTGTGGTTTCTGAAGGAAGGCTTGTTTCAAGAAGATCAGGAAGTTTAGTAAATGAAGAAAAGGAAGGAGCTCATAGATGCTTTGATGGACAATCAGAAATGAAATTTGGGGACATTCCATTTTGTAGATCCAGTGATTACGGTGATTCCACATGTATTTTCACTGGAGCTGCTGAATCAAAGAAATTAAGAGTCGTAAAAGTAATCAATTTTGGGCTTGATAGTGCTGCCAAAGATGAAGGTGTACAAAGCTCTTTCGGGAGGACATACTTGGGTGATGATATAGGAACTCAAAAAGCTTCTATTTCATTACTGGCTACAAGTGACAATGGATCATCTGGCGGTGTCAGTACGGCAGATGAAGCTACTTACACTCGTCCAATAAAAAATGGAGATAAAGCTATTAGTACGGCAGAGTTGCGAGAGAGTCTTAGTCGAATATATGATGAAGTTCTTGTAGTTGAAAATATCCCAGCAGCAAAGGAAATTGTTAAAATGCTTACAACTAACTAAACTCAGGAATCGCATCTATGCTTGTAATACTGAGGCACGTTTTTATTCTTTTTCAAATCATTAAATTTGTTTTTCTCCCATTATAATGTAGTCTTGTCAGGTGAAGGTGTCTATTTATTTAACTGACGTATAATTACTTACAGGTATGCAAGATTGACGTAAAGAAAGACACACCTGTAGATCATGGAGAGGTAACATGCTTTTGTATCTATTCCGGAGAAGGAGCGGATTTTGGTAAAGGGAAGTCTTGTATCTGGGTGGATGTCCTGGATGGAGGCGGTAGGGATATTATGATTGAATTTTCTCCTTTCTTTGAAGACCCGTCAATTAAGAAGGTATAAGCTCTTGATTGTGTTTGTCTACCAAATATTTCGTGTGATCAAAATGGAACCATAATCACTTCCCACCTGCTTTATTTGAAGTCTAATTTGCAATTCACCTTTTCATGTTTTAGAATTCAATCTTTCTGCTTTACAATATTGGACTTGGTGATTTCTTTTACAGCAGACAAGCATGAAAAGAATTGCCTAATCATTTTGCAGGTCTGGCACAACTATAGCTTTGATAGTCACGTCATAGACAACTACGGGCTTAAAAATTCTGGATTTCATGCTGATACCATGCATTTGGCAAGGCTTTGGGATTCTTCCAGAGGGTCAGAGGATGGATATTCTCTTGAATCACTTACAAGTGACCCAAGAGTCATGAATGAAAACAGTAAAATATGCGGGAGCAGGAAAAAGAAAGTAGGGATCATTTCTGGGATCAATCAAGGAAAAATATCATTTAAGATCATTTTTGGTAAGGGAAAGTTAAAGAAAGATGGATCCGAGGGTAAAGTTATTGTAACTAGTCCTGTTGAAAAGCTTCAACGGAAAGAAAGGATGCTGTGGATCTGTTATTCTTCCCTGGGTTCAATAAGCACCCTGAAGCTTTTTGAAAGTTTGAAAAAAAAGTTACAGGCAATGGAGTGGATTCTAGATGGGCGTGCCAAAGGAAATATGTACAATTTCTACGAGGAGTTCTGGAGACCATATGGCGAGCTTTTAGTGAAAATGGAAACTGAAGGAATGCTTGTAAATCGAGAAGCTCTTGCAGACATGGAGAAGTTGGCCATTGTGCACCAGCAAGTTGCTATAGATAAATTCCGCCAATGGGCATCTAAGATGTGTCCTGGTGTTCTACACATGAATGTAGGAAGTGATTCCCAACTGCGGCACCTATTTTTCGGTGGAATGAGAAACAGGTAAAAACGTGTGACTGCATTATCTAAAATTAAATTGCACATTTCTTATTACAAATGGTGATTTTCCTTTCTGATATATGTGCATATATATGGTTCTCGTCATCCATCCAACGCTACATATCTATTTATATAAATGGAATGAACTAATTGATGACTAAAGGAAAGAAAAGTGGTGTTTTAGTTTGCGCGAAATACGATGTTGTTGATTTGCATAGGTACACCGAGTTTTGCTGTTATTTGCACAATGCTTTTGATACTACAGAAATCATATTGATAAACCAGTAATCTTGATTGCCTTTTAACAGTAAGGATGACACACAAACTCTTGAGGAGGAGAAGGAATATAAAGTACTTAAACTTTGATAAAGTGATTGGAGAAGGCAAGAAGGTCCCTACAAAATTAGACTTCACAAAATTGGCAATGAAATAGAAACCCATATGTTCACCGCCAGTGGTTGGCCGTCAGTCAGTGGAGATGTTTTAAAGGACCTTGCAGGCAAGGTCACCTCGGAATTCAAGGAGGACATATGGCACGGCCTACAAAGCTTTTGGAGAGGGCAATCATGGAAGGGAAGCTTGCCATGCTCTATATGAAGTCCGCTCAATTGACTGTATGATATCTAACTTCATTTTGCCTTTGCAGGTTATCTCCTACTACATTGTAATTTCCATTCGATATTAAAGAAGATTTTGAATTACCCTCATCTCTTGTGACCCCCTTGAGTCATGGTTGTGGGGCTTCTTAGATATGCTATAAAAGGTTTGCTTTCCTCGTGAATGTTCTCACCCAATACTTGAACATTTATATTGCTTGCTAATGTTCGCAGAGCAGCTCAATATCTGGCAAGGATGGTCCTATCCATTGCTCTTTAAATATCAACACTGAAACTGGACGCTTATCAGCAAGAAGGCCAAACTTACAGGTCAGTCGCATCTTTACTTTGGATCCACCCAAAACTGAAAGGATTTCTTGATTCTCATCTTGTATACGAAGCTTATTTACATCTTTCTTCTGGAAAGTCAGAATCAACCTACTCTGGAGAAGGACACCACATGTTCTCATATTCTCATATAATCCAACGGCTGTAACTAAAATCAAATAATCAATGGTTAACAATCACATTTCCTTCTCCCAAGCTGATAAATACCCAACGAAAGCCGCCGCCAACAGCAACATTTTTATCCTCAATCACCACCACCATGCTCCGCCACTTACTGCCCAAGATTAATGGCGTCGTCTTGCTTGGCGTTTCCTATATCTATAAATTTTCAATTCATTATTTTTAGAATTTCTCAATTTAAACGATTAGTCCCCTTTTCAGGAGCATCCAATTCATCTACAAATCCTAGATTCATCTACCTGGTTTTGATTATCAAAGAAGATTTCTGATCTGTAATTACTACTTTATTTAAGGTTTTTAGAATCAGTAATGGGTGACCCAACGATTTGGGTTAAATCAGGGCACTTGATTATTTTTTTTTTTATATGCTCGATGATGATTTGATGAATCAGTGGTAGAGTTGTTGAGAGTTAGGAGTCAGCTTGATATTTGGATTTTCGTAAAATTGAGTACTGAAGATAAGGCCGAGGGATTAAAGTGTAGATTATTAGGCTTCTGTAATCTTTACTAGCAAACGGGTACCATCTTGCTATAATGAGATTAGTAAAATATGGTAAGCTTGTCCTTAAAAGGGGTTTTGGAATCAGGAAGAAAAAGCTTAATCACTTTAGGAATCGGTCTCCCGCATAGGTAATCAAGAGTTTCCGAAATTGGAATTATATGAGCGGTTTCCTTTTCCATCAATAATCCTAATTGAATCCGTATGTTAAGCTATAAATATAAGCTGGTCGCAGTCCTTTTGTCCAAGCTAGTTGGTTTTCTTGTAAGCTTTGTTCTCTTACTTTTTTTTCTTAGCTAGGAGTGACATCCCTTTATCTTGGTTCAAATCACGATGCCATTCTCGAGAATCTATCCTTGTATGGATTTCAAGGATCTCAAGGATCCTATTCGACATTTAAGCAAAGGAAAAGTAGAAGATCCTTCTACCGTTACTAAAGTTTTCATCGAGGTTCAGGTTGCAACAAAACGAGTGTATCGCACTAAGAGTGGTTTACTTCTGAACCACCTTCCCGGTTCATCTCCGTCTAAAGCCGGACCAATTAACAAATTTCTATCGTCATGGAGATTGTTTCAGATTGACTTTGACGATCTACTTGCCAAGGATGTCTTCTACCGTTGTTGTGATGCCAAGTCTCTGTTATCTATGTACATCAGTGAAAGCGACCACTTTGCTGCCAGGTTTGTGAATTTCTTTAAACGTCGAGTATCATTGTATTGCAAAAAAAATTGCAGCAAGCCTTATTGAGACGAAGCCGAAAGTAGTCGTCATCCTTGCACGTATCACCACCGTATCTGTATTTGATCTGGATGATGATTGTGAAGCAGAGCGTTCATTAAGAGTTTGTGGTAAGAGTTGTATTTTGAGGGAAGAAAGTCCTTACGGGGCCACCCTTCTCCCAAAAGGAGCTTTTCTTTTCAGTGCCGTTCATGGGAGTATGGTATTTACGGATGATTTCAATCACTTTCGTGGACAAACTTGCGCAGTATGTATGAATGGGTTTTCTAAGGGCAACGATATTCTCAGGTTACATTGCAAGCATGCGTTTCATTCTAGATGCTTAATACCTTGGTTCAACAAAGTTGGTAGTAGCCCGGTATGTCGCTACGTTATGAGGGTTTATACAACGAGAAGAATTCCACCACATTTAGCTTGCCGACTCCAAACATTCTGAACCCTTATCAACTAGGCTCTCTAGTTGGTTAAGTTGGGAGATTTTAATTACTTTATTAGCTTCTGCTAAAATCCACTATGTACTTTAGTTACTCTTGGAATATTACGTGAGTTAAGGTACCAAAGTGTTCGTGCTAAGGTTATTGTGTGTACTGAAGAGAGGACCAAGTCATGTTTGTAATCATGAAGGACTCGTTCAACATAAGTGTAGAATGGGTCGGAGGATACTGTGCAATCTATCTAGATATGCTTATCATTCGGTCAGTGAATAGTTTATCTTCTTATCTCTTATCTCTTATCACTATAAATAAGAGAGTTTAATCAAAATGTAATTATCCCGGAATGATCAAATATCTGGAGATCAATAATAATTCTCCCCTCAGGGATTTGTCCGTGGACGTAGGCGTTAGTGCCGAACTACGTTAAGATCTTGTATTCTTATTTCTTTGATTTTGTTTTCTATAATCGATGATCCGTCTCGATACCCATAATTTATTATGGTATCAGAGCGGGGAGATCCGCTCATATTTGCTTCCGCTACAAAATTAAAGTCGTTTGCACCTATCAACATTTTTCTTGTTTTAAGTTTGATGTTTTTATCCATTCATTGAAGTCAATGAGATGTTTACATGGTGCTCATTCTTTCTCTACTACCCAGATTTCTTAGGGTTAGTATCTTGAATCACGGGAAGTTCAGAAAATTTTATTTCCTTGTTATCAGTATTGTGGGTATCAGCAGTGAAGAGAGTTGTATAGTATTCACGATTTCCGTGATTTCTATAATCTTCATGACTCAAATATTTTATCAAACTATATATCATCGATTGTTATTGTTATTATTTTGTACTGCAGAATCACAATAACAATTTACCGTCCCTTTTATTTGTGGTGTTACTTCACTCAACCACATGGTTCTCATCTACATAATCATTTGTGTGGACTGTTCAAAGAACAAGTCTTGTTTCCACAATGAATGTCTTTTTGACTCATTTTTCCAGATGATCGCTTATAAAACTTCTTTAATGATCTATCAACTGTTAGCCTATAAGACCTCATCTTTGGTTCATAGGCAAATCAGTTTCCCTTCGTTGTTAAACTGATCAATCAGCCTCCATTCA
Organism: Papaver somniferum; assembly: GCF_003573695.1. Taxonomy (NCBI): domain Eukaryota; kingdom Viridiplantae; phylum Streptophyta; class Magnoliopsida; order Ranunculales; family Papaveraceae; genus Papaver; species Papaver somniferum. The sequence continues at coordinate 145,352,210 of NC_039361.1, read as the reverse complement.
TTGTCAAACTGATCATTTACAAATCAGTTTTTGTTCTCATGGAAGACCTTTACTTAGGTTTCCTCTATCAACTGTTGCCGTATAACATCATGGCAAATCAGTTATTTTTTTTTTGTTTTCTCAAATAATTCAGGCTTTACTTACGTTTTGGCATTACCAGTTATCATTTTTTTTAGAACCACTGCAAAAAAAATAAATTAAAGTTCACCTTCAGTGTGATCGTCAACAATTCAGTTTATGTTGGTGTGTTTTATCAACTACCAGCCGCAACATTTTTCTATCAAACTGTCTTGTCAATATTGTTCACTGCAAGATTTCATTATTTATCAATACCTAAATCGAATGGTATTCATCTCCGGTTCACAACCTTGTAATTAATCTTTTGAACTTTGTGCAACTGAGTCATTAATCTTTCCATATTTTCTGAGAAATATCCAATCAATTCCGGAATATCATTCTTTTTTGAGAATATCTCATCTCTTATGAAAATATTTTCCTGTTTTGGCATTTAATTCAGGATGCCTCATCACTTAATTTCCATACATCTCGTCATGTTAGTTGTTTTTCATTCTAGGTGACAACTACTTTTGATTTTGTTACGGTACTTCTACAATTTTCGACAAATGGATTGCGGTTGTTCAATACTATTCATTTGTTTCACATTGAGAACAACTAGTTGATCTACCTAGTTTTCTTATTTGATTCTGTCGCAGTTTACTGGATTTTCAAGAAAAATCAAAGATATGGTCCAATATCACCTCATTTTGTGTTCGAGGAAACATAGGTTGTGGGTTGTGATTAATAGAACTCATTTCACCCTTTTGAGTCCACTCGGATGTAATCAAGACTGCATCAGTTATGAAGATCATTTTGCTGTTGTCGTTTCTCTCTTATGAGGATCTGATGGAAGATCAAACAACCATGGTTGATTTATGTTACAGGGTTGTTTTAAAGACATCGTCCAAGTTGAACACTTCAAATTCTCTCCGTGTCCAACTTGTGTGTGTGTGTGTGGGTGTGGGTGGGGGGGGGGGGGGGGGGGGGGGGGGGGGGGGGGGGGTCTTGGAATATTACGTGAGTTAAGGTACCAAAGTGTTCGTGCAAGGTTATTGTGTGTACGTGAAGAGAGGACCAAGTCATGTTTGTAACCATGAAGGACTCGTTCAAGATAAGTGTAGAATGGGTCGGAGGATATTGTGCAATCTATCTAGATATGCTTATCATTCGATTAGTGAATAGTTTATCTTCTTATCTCTTATCTCTTATCACTATAAATAAGAGAGTTTAATCAAAATGTAATTATCCCAGACTGATCAAACATCTGGAGATCAATAATAATTCTCCCCTCGGGGATTTGTCCGTGGACGTAGGCGTTAGTGCCGAACCACGTTAAGATCTTGTGTTCTTATTTCTTTGATTTTGTTTTCTATAATCGATGATCCGTCTCGATACCCATAATTTATTAGTTACCCTTCCGTCTCAAAAAGATTGGCCCGTTTCATGTACAAATTATACATGTAATAAGCCTTATCGTTTTGAGACGGAGGTAGTATGATTTATTAGATTTTAACTCAAGTTTTCCGTTGTTGCTTAATGTTGCGTACAGTCAATTCTGAAAGAATGTTTTTTTGGATGCATCAAATTCTTAGAAGAACGAATATTTGTTTCTGACCGAGCATAGAAAATAAAATATTTGTTTCTCAAACCATTAGCTATTGTCGTAATGGCATCTATCCATGATCAGTATGTTTCTTTTAGCCATTTATTTAGTCACTTCGTCGTTGCGTCTGTCATGTATCCTTTTAATAAATTTCGCTATTTCAGCATCCAATGTTTCATACTTCACTGAAGTGTTGAACTACGTGTACATATGCACCAAGATGGTTGTTGAGTCCGAATTTGTGCACACTCCTTAACAAGTGTGCACGTAACATTTCAATTTATACCCTTGATTTAATTTAGGGATGTAGCATAAGTTATGATTCTAAATATACAGGATGATGGGGCCATCAGTTAAATAATCAACCAATCATAAACATATGTGAAATATATAGGAGTGTGAATAAATTTGGATTCATGGTTTCTAAGCAAAAAAGTTATACACTCCAAGATTGTATTTATAATAAGTGTAGCAAATTAGTTCATAGATAGTATATTCTTTTTTATTTTATTGGTTGGTCAAATAGAAATCTTATCTGAAAAAAAGGCACTTAAGGGGTACTTTAACCCAGTGATTACAACCGAACAAAATGAAGAGAAACCGAAAGGGGATTTGGATACCCAATTAAAAATCACAAAAATTACGTAGGCCAGTATATTGAATCACATAGAAAGCACCATATTTGTCGTAAGCCCTAACATTCTTGTATTCGATTCGGCCCAAAAGAACACTTGTAATCTGATATCTCTAATGAGGCTTGCTAAAGTTTTCTTTTTGTTATCGAAAGTTCTTGCACTTTGCTCTTTCCATATAAACCAGCATATAACAACCGAGATGTTATTCCATATTCGACTAAGTCTTTCATCTCCCCAATTAAACTTCCAATCCTTCATAGATGTAATGACATCGGGGGTCGTATGACCATCCAAAGTGGCACCCTTCAATAATCTATCGGGTTTCCTTTGGTCTGTGTTCGTTGATGATGAATTATTGAGCTGATGTTCTGCAATCTTCGAGGTCTGGGGTACATTCTACCAAATACACACATGAAAATTTCATATTATTGAGACTGGCTACCACTTCAAATACTCATGATCATCAGCATCAACAAGAGGACATTCTGTCACTTTAGAAACATGATTATGAAGACTGAATTCTGGTAGAAGATTTTGAGTTCTAGTACCACCACTTTAACTATATAGCTGTGTAACTTATAAGAATGTCTTCATGAGCCAGTGGATAATCCTCCTCTGCTGTGTTTTTTTATTTTCACTTGGTGCCTTTGTATTTTTTTGTAATTTTTCTTTCAGCGTTGTTATTCATTCCTAGTCCTAGGTACAGTAGTACTTGTAGTGTCTGTAATTCCTTCCTAAGCTCCCCTAAGTTCGCTTAAGAAACATAAGGTATTTTTACAAGTTTTTCATTTGTGTTTGTAAGTGCTATCTTATAAAAAACATTTTATTGTTTTAGTTGTAAGTGCTATGTTATAAAACACATTAAATTACAGTTTATCTCTTAGTTATAATTTTAGTAGCTTTTGTGATAGCAAAGCTTTAACATTTCTTTCTTAAAAGGCAGAGGGTGAAGTCTAATTCAAGACTCAATCAAAATTAAAGACTCTTTTGATGTTATGGATGAAGCCAAAAAACAAAGGAGTAAACACGTATCATTCGGGAAGTTAACCGCAACATCAAGATACAAAGACATGACTGGAAACTTCAATTAATTGCATCAGATACCTGTAACTCCACCTGAATTTCTATGGACACTGCCGTGTCTATCAAAAATACATCTTTTCTTGTGGGAAGCATTTACCGAGAGCCTTTCGACATTCGACACCAACATCCGCTGCCAATAAAACTCTTATCGGAAGATTGCTATTATGCTCCAATATCATGTTACTTTAGATTCTTAGCTTACCAATATGAGTGTAATTGATGAATCTTGGGATATTATATACCTTTACATAATAGTTCCCAAAACGAGGGGGTATAACAACTACACCCAATATTTCGTTCGGCAATATGTATGGACTAACTCCAATATTATTCCCAGAGCACCAACTTATAAAGCGAGCTCTATCAAGAAAGATATAAAAGAGTTATATCTCTTTTCTCAAAACAATTATCAAATCAAACGTATAGAAATCTACGAGCCTGATTGATATAAGAAATACTTGGACGGTACCAAAGACCAATGCCCAAGTGTCAATCAAGTTATATCCAACAAACAAGGTCGGATTTATCAAATGTGATTGAAATACGCACAACCAGTGATATTTCAATTATATAAACAAATATAATGCAGAAAAGAGATAACACAGATACCAGAAGTTTTGTTAATGAGGAGACCGCAAAAGTAGAAAACCCTCGGAACCTAGTCCATATTGAAACACCACACTGTATTAAGCCGTTACAAACACTAGCCTACTACAAGTTAACTTCGGATTGGAAAGTAGTTGGTCCCTAACCAAGTCTCACACCAATAAAGGTACAACCGCGTGTTCCTTACGCCTCCAGAACCATGCTGGATTCTGCGCATTTGATTCTCTTAGATGACCTTACCCAAAACTAAGAGTTGCTACGACCCAAAGTCGAAGACTTATAGACAAATCTGTCTCCCACAGATATGTCTGTCTTTTATTCTTTTTTTTCCGTCTTTTGATAAATCAAGGTGAACATGAACCAATTGATAATCCGGTCTTATAATCCCGAATAGCAGCCTATAAATATCAATCACCTAACAATAACCTAACTGATTAATATGAAAAGTTATTGTGGAATCACAAAAGTCTGAGACGAAGAACTTATGTGATTACTTTTATATATCTTACCTATCGGAGATAAATCTCGAGTAAATCTTAGAGAAGATAAAACTCAATACATAAAACAAGTAAGATCAGAATACACAACTACAGAGAAAATAATTGGATTTGGCTTCACGAATCCCAAATGAAGTCTTCAAGTCTTTAACCTAGTAGAGGTTTAGGAAAACCCTAGGTTAAAGGAGAATCGAATCTAGTTTGTAACTAGGACACATGAAAGTGTCGGGATTAGGTCTTTCAGTTGCTAGAGTTCTCCCTTATATAGTCTTTCAAATCAGGGTTGCTTACAATCAAAGCTAGGTTTAGCTTGATAACAAAGCATTCAATATTCACCGTTAGATGAAATCCTGATTTAAGATTCAAGCTAAGTCTGCTTAGATACTAAGAAATATCTCTCCACTGTTAGACGGTCTTAGATTGTTACACGCCAATGAAATATACCTATATTTAGATATGAGCAACCGTACCTAAACGTAAATATTGAGCTGGCTCAATAATAGTTAACCGAAGTTATCCATATGAATACTTTTGTCTTAGCCTTGTTCATCCAACACTTCTAGATCAAATATGAAGATCAATCAATCATGATAGATAATCAAATGAATCTAATTATGTTTCCAATAAAGTTGTTCAATTATTCATCATTGAATAGAAATGTATATGAACCAATTGAAACAAAATCGGTTTGATTCGTAATCGTACAAAGTACTTATACAAGAACCAGTTCATGAACATATTAACCCATGGTTTGCAAATATTGCATTACTTAATTCATAAATGTTTTAGTTCAAGAGTATGAAAATCATACATGACCTATTTTAGAACTTAACCACTGTGTTCGCAAACTTGGTATGCGAACATCAGCTCCGTACCTTGACCTAGTCAAGCCGTTCGCAAACCCAGTTAGCGAACAACTATTCTGGACCCAATTCAGGTAAATTTGTTTGCATACCAGGTACGCAAACAGGAGTTTTGGACCTTCTCAGGTAAATCCTTTCGCATACTAGGTACGAAAACAAGTGTTCCTGAATCATAACAATACAGTTCGCATACTAGGTATGCATACCGTGTTGTATCCAGACATAGTTAATTGTTCTAAACTCTCATTTTAATCATTGAAACATCCTTAGAAGACAACAATGGCAATGTCACACATACCGTTAGCTTCAAGTAATTTTCAAATGATCAATATGAAACTTACCAATCTAACATCAAATGTCTCACACAAATCATATAAGATGTTCAAGGTAATTTTCACATGATCCTCTTTTGACTTAATATTTAGTTTCCAACAATAAATTGTTTCCAAGTACGCTCGTCAAGAATATGGTGAACATAGCTAAAGCAAAAAGCTTCCAACACATATTTCGAGAAATAGATAAGCAAGATACACTCAACTCGAAATATCAAATGTGTATAATGTAAAAGTCTATATAGATATACGACTTAGTCTCATTAGTAGATAGAATAGAATTGACTTCTGAGCAATACATAAGTTTTAGTCTCCACATTTTGTTGATGAAGTTCCTCCAAGCTCCTCAGTAGATCTTCGTATTCAATTGGTGAACTTCGTGAAGTCTAAATCTCAACTACACCTTCTATCCTAATCCGAGACATAACTATAAGTAGACTAGAAATCAATTATATGGTTTTGATCAACTAAACTTGAAAAACAAGCTTGAGATAGCAACGCTTGCGAGTTCGACCGAGCAGTGCTCTAACAATCTCCCCCTTTGTAAATTTTAGTGACAAAACTATCAATACATATGGATTACAAAATAAATAAACTTTGTAGCTTCTCATCCATCATGCTTGATTTCCTTGTCTCTACAACATTCCTCGAATTCTTCGCTACTCCAAGTACTCTAGCGATTTTGAACATGTTCAACTCAGCATCATTGTTGTTGAAGATCCGTAGCCATAACAATAAGAAATCAAAATTTCTCAATCATTTTAATACAATGTCATAGTATTATGATACAGAGTCAAAGTCCAATTGCATCACAACTTTGAAATTATACCATGGTGATATGTATCACTCCCCCTAAGTCAATATTTCCATCTCACAATGAAAACCAGTCCCCCTTACATGATGATCCATAAACCATATGTATATAGTGTGAACTACTAAATAATTCTCTCCTTTTTGTCAATATAAATTGGAAAAGGTACGGAAACTACGGGATCATAATGAAATTATCAACGAGATAATTCATGACTAAAAGAGAACATATCAACTTTGTTTCGATGATTTCACATAGTCGAAACTTAGTGTATTCATCAAGGAGTTTATAAAGATACAAAATAACTCCTACAATATTCTACAGGCGCACTCCCTACAAAGATTTGGCAATTATGCACAAGTTCATTTAAGAACTCTCCCCCATTTGATGTCATTCCCAAGAGAACAACAAGAGCGACCTTACTTCTACCAGAAAAGAAGGATTTCTTTGGACATTAACAAATCACATGGATTTGTATCCGGAAAACTCAAATAGATTAACCAAAAAGAGGTCTTTAGATTAATTCATTAGGAAACGATCTACATAAGAAAACTAACGGAGCTTTACAGTGCTTTCACATAGAAGTGGATCAGAAAAAGATCAATACTGCGGAATTTTTGCCATGTTCATTTTATCTTTTTATCCATATTTGTATAAACACACATATATCTCATCAGCAATTGAAATATATAAACCTGAAAAGGTGGGGGTACAACAACCTCACCCAATATTTCCTTTAGCAATCTGTATAGACTAACTCCAATATACTTTTAAGAGAATCAACTAGACAGTCAGACTCAATCTTAATAAAAAGTATATCAAAGAGTTATATCTCAATTTCTCGATTCAATCCTTACTCAAACAAATAGAAATCTGCGAGACTGATTAAATACAAGAGAAATACCCTGAACGGTACCAAAGACCAATGTTCAAGGATCAATCAATTTCAATCAATAACCAAAGGTTGGATTTATCAATTGATCGATACAACTCACAACCTGTGATATTTCAATTATATAACAAAATATAATGCGGAAAAGAAATAACACAGACACCAGAAGTTTTATTGACTAGGAAACCGCAAATGCAGAAAAACCTCGGGACCTAGTCCAAATTGAACACACACTTTATTAAGCCACTACAGACACTAGCCTACTACAAACTAACTTCGGTATGGAGTGTAATTGAACTCCAATCAATCTCACACTGATCCAAGGCACAGTTGCGCTCCTTACGTCTCTGATCCCAATAGGACACTACGCACTTGATTCTCTTAGCTGATCTCACCCACAACTAAGAGTTTCTACGACCCAAAGTCGAAGACTTTAATAAATAAATCTGTCTCACACAGAAAAGTCTACAGGAATAGATAAATATGTCTCCCACAGAAACACCTGCGAGTTTTGTTCCGTCTTTTGGTAAATCAAGGTGAACATGAACCAATTGATAAACCAGACTTATATTCCCGAATAACAACCTAGAAATATCAATCACCTCGCAATAATCTTAATCGACTAGCGAAACAAGATATTGTGGAATCATAAACGATGAGACGAAGATGTTTGTGACTTCTTTTCTATCTTGCATATCGGAGAAATTAATCCCAAGACAATCTTACGATTGTACTCAAATACGATAGAAACAGCAAGATCAGATCACACAACTATAAAGAAAATAGTTGGGTCTGGATTCATAATCCCAATGAAGTCTTCAAGTCGTTAACCTACAGGGTCTCGATAGAAACCTAAGGTTAAAGGAAAATCGACTCTAGATTATACAACTAATATCACACAGAAGGTGTGGGGATTAGGTTTCCCAGTTTCTAGAGTTCTCCTTTATATAGTCTCCAAACCAGGGTTTGCAATCTAAGTTACCTTGGTAACAAAGCATTCAATATTCACCGTTAAATGAAAACCTGATTAGATTCAAGCTAATATCTTTCCGTTAGATAGAACTTAGCTTGTCATACACAAATGAAATGCACGTTCATTTAGGTTTGTGTAACCGTACCTAAGCGTGTACACCTAGTTGGTTCAACAATAATTAAACAATGGTTAGCCATATGAGCACTTTCATATCAACCTTATTCATCATCACCATAACTAGTTCAAATGACTCAAAAGAACTAGTTAGAGAGTTGTTCAATTTCTTAGATCTCATAGAAGTATACAAGACACAGTCGAAGAAAAAACAGTTTTGATTCACTCGAATCGATTCATGAACATTATAGCCACGATTTGCAAATATGCATTCCTTAATTTATAAATGTCTTAGTTCACGAATAAATTGTTTTTAGAAAATAACCCACTCAAGTACGCATACCGGTACGCATACTTAAATACCCGGACTGAGCTTTTTTTCAGTTCAGAAACTCCAGCGGAAATTCACGGGATGTGAACTTCCGACAGTACGCGTACAGGTACGCGGACTTAGCTCCGGTTATCCTAAACAGCAAAGTACACATACTTTGGTTCAAGGATTTTGGACTTTCACAAGTATGAATTCACATATATTGTTTATATCCATTCAAGGTTATATATTCTAAACTCTCATTTCAATCATTGAAACATTATTAGAGGAAGTTATGTATAGCGGTTATTCACACATTAGTTTTCATCAAAGCGATTTTCAAGAGATTGAAACAATTAACATGACTTTCGTCACGAGTAAAGATGAACTTGGACAAAACGAAAGCTTGCCAACACATATTTCGAGAAAAAGATAAGCGAGATAAACTCGGCTCGAAATAGCAAATGTGTATGATCGAAGTGTATATATCAATACGACTTTTGTCTCAAGATAGGAAATAAAGTAGATAGACTTTTGAGTGATAGATAAGTTCAAGTCTCCACATACCTTTTTGTTGATGAAGTTCTACCAGTTCCTTGAGTAGTTTATCGTCTTTGTATGATGAACGCCGTGGAGTCTAGAGCTCAACTATACTTTCTATCCTAGTACGAGACTTAGCTATAAGTAGACTAGAAATCAAGACTTATAGTTTTGGAAACTAAACTTGACAAACAAGCTTGAGATAGCAATGCTTGCGAGTTCGACCGAGTAGTGCTCTAACAATCTTCCCCTTTGTCAATTTTAGTGACAAAACTATCAATACATATGGAATACAATATAAATAAACTTTGCAGCTTCTCATCCACATGCATGATCCTTAGTTCTTCAACATTACTCGAAATCTTCGTCACTTCCAAGTACTCCAATGATTCCAAAGATATTCAATGCAGCATCATCGTTGTTGAAGATCCGTATCCATAACAATGAGAAAAAAAAAATCTCTCAATCATTGTTACACAGTGCCATAGTATTATTACACAGCATCAAAGTTCAATTGTATCACAACTTCGACAACATTACTATGGTGATATGTATCACTCCCCCTTAGTCATTACTCCATCTCACATGGAAACCACTCCCCCTTACATAATTATCATAAAACCATACATATTTGTAGTGTGAACTACACATTAATTCTCCCCCTTTTTGTCAATAAAATTGGAAAATGTACGAAAACTAGTGGGATCCTAATGCCATAGAGACAATTCATGACCAAAAGAAAGTACATACCAACTTTTTAGATGTAATCATATTGCCTAAACTAAATGCATTCATCAAGGAGTTTATAAAGATACAAGATAACCCCTATAATATTCCACAGCCGCACTCTCCACAAAGATTTGGTAATTAAGCACTGATGAGCACGCAAGTGTGACGCATTTTCACCCATAATTACAATAGTTGGGACTCATTATTTCTCTAATAAACTTGTTTTAGTTGTTTTTGGAAGAATAAGCTCTTGTGGAGAATTGGCTCGAAAAAAATGTTATTTGCACCCGAAGGACACGTGTTATCCGGACTCTCAATATTGGTTAAGGGGCACCTAAATTACCAAGGGACTCTCAGTTACTAAGGGGCACCCTCTTCACTATTTGCATCCACCTTCTATGGGCACCCCAGGACCGGATAGGGGGCACTCTTCTTCTTTACTATTTAAAGATGTTTTTGGCGGGAAAAAGAGTTGGTCGTCTGCGAAATTCTCTGGCAGAGATTTGACCGAGATTTTCTCGGATTTGTTCACGGAACTTGATCAGGATTGACCTTTTCAACTAAACAGGGGTGGTAATTGCGTTGAAACCAAAAGAGGAAGGATATTTCACCGTTTGGATAAAAACAGGGAAAGTATTTTCAAGATCTGTTGTTGTGTTTATTTGGAGATATGTGAGCTGTAAAAGAAGATATTCTCCATTATATCATTTATTGAGAAGATTGTTGACAACCCAAAGTCGTGCGGAAGTTCAGTAGAGAGAAGAAATATCTCGTGTACTCATTTGTTCTCCTCGAATATAGCTGAAGTTGGAGTATGGATAGACACGAGTTGAACTCAGTCCAAGGCAAGGATAGAGCGTGAAGTAAATATATTACAGCGTTTAGGAAGAAAGCAACCACGTGAAGAGATGGAAACAAAATCTTCATAGCATGCAGAGAAAGAATATATTGGGAAATATTACACGGATAAAACAGGGAAAAGATCTTTTTCTCTTTATGTTATACTCTATCTTTGGAAGTTTTGATAGCTACAACGACGTGTGAGAATAAAAGAAAGTAGAGAATGGAAACAAAATCTCGTAAATATGCAGGAAAAATAAAAAAAGATGATATGGAGTTATCGATGCAACATTTTGATCCCTGTAAGCTATAAATAGGTGTGTTCGAGTCCCAGAATGATCATCGAGTGATAGGGGTAAAGAACAAAGGGTTGCAGAGCAGATTTCTCTGCTGCTGCAAAGAAAAAGAAGAAGAAGAAGAAGAACAGTTGACGTCCATTGATTTTCGCAGAGAACTGATGTTTATAACAAGTACTCGTAACAGTCAATTTGGCACGCTTAATTTGAATTTGCAACAACTCTTGTAACGGTGATTTCTGTAACGATATTGCAGCGTTGCAGATTCATTGTATTATTAGTTTTCTTTAATAAAAACACCATTTGAGCTATGAATTATATTTTTGAGTGTGTTTTTATCATGAGAAGCTAGACTCCTACACTGGTTCGACGGAGGAAGCCGAATATCATAAATGGGTGAATTTATTTTATTCTTTATTTGACTTTTGCACTAATTAAAATTAGAATTATGATTTTGATTAATTATTTATCATTTTATTTGATGGGTCATGCTTTCTTAAATGTTTGATGTCCCATGCTTACGATTTATAATTAATATTTTGAGAATCTACCTGTGTTACTTTATTTGTTGATCAATAATTGTTGAGAATAAATAATTGAACCTCATGTTATGAATTCGGTGGAATCCTAGTCCCAGTAAATCTCTCTTTTATTTATTATTTTATTTAAACCTTTAAATTTAGTCTTGACAAGTCTTAGAGTTCGAATCTTTATTACTACAACAACAATTAAAAAATCACATCATTTTGGCGTCGCCGACGCGGATTTGTTTTTAGATTAATTTTTAGGTTTATTTTTTATTTTGTACAATATTTTCAATTTTTTTTAGATTTTTTTTTCCTTTTTATGCGTTTATTTTTGTATTTATTTTCAGGGATATTTTGAGGATGATGACTTCTTCTGGGGATACGTCATCTAAGATGACGCTTGCTGAATATAAGCATAGGAAACAGTATGGAGTTTTTGATCCACATGTGGTAAGTGAAGAATCTCCTCTAGAGATATACATGAGAAGTATTATAAACACACACCACTTAGTTTGGACTTAAAATTGAGAATTCTGGAATGTAAAAAATTATATGATGATGATGATCAGTCTTTTAGTGACTCTCTGCTCGAGACAGAATTTGTAGATGACCCTGTGAATGATTGTGTAGATGATTTGTCTAATTTATTAGGAGAATCTATCTCGCAAGATCTTTCACCCAACTTAGAGGTTGTTTCTAGTCCCCTAGACTTCCAAAAGTTACCTATTTAGGGTTAGAATTATGTGCTTCAAAATTTTTGTTGGAATACTTTGTATCCAAATACCCAGACGTCCCTGTTTCTGATACCGTGCATGAGTCTATTGACAATTTCCCTGTCCCAATAGTATCTCCATATTATGTGCTATACTCACTTCCATATAAAGTAAAAATTAGGTTTGGGGGTAATCCTTTATTTCAGACAGTTTCAATGTCACCATATTTTCATAGCATAATTGTGAAGCTGTCGTTTGTAAATACTGTATTTTGGGTTGATCCCTAAATTTTCAGGCTGTTAATCTTTTGGGGATCCATTTATGTACATTCCAGTAGGTATATTTATTTTATTTTTATTTTGGCTTACTTTTTGCATTTCCCATCTTAATATTTGCGTTGGATGACTCAATTACATTGAGGACAATGTAATGTTTAAGTGTAGGCGAGAGGTTAACTTTTTACTTTATTTTTTCAGGTTCCTTGCAAATCATGACCAGCTGTGTAGCGGGTCTGAAATTTTTCTTGCATGTTATGACCAGCTGTGTAGCGGGTCAAAAAAAAAACTAAAAAAAAAGACCAGCTGTGTAGCGGGTCTCTTTCTCTTTATCTTATTATATGACCAGCTGTGTAGCGGGTCTAAAAAAACAAAAAAAAATGACCAGCTGTGTAGCGGGTCTCTCTTTCTCTCTTATTATATGACCATCTGTGTAGCGGGTCAATTTTCTGTTTTCCTCGAGGACTAGCAAAATGTAAGTGTGGGGGAATTTGATGAGCACGCAAGTGTGACGCATTTTCACCCATAATTACAATAGTTAGGACTCATTATTTCTCTAATAAACTTGTTCTAGTTGTTTTTAGAAGAATAAGCTCCTATGGAGAATTGGCTCGAAAAAAATGTTATTTGCACCCGAAGGAGACGTGTTATCCGGACTCTTAATATTGGTTAAGGGGCACCTAAATTACTAAGGGGCTCCCAGTGACTAAGGGGCACCTAAATTACTAAGGGGCACCCTCTTCATTATTTGCACCCACCTTCTATGGGAACCCTAGGACCGGATAGGAGGCACTCTTCTTCTTTATGGTTTAAAGATGTTTTTGGTGGCAGAGATTTGACCAAGATTTTCTTGGATTTGTTCACGGAACTTGATCAGGATTGACCTTTTCAACTAAACAGGGGTGGTCATTGCGTTGAAACCAAAAGAGGAAGGATATTTCACCGTTTGGATAAAAACAGGGCAAGTATTTTCAAGATCCGCTGTTGTGTTTATTTGGAGATACGTGAGCTGTAAAAGGATATTCTCCATTGTATCATTTATTGAGAAGATTTTTCACAACCCTAAGTCGTGCGGAAGTTCAGTAGAGACAAGAAATATCTCGTGTACTCATTTGTTCTCCTTGAATATAGCTGAAGTTGGAGTATGGATAGACACAGGTTTAACTCAGTCCAAGGCAAGGATAGAGCGTGAAGTAAATATATTGCAGCGTTTAGGAAGAAAGCAACCACGTGAACAGATGGAAACAAAATATTCATAGCATGCAGATAAATAATATATCAGGAAATATTACACGGATAAAACAGGGAAGAGATCTTTTTCTCTTTAAGTTATACTCTATCTTTGGAAGTTTTGATAGCTGCAACGACGTGTGAGAATAAAAGAAAGTAGAGAATGGAAACAAAATCTCGTAAATATGCAGGAAAAATAAAAAAAGATGATATGGAGTTGTTGATGCAACATTTTGATCCCTGTAAGCTATAAATAGGAGTGATCGAGTCCTAGAATGATCATCGAGTGATAGGGGTAAAGAACAGAGGGTTGCAGGGCAGATTTCTCTGCTGCTGGAGAGAAAAAGAAGAAGAAGAAGAACAGTTGACGTCCATTGCTTGTCGCAGAGAACTGTTGTTTATAAACAGTACTCGTAACAGTCAATTTGGCACGCTTAATTTGAATTTGCAACAACTCTTGTAACGGTGATTTCTGTAACGATCTTGCAGCGTTGCAGATTCATTGTATTATTAGTTTTCTTTAATAAAAACACCATTTGAGCTATGAATTATATTTTTGAGTGTGTTTTTATCATGAGAAGCTGGACTCCTATACTGGGTCGACGGAGGAAGCCGAATATCATAAATGGGTGAATTTATTTTATTCTTTATTTGACTTTTGCACTAATTAAAATTAGAATTATGATTTTGATTAATTATTCATCATTTTAATTTGATGGGTCATGCTTTCTTAAATGTTTGATGTCCCACGCTTACGATTTATAACTAATATTTTGAGAATCTACCATGGCAAAAATAAGAGTCTGTGTTACTTTATTTGTTGATCGATAATTGTTGAGAATAAATAATTGAACCTCATGTTATGAATTCGGTGGAATCCTAGTCCCAGTAAATCTCTCTTTTATTTATTATTTTACTTAAACCTTTAAATTTAGTCTTGACAAGTCTTAGAGTTCGAATCTTTATTACTACAAAAACAATTAAAAAATCACATCATTTTGGCGCCGCCGACGCGGATTTGTTTTTAGATTAATTTTTAGGTTTAGTTTTTATTTTGTACAATATTTTCAATTTATTTTAGATTTTTTTTTCTTTTTATGCGTTTCTTTTGTATTTCTTTTCAGGGATATTTTGAGGATGATGACTTCTTCTGGGGATACGTCATCTAAGATGACGCTTGCTGAATATAAGCATAGGAAACGATATGGAGTTTTTGATCCACAAGTGGTAAGTGAAGAATCTCCTCTAGAGATATACATGAGAAGTATTATAAACACACACCACTTAGTTTGGACTTAAGATTGAGAATTCTGGAATGTAAAAAATTATATGATGATGATGATCAGTCTTGTAGTGACTCTCTGCTCGAGACAGAATTTGTAGATGACCATGTGAATAATTGTATAGATGATTTGTCTAATTTATTAGGAGAATCTATCTCGCAAGATCTTTCACCCGACTTAGAGGTTATTTCTAGTCCCCTAGACTTCCAAAAGTTACCTAATTTAGGGTTAGAATTATGTGCTTCAAAATTTTTGTTGGAATACTTTGTATCCAAATACCCAGAGGACGTCCCTGTTTCTGATACCGTGCATGAGTCTATTGACAATTTCCCTGTCCCAATAGTATCTCCATATTATGTGCTATACTCACTTCCATATGAAGTATAAATTAGGTTTGGGGGTAATCCTTTATTTCAGACAGTTTCAATGTCACCATATTTTCATAGCATAATTGTGAAGCTGTCGTTTGTAAATACTGTAGTTTGGGTTGATCCCTAAATTTTCAGGTTGTTAATCTTTTGGGGATCCATTTCTGTACATTCCAGTAGGTATATTTATTTTATTTATTTTTTGGTTTACTTTTTGCATTTCCCATCTTAATATTTGTGTTGGATGACTCAATTACATTGAGGACAATGTAATGTTTAAGTGTAGGGGAGAGGTTAACTTTTTACTTTATTTTTTCAGGAAATTCCTTGCAAATCATGACCAGCTGTGTAGCGGGTCTGTAATTTTTTCTTGCATGTTATGACCAGTTGTGTAGCGGGTCTAAAAAAAATAAAAAAAAATGGCCAGATGTGTAGCGGGTCTCTCTTTCTCTCTTATTATATGACCAGCTGTGTAGCGGGTCAATTTTCTGTTTTGCTCGAGGACTAGAAAAATGTATGTGTGGGGGAATTTGATGAGCACGCAAGTGTGATGCATTTTCACCCATAATTACAATAGTGAGGACTCATTATTTCTCTAATGAAATTGTTTTAGTTGTATTTGGAAGAATAAGCTCCTGTGGAGAATTGGCTCGAAAAAATGTTATTTGCACCCGAAGGAGACGTGTTATCCGGACTCTCAGTATTGGTTAAGGGGCACCTAAATTACTAAGGGGCTCCCAGTTACTAAGGGGCACCTAAATTACTAAGGGGAACCCTCTTTACTATTTGCACCCACCTTCTATGGGGACCCTAGGACCGGATAGGAGGCACTCTTCTTCTTTATTGTTTAAAGATGTTTTTGGCGGGAAAAAGGGTTGGTCGTCTGCGAAATTCTCTGGCAGAGATTTGACCGAGATTTTCTTGGATTTGTTCACGGAACTTGATCAGGATTGACATTTTCAACTAAACAGGGGTGGTCATTGCGTTGAAACCAAAAGAGGAAGGATATTTCACCGTTTGGATAAAAACAGGGAAAGTATTTTCAAGATCCGTTGTTGTGTTTATTTGGAGATACGTGAGCTGTAAAAGAAGATATTCTCCATTGTATCATTTATTGGGAAGATTTTTCACAACCCTAAGTCGTGCGGAAGTTCAGTAGAGAGAAGAAATATCTCGTGTACTCATTTGTTCTCCTCGAATATAGCTGAAGTTGGAGTATGGATAGACACGGGTTTAACTCAGTCCAAGGCAAGGATAGAGCGTGAAGTAAATATATTGCAGCGTTTAGGAAGAAAGCAACCACGTGAAGAGATGGAAACAAAATATTCATAGCATGCAGATAAAGAATATATCGGGAAATATTACACGGATAAAACAGGGAAGAGATCTTTTTCTATTTAAGTTATACTCTATCTTTGGAAGTTTTGATAGCTGCAGCGACGAGTGAGAATAAAAGAAAGTAGAGAATGGAAACAAAATCTCGTGAATATGCAGGAAAATAAAAGAAGATGATATGGAGTTATTGCTGCAACATTTTGATCCCTGTAAGTTATAAATAGGTGTGATCGAGTCCCAGAATGAGCATCGAGTGATAGGGGTAAAGAACAGAGGGTTGCAGAGCAGATTTCTCTGCTGCTGCAGAGAAAAAGAAGAAGAACAGTTGACGTCCATTGACTGTCGCAGAGAACTGTCGCTTATAAACAGTACTCGTAACAGTCAATTTGGCACTCTTAATTTGAATTTGCAACAACTTTTGTAACGGTGATTTCTGTAACGATCTTGCAGCGTTGCAGATTCATTGTATTATTAGTTTTCTTTAATAAAAACACCATTTGAGCTATGAATTATATTTTTGAGTGTGTTTTTATCATGAGAATCTAGACCCCTACACTAGGTCGATGGAGGAAGCCGAATATCATAAATGGGTGAATTTATTTTATTCTTTATTTGACTTTTGCACTAATTAAAATTAGAATTATGATTTTGATTAATTTGTTATCATTTTATTTGATGGGTCATGCTTGCTTAAATGTTTGATGTCCCATGCTTACGATTTATAACTAATATTTTGAGAATCTACCTTGGCAAAAATAAGAGTCTGTGTTACTTTATTTATTGAGCGATAATTGTTGAGAATAAATAATTGAACCTCATGTTATGATTTCGGTGGAATCCTAATCCCAGTAAATCTCTCTTTTATTTATTATTTTATTTAAACCTTTAAATTTAGTCTTGACAAGTCTTAGAGTTCGAATCTTAATTACTACAACAACAATTAAAAAATCACATCAAGCACAAGTTCAATTAAGAATTCTCCCCCATGTAATGTCATTCCCGAAAGAACAACAAGAGCGACCTTACTTTCACAAGAAAAGAAGGATTTCTTTTGACATTAACAAATTACATAATAAGAATTTGAATTTGTTTCCAAAAACTCAATTAAATTAACCACAAGAGAACCCATAATTAATTTAATCGGAAATGCTCACATAAGAAAACTTACGGATCCGCACAGTATATACATAAAAATATGGACCAGGGAAGATAAATACTGCGGAATAAACAAAGATTCATTATATTCTTTATCACCATTTGCACAATGACATATAATAGACTTAATCTTTGTAAACAAAAGCTCATTCTATCTTCCATCAATATTTGCATAATGACATAATAGGCTTATCTTTTGTTTGTCAAAAGTTCATTCAATCTTTTATCAATACATGCATATCGACATATAAAGGACTTAACTTTTGACCACATAATCTAGTTTAGCTTCTCATGGATTTAACACATTTAGCAGTTTAATCAATAGATAAAAACATTCAAAGCTAAAATACCATTAAATTCATTACAACTATTAAAAATAACAGTTTTAATAAGGTTAACATAAGAAGTTCAACAAAGATATCATGAGAAAAAGTTTGAACAAAATGAAGAGAAAGACATTAATCCAGATTGCGATAAAAGTCCTCAGCAATCTTAGATATTAATTCAGCTAGGTCAGGGTGAAATTTCACAGCATGAGCCAACTGTCTCTCTAAGCACTCATTCCTTTGACGAAGGCGAGTGACTTCAGGATTGGCAGGTTTCTTCATTTTGTTAATGTCTGTCTGGCTTAAAAGAAATGGAGTACCAATACAAGTTCTAGGAAGTACAATCTTAAATTGACTGCAGATTCGGCTAATGAGGCATGGAAAACCAGGATTTTTCTTCTATGAGACCATATGAATCATTTGACGAACAATTAATCCACATAAATCAACCTCTTCACCGGAAACAAGATGGTATACCAACTCAGCCAGAGTTATGCTCCAAAGATTTTTGTCGAGAGTACTTGGTATTAAGTTAGCCACATCCAGTTTTCCAAAAATCTTCAAATGAAAAGATTATGTTATCCACATGGAGTTTGCTTTCAACCCAGGGAACATTCTTTCCTAGAAGCAGTTCATAAAACTGATTTTTTATTTGGTCTTTGACCTTCTGGGTTAGGAACAACAAAAGAATGAAGCACAACTAAGTCTAACAATTCAGCTATAACACCACGGTTAACCTCAATCGGTGTCCCTTTGACCAGAGTCTTGAAAGAGCAGTCGGTGTTGTTGGGTGAATGAAGATTAGCATAAAATTCACAGGTTATCACAGGATGTGATTCCCCCAAGCCTTTATGAATATCACCCCACACAAACTGGTCCATGAACGTGTGAAATTATGGTTCTTGAACCGACCGATCATATACCCTTTCCATGACAAAGTGACCACATGAGAGTTTGTTATATCTGTCCCTGACAGAGATGTTTATAAATCTAATTCGACGATTAGCATCAAAGTGAGGTTGTTGAACATCTATACCAACATCATCATCAACAAAATCATCATCATTGTCAACCAGTCTAGTACTTGAACTGGAATGGGTACCTGAACTTTCACTACGATTTAATCTTTTCCTAGAAGTCATGAACAAGAAATGAAGAAAAAACTTACCAAGAATGTGAAGTTCCGGAATGAGAGAATTAAGGATATTCTTGTCAAAGGATTTCCTGTTGTCAACAAGGAGAAAGAAGAGAAAAACTTTGATTGTTAGCAAACTCTTGAAACAC
Organism: Papaver somniferum; assembly: GCF_003573695.1. Taxonomy (NCBI): domain Eukaryota; kingdom Viridiplantae; phylum Streptophyta; class Magnoliopsida; order Ranunculales; family Papaveraceae; genus Papaver; species Papaver somniferum. The sequence continues at coordinate 145,332,533 of NC_039361.1, read as the reverse complement.
CTTTTTGCACTTGAACTATAGTGAGGAAGAGGTGAAACTAATGGAAAGATTTCTTCCTTTTATATATCTCTAAGTGGTACATGAACCAACACAACACATTTTGGAAAATGGTTCATACACGTTCAGGTTACAAAGCCAGAGTACTTGAATCGTACGTATGTGACAATGACTCGTTTGTTTATAAACATCATATTTATACAAATATGAACACGAGAGTTGGAGCAAAGATCAACAACCTTTTAGCGAACACTTCATTGGGAACATAGGAGATGAACTTCCTTGCACACCATGACACCAAGAGAGAGTTTCCTTCCAACAGCTCTTACATCTTACAGTATTTGGAGAAATCCTAGGAATTGTTTTTATAAGTGTTAGAGCATTGCTCGGTCAAGCATGTTTGTCAATGTTAGTGGTCAAAACTATAAGTCTTAATTTCTAGTCTATTATAGCTAAGTCTCGGACTAGGATAGAAAGTGTAGTTGATCTCAAGAACTCCATGGCGGATCATCATACAAGACGAAGAACTACTCAAGGAACTGGTGGAACTTCATCGACAAAAAGGTATGTGGAGACTTGAACTTATCTATCACTCAAAAGTCTATCTACTCTATCTCTTATCTTGAGACAAAAGTCGTTTTGCTGTATAGACTTTGACTATACACATTTGCTATTTCGAGTCGAGTTTATCTCGCCTATCTATTTCTCGAAATATATGTTGGTTAGCTTTCGCTTTGGCCAAGTTCATCTTTACCTAGTGACGAAAGTCATGTTATGTTTCAATCACTTTGAAAATTGCTTTGAAGAAAAATGGTTTGTGAATAACAACTATATATAACGTCCTCTAAGAATGTTTCAATGATTGAAATGAGAGTTTAGATTATATAACCAATGATGGATATAAGCATTGTTGTGGAAACATATATATATATAACTCCTTATTCCTTGAACCGAAGTTTGCGAACTCTGTTGATCAAGAGAACCAGAACAAGAGTCGTGAACTAAGTCCGCGAACTGGCGAAAGTTCTCGACCAGAGAAAATCTGCTGGAGTTTGAGAACTCCTTCCGGGAACTTAAGCCCGCGAACCCAGTCCGTGAACTTGAGTTAGGTTATATCTAAAGACGATTGTTTGTGAACTCATGTTTATATAAACTAAGGAATGCTAATTGCAAATCATGGCTATAAAGTTCATAAACCGATTCGAGCGAATCAAATCGTTTTTGCTTCGATTGTGCCTTGTGTAGTTACATAAGATTTCCTTGCAATTGAACAACTCTCTAACTAGTTCATTTGAGTCATTTTAACTAGTTATGGTGAAGAAGAATATGGTTGATATGAAAGTGCTCATATGGCTAACCATTTGGTTAACTATTGTTGAACCAACAAATGTACATGTTTGGGTACGGTTACACAAACCTAGAAAAGTGCATTTCATTTGTGTGTAACAAGATAGGTTTTCGATCTAAGAGTTGAAATATATTAGCTTGAATCTAATCAGGTTTTCATCTAATGGTGAATATCGAATGCTTTGTTACCAAGCTAACGTTGATTGCAAACCCTGATTTGAAAGACTATATAAAGGAGAACTCTAGCAACTGGGAAACCTAATCCCCAAACCGTACGTGTGATACTAGTTGTGTAAGCTAGAGTCGATTCTCCTTTAACCTTTGGTTTCTTATTCTAAACAAGGTTAACGACTTAAAGACTTCATTGGGATTGTGAAGCCAGACCGATACTACTTTCTCGTAGTTGTGTGATCTGATCTTGCATATTCTATCGTACGAGTACAATCAGATTGATTGGCTTGAGATTGATATCTCCGATAGGGAAGATATAAAAGTAGTCACAAACATCTTCGTCTTATCGTTTGTGATTCCACAATATCTTCTTTCCTCGCGTCAATTAAGATTATTGTGAGGTGATTGATAATACTAGGCTGTCCTTCGGGAATATAAGTCCAGGTTATCAATTGGTTCATGTTCACCTTGATCTATCAAAAGACGGAACAAAACTCGTAGGTATCTGTGGGAGACGTATTTATCTATTACCGTAGACTTTTCTGTGTGACACAGATTTGTTTATTAAAGTCTTCGACTTTGGGTCGTAGCAACTCTTAGTTGTGGGTGAGATCAGCTAAGGGAATCAAGTGCGTAGCATCCTGCTGGGATGAAAGACGTAGGAGCATAACTGTACCTTGGATCAGTGTGAGATTGATTGGGGTTCAACTACATTCCGGACCGAAGTTAGTTTGTAGTAGGCTAGTGTATGTAGCGGCTTAATACAGTGTGTGTTCAATCTGGACTAGGTCCCGGGATTTTTCTTCATTTGCGGTTTCCTCGTTAACAAAATTATGGTGTCTGTGTTATTTCTATTTCCGCATTATATTGTTTATCTTTATAATTGAAATATCACAGGTTGTGCGTTAGGTTCAATCAATTAGAATATCCAACCTTTGGTTGTTGATTTAAATTGATTGACACTTGGATATTGGTATTTGGTACCATCCAAGTTATCTCTCTAGTATTTGATAAAGACTCGCAGATTTCTATTTGCTTGAGTATAGATCAAATCGAGAGATTGAGATATTAACTCTTTGATATACTTATTATCTAGATTGAGTCTGAATGTCTAGTTGATTCTCTGGAAAGTATATTGGAGTTTGTCCATACAGATTGCTAAGAGAAATATCGGGTGTGGTTATTGTACACCCGCTTTTTTAATTGGTATCAGAGCAGGAAAACACGTTTAAGACCTTACAAGTCTGTGTTTGCAGTGATCTGACTTTATGGAAAGAGGTGCTATCTCTATTAACGTACCACCAGTCTTCGATGACTCTAATTACTTATGGTGGAAAATTGTTATGCGATCTTTTCTTCAAGCACGTGATTTTCAATCATGGGTATATGTTGTTAATGGCTATGATGCTCCTGTTAAGGCAGTTGAAAATGTAAACGTTCCCAAGAACATTGGTGAATACAGTCCTGCCGAGATACTTGTTGCAAAGCAAAATTCCGACGGTTTGAATGCCATCATACATGCCATTACCCCGAATCTTCAGCACCATGTGTCAAATTGCACTAGGTCTAAAGATGCATGGGATATCTTAGAAACCGTAATCGAAGGAAATTCTAGTGAAAAGGAAGCTAGGCTTCAAAACCTTAAGTCCGATTGGGAAAACCTTTGTATGGCAGATGAAGATACATTTGATGAGTTTAATCACAGAGTGTCTGAAATTGTTAATGCATCTTTTGCATTGGGTAAGACTATTCCTGAAAAGGACATTATGTTGAAAATTCTCAGATCACTGTCATCTAGATACGACTCTAAGAAGCATGCCATCGTTGAGGGAAATAACCTTGATAATCTCTCCAGAAATACGCTGGTTGGGAAGCTTAAGATCTTTGATCACGAACATTCATCCAAATCTAAGGATGTTGCGTTCAAATCACTAAAGGACACGAAATTACTTGATAAAAGTAAAAAGTGTATATCTCTGAAGACGATCACTTTGAGACTGATTCATCAGATGAAGATCTTGACAAGTCGGTCTCAATGATCATAAGACAGTTTAGATATCTTTTGTTGAAGAGAAGTAAGCGGTTCTCCAGAGATAAGCCTAAAGCATCAGTTAAACTTTATAATCGTATTCCTCCTAAAAATAGGGACACAGATGAAACTGATGACGAAGATATGCCTCAGTGCTTTAAGTGTAAAGGATTTGGTCATTTTGCAAACGAGTGCCCAAATCGAAGAAAATACATTGGGAACAAAGGTCTTGCTGCAACTCTTGATTAAATGTATGATAACTATGTATTAATGGTGGATTTTAGTTCGGGGCTAAAATTGTAAAACCAAATTCAATGTGCTGACACCCTGCAAAGGGTAAAGACATTTGACAAACGATGAGTGCAGGAATCCTCTCATTTTATTTATTTGAAGCAATTCAATATAAATACAAAATTCACTCAGAATGGTGCATGTAGCAACAATCCCAAATATTTTATGTATTTATAGCATTATTAATTAATGCATGAGTTGCCTTGTATTTCCTGTGTTGTTCTCAGCAGGACTCTCATTATTGGTGCGGCATGACAATTGAGTGTCTACTCTCAGCAGAGTAACACGAATCTCCAAGTGTCAATAATGAGGCATGCACGAAATACATGTAGGCCCTACCATTCTCTGACAAAGAGAATCTCGTATCGGCGTGCTTATATTAGCCCGATCGAGATTGTTTAATTCCCTAAGGGAGATCTGGACTCTCCGTGTCAGTCTCAGAAACGATCACGGGCACGCAAGTTGGCCACATGATTTAACCAGCCTAGATGAACCCCAACAGGATCAAGCTATCACCATGATGACAACCAGCAGGCCTGTTTGTACCCTAGCCGGTCGAACATCATACTCTTCTTCTCAGCGTGCCAGAACGCCAGCCCAAAAATAGGGTGGCCATGCTGCTTTGGAAAAAGCTCGAACGAGCATGACTGCTTAAGACAGTCTCAAAATGATCGTGATCGTCCAAATTCACTAGCATGATTGGACGGCTTAGATCGCACCATGAAATATGGAGGAGGCGTTAGCACGCACATTAGCGGGCCCACTCTATCCTGACCTGATCGGTTTTCTCACGGCTTGGTCATGCAGCCACGGTCGCATGCCCGAAACATGGCTGGTGTGATGCTTTGCAAGGGTCACGAGAATTCCACTAATGTCTTAAATTGATCACAACTATCCAACTTCACCAGCATGTTTGGATGGCTTAGATTGCACATAAGAGCATTGGAGAAGTGCACACACGTTCACCGTCGGCCCAACGTGGGCCCCATATAATCGGTCCCTCCAAAAGAGGAGCATAACTTTCCAAACCGTTTGATCGAAGTCATGTGCGCGTGGCGGTTTTAAAACCCTAATTAGGGTTTGCAGCGTTACATAACTGTCGCAGTTCGATATCGACCATCCATCTTCCAAAGCTTGGGTGGAGGGTGTGATGTGGTTTTTATGTTGTCGTAGAAAGTGGTAGTAAAGTATCGTTCGCTCAGACTTTTAAAGACTCGATTCTATACTTAAATTCTAACTATAAAAACAAAGATAATATATACAAAGGATTGTCACGAATATCGAGAGAGGACTTAGGATTTCACCACTAATTACATTCAATTGGTTCATATAATGATTCGTAACAATTCTATCTCTTTTGTTGACTCTTTTCTCTGCCATTAGATGTAAATCACAAGCACGACTCATCAAAAGTACCTAAGACCCAGCATGCGATATCAAACAAAATCACAACTAATCAAGAAAAATCATAAATCGGTTAAAATAGGTGCAAAAGTCATAAAGAATCAATTATAGTTACCAAGCGATTGTGAAATAGGGTTTCCTCCATCGTCCCAGCGTTGGGGTTTAGCTCTTCATGGTGAAAACACACTCAAAATAGTAGTTCATGACTCAATAGGTGCTTTTATTGAAGAAATAATATAATTCAGGAATTCGCAACGATGTAATGTTGTTACAGACGTCACTGTTACAGTTGAGTGTTGTTACAAAGAAAAAATGACTGTTATAAACTGGAATCTATTCTTCGTGTTCTTCTTCTTCTCCAGCAGTCTCGCCTGCACCCTGCAACTCCACCTGCAGCTACCCTAACACCTCTGCTCGGTACCCAAACTCTCGACAATCTCCTGAGAGTCTAATCGATGCTTTAATGTATACCACATGACCTAAAAATCCGAGAATATTTTCTTCTCTTTCACCTGAAGTTACGGCCTAAATTCTTTCCTTCATTATCTCTTATACGCGTCCTCCAAGTTATCTGATCTTTCCATCCTCTCTGTAGATTACCTACGAACTCGATAAACTCAAATCTCCTCATAATATCTTCTTCCAGGACGAGTACTTCATGCCCTGTTTTATCGAGGAACACATAACAACTTCCCTTTTTTCACGATTCTTACCCAACTACCAACCCTGTTGGGACATAACAACTCCAGCAAATCAATACCATTCCATATCCACGTAAAAATCCAATAATAAACCAAACTAGCACCCGGAAATATTTCACTTTCCCTGTTTTTCCAAGCCGGTAAATTAGCCCTATTTTATCGAACATAAACACTTATCTTTCCTGTATTATCTCCAATAACTAACCCCAAGACAGTCCCATGAAAATCTCCAATTAAAACTCGACGAAAATCCTTCCAGAGAATTACGCACAAAACTCAACTTTCTTCCCGCCAAAAATCAGTTTAAACGTGTGGAAGAAGCTATGACTCCTATCCCAGCAGTGGGGTGCAGATAGCCATTGGGTGCCCTTTAGTAACTGGGTGACCCTTATCCAAACTCGAGGGTCCGTATAGCAGGCTCCTCCGGGTGCTTTTATCCACTTTTCGAGCCAAATTTCTCCGCACAAGTGTATTTCTCCAAAAACACCTACAAAGACATAAAATAACCGAATAAGCACAAAATCGAGCACTAACAATATATACAATTGGGATCAAAATAGACACATAAATGCGTCTATCAAATACCCCCAAGCTTATTATTTGCTAGTCCTCGAGCAAATCAAATGAAATAAAATCCTAACTCACTGTCGCATGTATCGTCGATTGCATTTAGCGTATGCAATAAGCCTTTAAACCCCTAGGTGTCTCTAGTGGAGGAGTGTTGTCTCCGGAAGGCTTACCAGAGGTATATCCACAAAACCTTTATACTTCAGACCCTAGATATCTACACAGAACATTGGAAGGCACTAAATAATCTCCTTGGTTGGCATACTTATTGACTACAGGAGGAAGTACCCTGATGCGAAATTCCAATTGATGTACACGAGTTCGCACTCAAGCATACTAAAATTCATATAAAGTGACAGAGCTCTACTCAGATAGTCGCATCCAAACTCAGAATCAAACAAATCACATGGATAGATTAAGAAGATGGATATAGAAAAACATAGATGGTTTTGATGTTGACTAAGGTGAACGGTGTTTCTCATATCTGTCTGAAGGCCACTGCCATAATGAACCTATCCTAATGGACTGAGATACCGGTCTGGCTAATATCAACACACTGGCATATACAAGGGTACCAGTGGTCGATAATCCTAATTCTAGGTCAACAAAACTGGCATATACAAGGGTTCCAGTGGTCGACTTTATTGAATTTATTCCAGTTGGTCTGATGGTCTGGTCTCAATTTTTCTCTCTCTTTTTTTTTTATTTTTTTTTATGGCTATCTCAATCACTCTATTTCACCCTAGTAATGGTAACAACTTGAATCGTGAGCCCCACCTAATCACTTAGAGAAACATATTTTAAAAATAAAATAAAAAATAAAAATAGAAGTGAAAAGGACTCAATAAGATATGGCGAAACTACCATGTTATTTCTAACACATGAGCTCTGTGCTTTTATGAATAGACTCTTTAGATGTTTCCATCTAATCAGATTGGTCCCTCAACTCCTACAACCAAAATGCTTCCATCCACTTAGACTGGTTAGTGCCATCCTTAATAAGCATAAATTTCTAGGCTCTGGAGTTTAATAATGCAACTAAATAGTTTCTCCCATACCCCCAAACTTAAATCTAACATTGTCCTCAATGTTCCAAAGGTGAAATTAAAAGCATGAACAAGGAGAAATTGTTACCATTTGAATCAAAAGAGATAAGGAAAGATATTACTGTGTCGCATGAATATTGGATTACCTCCCAATAATTGCTAAGTTTAATGTCTTCAGCCAGACTAAGAAAGGATTAGTCACCTTATAAAATCATAAAGTAATGGCCGAGATATCTGTGGGTCATCAAAACCAAATAGAGCTATCACAAGTAAAAGGAATCTGAAACATGCCAAGAAAATGAACAAATAAAGCACACCCTTGTCTAGTTTCATGTTTAAGACAACTACATCTAGTTGTAGTTCAGGTTCAGGATCTATAACTGGGTCCAAATAAAATATTTTCATGGGTTGCATTTCCTCATAGGTTAGATCCAAATGTTCAGGTTCTAGAGTCTGGAAAAACTCAAATAAAAACTTATAAGCACATAATAATAACCTGAACAATTGAGGATCCTCTAAGTCAATCAGATTTGACTTACACAGCTGACCACAATGAGAGTGGTGATCTTCCTTAAACAAGTATGTCGACCCTAATCTCCTAAAGTAATTAGGTTTAGTCTCAAAACTTAATATTCGACACATTTGAAAATCAAACATTCCCACATGTAGAAGAAAAATATTTGGTGGGAAAACAAAGTCAATCTGGGTATCATAGCCTGGGTAAACCACATCAACCAGAGGATGGGTTTCTAATAACTGAAATTTCTTGTGGACATCACTAGGTTCAGGAAAACGTGTATGAAGATAATCTTGTAAAATGGTTTAGGCACATATGTCAAGTCTCAAGTGATGGACCTTTCTAAGAATTAAATCACATGGACAATGGTAATCACCCCCAAACTTAGAGTTTTCAGTGTCTCTAGAAAGACTAGTCACAACTTCCCTAATTTCAAGGTCATCTAATTCATGAAAATGGTCAATTGATTCTTCTAAGTCAGGTACATCCTCACTCATCTCGACAAGTTCATTTTCTTTTTCTAAGTCTATTATTTCTAAATCGCTAGACTCAAAATATACTCGTTCCTCTAAACCATTATTAGCTTCGTAATCAAAAGGAAATACTACATCGTCTAAAACAGGAGTATCTCTAGTCAAATCCTCGTCCTTTTGAATAGGTGAATAATTATTAAAATTATTTGGATTTGAACTAGAAATAATATTATTATTAAGCTCAGTTGGAGTAGCAAATTCCTGATCACTATGCCTATTTATTTCAAATTCTTCATCAACACTATCCTCATCATAATCATTATAATAACATGAAAATGGTTGAACCTCATCTAAACAACAAGTAGTGTTACCAATTATATCCTCGTCATCTTGATTATGCAAATAACTATCCTCATTTTCAAGGGTACTATTGGAAACACTATATTGGAAATTAAGATTATCTTGAGCAGTTCTTTCCTGGGCCTCTAACAACATTTTCTGAGTCGACTCACATGACTTCCTGATTTTATCTAGGAAAGAAGGTTCACACGTTGCATTGCTTTTATTCATAACTAAGTTATTCATCTCAGCTGAACTATGTGTCGACTCAAGTAACTTTTGTGTCGACTCAGCTAACTTACATGCGGACTCTAGTAGAGAAGAATCGTACGACCGATGGGCGTATGGATAGTAATTGGGCTCACCATGGTATGGACCATAACCTTCAAAAGGCTGATATTCCCAAACACTATTCACACTATGGTTAAAGTAGTAACGTCCATTTTGAAACTCAGTTGGATATTCGCTGTATTGGCTATTGTAATACCAGTTCGGCATTCTATTGCATGGGTGTGAGTTGTCACACAAAATAAAACCCACTGACAGGGATTCGTGGGTGGATAGAGTCTTACCTGCTGTACCAGACGGGCGATGAACCGTTGAAGTCGACTCAGGCCACCGACTCCAATGTCAGTGTACGAACCCGAGGGGCCGAGACAGTATCGTAATTGTCGTCCTTCCCTGCAAACAGTTTATATTTAATTTTAACCCTTCCTTAAGGTTTAAAAATAAAAATGTCCAAGTCCAAAAATAAAAATGTCCAAAAAGGAAAAGAAAAATTACAAAAATAAAACCCTATTTACAGTTTCTAAAAATAAAACAAAATAACTATATACAAAATCTTCTTCTTCACTCCTTTCAGATTCCTCTTTTCTATCCTTCTCTGGCGATGCTTTCCTTTTATAGCACTTTTTCTTTCCTTGTAGCTTCGCTCCAAATCTGAAAAGAATCGAAAAATACCAAAATGCGTAAAAAAGAACAAAAATAATAAAAGGAAAAAGAAACTTAAAACAAATCTAAATACAAGTCCTCGTTGGCGGCGCCAAAAATTGATGTGGTTTTTATGTTGTCGTAGAAAGTGGTAGTAAAGTATCGTTCGCTCAGACTTGTAAAGACTCGATTCTATACTTAAATTCTAACTCTAAAAACAAAGATAATATACACAAAGTATTTTCAAGAATATCGAGAGGTACTAGGACTTAGCATTTCACCACTAATTACATTCAACTGGTTCATATAATGATTCGTAACAATTCTAGCTCTTTTGTTGACTCTTTTCTTTGCCAAAAGTAGATTTTATAAAGCATTAGATGTAAATCACAAGCAAGACGCATCAAAAGTACCTAAGACCCAGCATGCGACATCAAACAAAATCACAATTAATCAAGAAAAATCATAAATCGGTTAAAATAGGTGCAAAAGTCATAAAGAATCGCTTATAGTTACCAAGCGATTGTGAAATAGGGTTTCCTCCATCGTCCCAGCGTTGGGGTTTAGCTCTTCATGGTGAAAACACACTCAAAATAGTAGTTCATGACTCAATAGGTGCTTTTATTGAAGAAATAATATAATTCAGGAATTCGCAACGCTGTAATGCTGTTACAGACATCACTGCTACAATTGAGTGTTGTTACAAAGAAAAGATGACTGTTATAAACTGGGATCTATTCTTCGTGCTCTTATTCTTCTCCGGAAGTCTCGCCTGCACCCTGCAACTCTACCTGCAGCTGCGCTAACACCTCTGCTCGGTACCCAAACTCTCGACAATCTCCTGAGAGTCTAATCGATGCTTTAATGTATACCACATGACCTAAAAATCCGATAATATTTTCTTCTCTTCCACTGGAAGTTACAGCCTAAATTCTTTCCTTCATTATCTCTTATATGCGTCCTCCAAGTTATCTGATCTTTCCATCCTCTCTGTAGATTACCTACGAACTCAATAGACTCAAATCTCCTCATAATATCTTCTTCCAGGACGAGTACTTCATTCCCTGTTTTATCGAGGAACATATAACAACTTCCCTTTTTTCACGATTCTTATCCAACTACCGACCCTGTTCGGACATAACAACTCCAGCAAATCAATACCAGTCCATATCCACGTAAAAATCCAAGTATAAACCAAACTAGCACCCGACAATATTTCACTTTCCCTGTTTTGCCAAGCGGGTGAATTAGCCCTATTTTATCGAACATAAAACACTTATCTTTCCTGTATTATCTCCAACAACTAACCCCAAGACAGTCCCATGAAAATCTCCAATTAAAACTCGACGAAAATCCTTCCAGAGAATTACGCACAAAAATCAACTTTCTTCCCGCCAAAAATCAGTTTAAACGTGTGGAAGAAGTTATGCCCCTATCCCAGCAGTGGGGTGCAGATAGTGATAGGGTGCCCCTTAGTAATTAGGTGCCCTTTTATCCAAACTCAAGGGTCCGTATAGCAGGTTCCTGCGGGTGCTTTATAAACTTTTCGAGCCAAATTTCTCCGCACAAGTGTATTTCTCCAAAAACACCTACAAAGATATAAAAAACCACATAAGCACAAAATCGAGCATTAATAATATGTACAATGGGATCAAAATAGACACATAAATGCGTCTATCAGGGTGTAGATATAAACTTAAAAGGTCCCAATCATGTCAACATGATCACCGTGGGATCACCTTTGCGTGGAGCTGGTCGGCCTAGGTAGACTAGGACTCGATGACCTCGAAACGCGTGCCCGAAAGTGGCATGCCGTGCGGATTCCAAATCCTTTTCGGCAATGGATTTATGCCGCAAACCGATCTCAACCACTCACCTTTGCCGGTCAAATTGAGTGGCCTAGATCTCACCTTCGTGAGACGAAACAACATGGACATGTACACCGGCAAGCTGTCTACACGCATGCCCGGTCGGTCCCACCAAAAACATCGTCCATGCTTGGTTTCGGTCAAGATGAAGAGTGATGCTTGCGCACCTCTTCAAAACCCTAAAACTCCATCGACGGTCGCAAATGAGCGTCATCATCTCGTCCGTCCAACTATACCATCTTGGTCGGGCAGCCTAGGCTGGGAGTTAAACGGCCAATGAGACGTCGTGGTGATCACCATCCGTCACTCTACCACACGGAGTGGTCGGCCAAAGGAGGGCCCCCCCATGCGGCCTCCAAACCATCACTCGAAGATGGCTAGGCATACAGCTCTTCTAAGACGCTTAATCGTGACTTACTCCGTTAAGCTTTAAAACAACGATGCTTCATACATATTGATTGTATTCGATGCATTACATGCATAGAATATACATGATATTTCATGAATATCGATTTCCAAAACAACTCAGTTATTTAACCTAGCACCGTATGCTACTTCTTGTGGGTTCCACGATCCACTCACTCGAGACATCAAACATGTCACAAACTGGGAGATACTTGCTGGGGTATTGGTCTGGCGGTTTACAGCGTGCAGCGCGCAACGCGCCATTATAAGAACGTGTCAGGAGGCATGGACGGTTAGCGATGATGGGAGAAGTGGGCTTAGACCTGATCGTGTGACAATCACCAGCATGACCCCACTACTCCATCACTCCACTTCCTCCACTTCCTACGAGAGACGAGGTTTGTGCTTTATGACTTGTATAAATAGGTTCTCCTCCCTATTTTCCAACACAAACGAACACAGAAAAACCAAGTGTTGTCATTCGTATCCAGAAAACATCCAATGCTGATTGCTTACATTATTGCAAGCCGGTTCTATATTCTGATACAAGTCATAAACAGCCAACACCTTGACAATCTCAACACCTTCTTCGCTTCCCTCCCTAAGATCAACCCCATCTCCTTCACTTTGTGACCGAAGCAAGTCTGGAACGGCCATTTCTTAGTTTAGGCCAGAATTGTATAGATTGATCTCTCGAATCAGAAAGCACTCCCGTGCAATGCATTTGTTTATGGATTAGATTCATTTCTCATCCACACACATCCAAAATTACCAAAACCAGCAGAAATAGTTTTCACCCATAAACAATTGGCGACCACAGTGAGAGATTAATCTCTCGGTTGCAAGATCAATTTTCAATTTCATTTCAATTTTTTCAAATTGCAAGATAGTAGAACTTAGGTCAGGATCAGTGATCAACTCCGATGGAACTAGCACCAACAACACTCTTGGTGTCGATATCCTTGTCAGTGGAGTTGTTGTGCAGAATGTGATTAATACATGTCGTGGAGACGTCTCCTCTACCACCAACACCAGCGGAGCAGGAGATATTCCAGTGGGTGTCACGCCTCCTATCACTAAAGCCAGAGCAGCCGCAAATCCCGACATTTCTTCAAGTGTAACGCCTCCAGTAGTCACTAGAGCAGCTGCCACTCCCCCATCAGGGTGAGGTACTGGAGGAACAAGAACAGGACAGCCCCCTGTTACCATTGTGGATTTGATGAAAAGGCAGGAAGTTCTTGCTAAGTCTCAGACCGACATGGCTATAACTCAGAGAGAGGTACTCACTTTTCTCGAGACATTGACTGAGCGGTTGCCACGGGAGTCACGACAGCCCCCAGAGCCAATAAGGAGCGCAGCCAATACGCCTGGAGCAGACACTTCAGCGCGGGACTACCTGGACGAAGAAACCGGTGTTACTCCTGAGCGCCCAAGGGAAAGGGACCAGTCATCCAGCTTCGTTATAGTAGTTATATCTGCAATTATAGTTCAAGTCTGACATCTTCTATAAAGGAATGATAAATAAACTGGAAAATTATCGTTTTATGATTATGATTTACCTGACTCTATACTCCCATGGATATTTTAGGATGTTTTTGCATCTGAAAGAATTAAGGCCAAAATGCTCAATTTTTCCATCGCTTATGGCAAAACTCCCCAGGGATTGGCTAAAGACTGGAAAGTATTTACGCCACACAGAACAATTTACAGAATTTACTATCTTTACTCTGACATAAAATTATCTTTACAGAATTTACGTATTTGCTTATTATCAACTTCTTTTGCAGGTTACAGTTAGGGAAGCTAGTGAAATAGTTAATTTATGGTATACACAAAGGCAAAGAGTGTTAGCTTGGCAGGACGAGTGCAAGAAAGAGGTTAGGACAAAAGGTTGTGCCAAAACATTGTTTGGGCGGGCTCGTCGCTTCCCTTTGGTGCCTTCAGCTGATATTGGTGCTAAACGTCACATCGAAAGAGCAGCTATCAATACCCCTGTTCAGGTAATTTCTTTGAAGCGAAATAAGTGCATCGATCCATATTGAATCATTGATAGTTCTCAGAGAGCCTTGCATCAAAATGAAGGGGAGTTTCTCTATTCTCTAAAAACTTCTAATCCAATTGGCTTTTTTTTTCTTCTATTGATGTGGTGTGATTGTTCTTTTGTACTCATACTTCTGTAAATTTGTCAGGGAAGTGCTGCTGATGTTGTTATGTGTGCCATGCTAGAAATAGCGAAAAATGCTCGTTTGAAGGAACTAGGTTGGAGGTTCCTTTTGCAGGTTTTGTTCCATGCTATGCTTTTTGCCATTACTTAACTTGAACCTTGGACGATGTGCACCATTGAAGCATATACTTCATTATAGAATCTATAGTAAAAAAGATGCAGTAACTTGAGATTGTTTTTTGGAATCAGGTTCATGATGAGGTAATATTGGAAGGTCCAACGGCGTCAGCAGAGGAAGCAAAATCCATTGTAGTGAACTGCATGTCCAATCCCTTTGACGGAAAAAAACATTCTTAATGTGGATCTAACTGTTGATGCCAAGGTTGCACAGAACTGGTATGCCGCCAAGTAAGAGGATATAGCAGTCAAAATCACATTGCAATTGTGAATAATTTAACCAGCAACGTATATTTGAGTCACTTGTCCAACTTGTGACGTCATCCACCATTTGGTGTTTAATATCCTAAACAAGGAGCCAGTCAACGTCAAATGTGTACCACAAAATTGATTAAAAATATCAAAATCAACAATTCCGGGGTGAAAGTGACATTTAGATTTTGATACTGTTTAAATGGACAAAAATGTAAAAATAGCAAGAATGTAAACAGTTTCATCCTATTCATTTTCAAATATTTTTTTTAGTTTTAATTTATATCAGGACGCATCCAATTTCATCCTTACTATTTTTTAAGTTTAAGTCAGGATGAATCCAGTTTCATCCTTGCTATTTTTTTGGTATCCATTTGACCCATACTAATTTTTACTCGTCCATTTGAACCGTGTTTTAAAAATATTTGGACAAATGACCCATTTTTCGAATGTGTAAATGGTAACGTGTCAGCTGGGTTTAACATGAAATAAATTCGCATTATGAGAAAGCCAGCCTGACCTGGTCAAGATGAGACCTACCACTTTGCAAGACCGACCTGGTCTGACTTCACTTGAGGACGGAGCAAGGACCGATGAAACTCGGACTTGATTGAACGTGGAATTTTCTCGAGCATATGACCAAAAAAGAATCACATGGTGCACATAACATTATACACTCACTGACCATGTTGTTGTAGTTTCTTGTGTCGCTGTTTGTTTTGTAACGCGCACCTCATTGAAACAATCCCAAAAAAATCTATCCATCTGATCTGGTTTTCCAGAGAAGAAGAGACCAGAGTTTTCTAATGGAGCCACCGAGCTCCATGGAGCTCAAAGTGATGTCCTGTAATGGTATAAATGTTTTTAATTTCTTTCAGAAATTATGTACCTACGTAACGGTTTCCATAGTTTCAGAAGATCCAAAGGAAAAACAGAAGAAACGCAATCATGATAAGCAGAAAACACCTATCGACAGAGAAGGAGATGGAGATCCCGAATGGAAACACGATATCCGATTCGATCTTAAACAGATTTTGTCGTCGGCGTTGACGTCTTTGGATCATATGTTTGTTCATTTTGATATACTTGCTGAAGGATTTCTTGGTGATAAATCTGTTGGACAAGTTGTGGTTCCTTTAAAAGAATTGATCCTTGAATCTCATGGCGGAGGAGCTACCAGATTTATTACTTATCAGGTTCGCGGTAGCGATGGAAAACCCAACGGAACTTTGAATTTCTCTTACAAGGTTGTTGGAAATGAAATTTCTTCGACGTTCCAGAATGACAACAACAATCAAGCAATAGTTTATCCGCCGGCCCAGGCGGTGGCGCCACCTCCATCGATTTCTTATCCACCGATTGACAATTATCCTCCGTCACCACCAATGTTTTATCCACCGCCAATTGAAGTTCAGCATCAGCATCATCACCATCATAACCCGTCTACTTCTTCGGAAGTGTTCCATACGGCTCCACCGACACCAGCTTCTCCTAATACTCCAACGGTGGCAGATATGTTTCCGTATCCGCCTCCGCAGCAACATCAGCAACCGCTGTATTATCATCAACCACCACCGCCAGCACCGGCGTTTCCATATGGATATGGGTCAGGGGGGTTTGGATACCCACATCAGCCTGGATATCCAATGACGACAATCGGGTATCCACATCCAAATCCATATCCTTATGTGGATAGGCCGTATGGAGATACTTGGCACAGGGAAAACCAGCATGGAGGAAGATCTCCCGGTGGTTCTTGGAGGAGAATCAGGTGATTTTGATTTTCTGTAAATAGTGTAACATGTTATGATTAGTTTTTGCTGTGTGTTTTTGGGAAACCATGGATAGTCTTTTGCTTTAGTTTTAGGCCAAAACTAGTACATTATACACTGTTACAGTGATCAATCAATAATGTTGCGTGTGCTTTGACTATAAAATCTCTATGCAAAGGCACCTGAAACTCTCAAGGAACGCGCTGACATAATATATCCGCGTGTTCTGGATCTCGTAAGGTTTTGGTTCACACGACATAGTGTGGCGCAAGAGTTTGCAACTAATCGTGCAGGCTATTTTGGTGTATTATTAGGAATCTTATATGGTACTTCTGAATTTTGAGTTTTGTTTAATTCTTTGGGTTTGGTAGGACAATTTTGATCTTCTTAGTTCATTATAAGGATCTTCTTAGTTCATTATAAGAAAGTAGGTTACACGCATATTGAATGTTGGCACATCTGGCAGTCACAACTTAACAATTTCAGCATTTTGTTGTTAGCATTAACCTAACTAGCTGGGAACAGCTATTTCTGAAGCTCCATCTGATGTGTGGTGGCAGGAAATTGTTTGGACGCCTCAAAAAGAGATTCCGTTAATGGTATGATGCATAATGGATTGGACAATGTGACTCACATGTTTTTTAACCTTTGAAGATGTCATTCGGCTGAATGTGGGCATTGTTTGGTGATTAATGGAACTGATTTTCACTTGTGAAGAAAGAGATTTACTAATACATTCTTTGTAGAGAGCGAACGATTAACTTAACTGCTGATTTTTTTGGTCTCTTTTTCTTTTTCCTCTGAAATGAGTTGTTATGCGAGTCATGAAGATGTAAAATATGGGTAGCGATATGGATATATATTTCGATACACTTAATCTGGTAATGCTGCTTGATCTTAATATTGATGGAAGGACCTAAGAGTGGAGACTGGAGAGACTCGTATAAAGGACATGATATGTTGAAGCTTGATGAAAAACAATTACTCTTGCATGAGGATTTCTCTTGCAAATAGCTACTAGCCAAATCTACCAGACATAAGTTGGAATGACGAATGTAGTAGTATGGTGGTGTTTCTACCTTTGGTGATGACTAGATCAACTTTGTAGTTTCATCGGTCATAAACTTACTAGCTAAGCAAGCGCTTGCAAGTAAGGATAGAAGAATCATCCGACACCAATCAAACCTAGCTAGACAGCCGTAGTGCCCTACCACCACCACCACCACCACTAACTATTCAAATCTAACAACCACTATGATAATGTATGGTATGGGGTCTCATCTTCTGAAAGAAAAGAAGAAAAAAGAAAACAGACGACCCGACATTTACAAGCCCTACAAGGCTACACCATCAGCTTTAATTATAACCTTCACCAAACAAGTGGTAACCAGGTATTGAATTTTTAAAGAACAGATCAAACAGGACTTCGTGTTACAAAACCTACATCAAAATGATAAAAATTCAAGAATACATACATAAGCCATGAACAAATGCATCCTACCATAAAAAAGATCATGGAGGATCTTACATATGATATGTATAGTGCGGGACGATATGATATTAACCGGTGATAATAATGAACAATTATTAGCAAGTACCCCGAGCAAGCATCTCCTGGTACTGGTTTTCCTGATACTGTAACAATTGTGTTTTACTTTGAAGCCTAAGTTGTTCATAAAACCTTTTTATGAAGTCCTCTGCTTCATCGTCAACTTTTGGATTGCTACTCATTCCCTCGAGCTGGATTTCATTTTCGTCCTCCGACGAATATTCCGTTACTCTAACGGCGAACGGAGATAAGAGCGGGCAGAATCTACTGTCTCCAGGGACCAGATTAGGCGTTGCTGTAGTGCTAAACTGAAAGTTGAAAGCGCACTCAGGTGAATACCCGACTTTAGGCCGTGCAAGAACAACAGCTTTAGCTTCTTCTTCTTCAATCTCTTCTTCGTCGAGATCTTCTTCATTAGGAGGATTGATACAAGGGAAGTAATGGTGCTTACGTTTTGACATGTGGGAAAAAACAGGATTAGGACTGTTACTGCAAGAGAACTCGTAATCCTGTGGGTTGCCGAAGCTACCACGCGTCAAATCGTGAGAATTGTGATGGTGGTGATGACTGTGGAACGTCATTAGATTTCCCAATGACTTCCTCATTAGTTTACCTCTTTTCATCATTAGATTCATGTCCATGAGCAGTTTCCTCTTTGACATGAGACCCTTTCGCATCATGTAATATGCAATCCTCAAGAATCTCCATAGCCTCTTTCCGATAACTGAATTTCTAGATGATGAATGTACCTCCATTTCTGTAAACCAGACCAATACATATATATATATATATATATATGTTGATAAAACTTTGAATTCACAACACACACAAACAAAGATACAAGATATCTTGGAATGGATCACAATTTAGATTGGTAGGATATAAAGAAAAAATCTTTATAAGTAATAAGAAGATAAAAATGAATATGTTTTTGTTTATCTGCGAGGTGTTGTAACCTCGCAGAAAGAAAAGAAAACCTTATGATGGGAGATATCAGAAGTGAAATGCAATGGATTTTATAGGGAAATAACGTCAATAATGTGGAGTAGAGAAGAGAGTCACAGTCCAAACAAATAAACAAACAAAAAAGGAAAAGGGTTCAAGGGAAACTTTGAAAAAGGCTTAATGAAGAAGGGAAGTGGGTGTGTCACCTTCCAACACTAGACACCAGACCTTTATTTTTTTTCCACACCAACCGCTCCTCCGCAGCGCGTATACGGCTTGATTGTTCATAATCGTTGGTATCGTACAGCTAATTAATATTGTTTAAATGTTGAGTTATAAAGTGGTACTAGTATTGTACCGTTGATGTGGATAATGGGAAATCAAAGTTAGTTCCAAAACGCCTGATTATGATCAACTTTGTGAACTGTACGAAATAGCTTTTCTAATAATCTAAGATTATTATAAACTAAAACTTGCATTAGGAATGTAACTTATTCCCGAAATAAGGAGGAAAGGGGGGAAAGAAAATGAAAGAAAAAGGTTTTGTGTGCATTAGTGGTTTAATGCCTTTCTTACACATGTGGTTTGTGGTTTTTAAATCTGTATTAGCATTGTGAGTTGCCAATTTGCCATGACTTAATGAGGCTTGATGAACAGATGACAAGTGTACGAGATTTAATATTAGGCATTTTGTGATGTCTATTAAACTCTTAATTTAAAAGAGCTAAGGGGTGGGAAATGGGAATAATAAAGATTTGAAGTTAGGGGGGAAGATTTTCCTTTGTCGTTCTACTTTTTCTGTTTTTTTTTTTTTTTTTTTTTTTTTTTTTTTTTGTTAATTTCTTTTTTCATTATTGCAGATAAAATCAACCAACATCGCCGACTTATTTCGAGGCTGCAAAATTCAGTTAAAATCAAAGGGGAAGCAAGCCACTAGATCAGCCAGGAATGCCTGATCAATCGAGTGCAAATTGGTGCACCCTCTAAAAATCAAGGTGCACAAATACCCTTCTTTTCTTTTTACTGGATGCATGGTTGAATTCAAAAACCGATATTCTTTCGAATTTGCACTTAAAGCATAGTTGTTTTTACAATAACAAAGCGTAAATGTGGATGCAAAAAATTACGAGTCCACAAATTTGTATTGAGATCAATAGATGTCATTTATAGGGACTTAAACGAAAGTATCTTAGAAATCCGATGTTTTTTTAAGGAAAAATAATTATTTGTGATTAAGGAGAATCAGAGGTGAAGAAAGAAGACGTAGAGACAAGTAAGAGAATCATCTTATTGCAAAGACTAGTAGTTGTAATACATATGTTCCATCTAGAATACAAAACAAAGCTTGGCTAAGTTAGGCTAGATAAAGAACGACCGAGATTTGTCTAGGAGGGATAAATCTATGGCCGTGGTTTTTTCAACTAACCATTATAAATACTTTATTAACTAGTGTCATATTAATTGCTCATGATGAATGATTAATTAATTTTTCATGATAAATATATATTTTCATTAATAAATAAGTTTATTAAAAACTATATATATTGATCGGTAAAGAATTTAGTGCTTGCGAGTTTCGAACTCAGGTAACTTCTATCATCACTCAATGACTTTACCACTGTATTACAGTGACCCCGGTTTAAAACTATATAAATAATCTTTAATGGTGGTAGTGAAAGAAGCAGTGGGTGGTGGAAACAATGGCGGGTATTTGTGAGTGGTGGAGGTGGTAACATTACTGGTGGTGGAAAAAGTAGTGGACGTGGATGGTTATTACGTATGGTGGTGGATGTTAGTGAATAGTAGTGGACAATAATAGTTTTGTGTCTTTACAAAATCGGCAACATTTTACTATGATAGATAGTTGACTGTTTTTAGCATAACTGGTATGGACAAAACACAAATATTTTGAGGAGGATACTAAATCATATAAGACAATATGATCATGACCGCTAGATCACCCAAATGGGATCCCAGCTATTTATAGTACCCGATCGAATAAATCATGGTTCTTAGTATTAAAAGAAAATTGATTACATTTCCAGAATACAAAAAATAAGTTTGGACAAGTTAGGCTAGATAAAGAACGATCAAATTTATACTTGCTGAATATAAATCTACCGCTATAAATGATCAGTTTAATTAAAATTTAATAATAAATGTTATATTTTATAATAAATTTTTCTTTAATTAATCAAATGAATATATTTTTTTGTTGATACATAATAAATTTATTTGATATTAACCATATCAATAAGCATTAATTGTGGTTCTGATGGTGGGAAGCGGTGGGGATAATGGTGGTGGGTATTGGTGAGACTGGTGGAGTGGTGACGATAATGTGGTGGTGGAAGAAGTAGTGGTAGTAGGGTGAGAAAATGGGTCTTAAGATAGGTAAATAAAGCATCAATGGTGGTTGTGATGGTGGGTGGTGGTGGTGGATCGGCAATGGGGATAATGGTGGTGGGTATTGGAGAGACTGGTAGAGTGGTGACGATAATGTGGTGGTGGAAGAAGTAGTGGTATTAGGGTGAGAAAAGGTGTCCTAAGATAGGTAAATTATTTAGTAACCCTTGGTTAATTTTTTTTTGTTTTGTTTTAATTTGATTTTAGGTTTCAAATTACTTTTTTTATTATTTTTTAAAATTAAAATAATTTTTAAAGGCCAGATTTTTCCAAAAAAGAAGATGTGATTTTAAGATTTGCCGGGTAGGAGGCAAGAAGAAAAATGAAACCTAAAAAAAAATTGACCAAACACAAGGCTACGCGCGAATTAGTTGTAATCGGTTCAGTTTCTCACATCTCTCTTTATTCCCCCTTTTTTGTCATGGTTTTTGTTTCTGTCATTATTTCTCCCCTACTTCATGGGATTATGCAAGGCTATGTGTGAATTAATTGTTATCGATTCAGTTTCTCACATCTCTCCTTATTCCCCTTTCTTGTCTTGATTTCTATTTTTGTCATTTCTCCCCAACTTCGTGTAATTGTGCATGCTTGAGAAATAGTTCATGATAATAGGTAAAAAGACAAGAAAAGAAATGGATCAAGAATTAAATATTATTATTATAAATTATAGGAAAATGAATAAACATAAATCTATGTAAATTGGGAACCCAACAATTTATATCAAAGAGAAAAATTAAATTCTAATGCTAACATATTTTGCAAGATTAATCTAATTGATTTTAAAGTAATTTTAGTTGTTTTTAGTTTTGTTACAAGTTTGGTGAATGACCTTTGATGATAGTTTTTTGAACTGGTGAATGAAGTAATGTTCTACTGCCCATAGGATTTGCTCTAACGATTAATTGTGTTTGTCCCAAAGGGTTGTATGACTTACATACACAATATTAAAAGATTCTAGGATAAGGACATGTTTATTAACCAACTCCTCAAAACATTTGGACCTGGATCGATCGGTTCGATTCTTCTCAGAAAATTACGACATGTATGAATAGATTGATACATTTGAAACACATATCCTTGCCTGTGCCGTTACGGCACGGGTTGAGACCTAGTTATATACATATAAAGCGGAAACTCTAGGTAACTAGATGGACCGCACATACATGGGCCGTAGGCCCTGTAACACTCCCCCTTGTGCGGTTCTGTAGATGGGGAAAAACGATTTGCTGGTTTTTACGGAATCGATGAGATGACCGTGTGGAGGAGACTCCTTGAAACGATAAAATGCTCAACCTCATACAGATGCACTGCAAGAATGGAGTGCTTTAAGTTTGAGAGATCAATCTGTAGGACTCCGGTCTAAACCAAGACAATGGTCGTTCCAGAGTCAATTCGGTCACAAGAGAGATGGGTCGATCTGTAGGAAGGAAGCTGAGAAATGTGTGAGATCAATGGTGATCGAGATTGTAGGTGTGTTGTGTATTATGCGTAAGAAAGTTCTGAATGATTGGATTTACTCAGTTGAGAGTGATTACTCAGACCATGAGTTCGTGTAGGCGAAACATTGTCTTTATGAGCTTGTCGAGAAATTCTTGTCTGTTTCGATCAGGATTCAGAGTCCTTTTTATATTGCTGAATTGTAAACACCTTGATCCCATGAAGTGTGACAGTGGGAAATCGTGTCAAAGAGTGAGGAAGTGGGAAATCGTGTCAAAACCACTTGCTCATCGTGCGGAGACTTGGTTGATTTTCATCCACTCATTTGCTAACTCCTCCAACTGATTGAACGACTTGCTCACATTCTCATCATGTGCATGAACACACGTGTCGTAGACCGCCAGAACAAAACCTTAATTAATATCCCCCCATGTCTCGTGGTTTTAGTTAGTCAGTTGCTGACTTCATGGGACGATGAGTCCATGTATTGCTGAGTTGAACGTGATTTGCAAATATTTTGAGACTCAAGAATTGAACGTGTCTGTTGAGACAGAGGTATAATTCTCGAATAAATGTTGATAGCTAAAGTGAATAAATATTGTTCATTTGATGAATCGTTGAATATTGATGGTTGAACCAATATTCCTTGATGCGAGCAAATATTTCTAATCTGAGCAAATGTTGCTCGTTTGATGAATTATTGAATATTGGTAGTTGAACCAATATTCCTTAATCTGAGCAAATATTGCTCGTCTGAGCGAATGTTGCTCATTTGATGAAGTATTGGTAGCAGGACCAAATAAATATTAATTTCAAGTACTGGTGACCGAACCAAGTATAATTAATTGGAGTGCTGACCATGGGATCAACATAAAATTTAGTGTTTGAATCTGGAATTATGAACCTTGGATTCAAAACCCTAATTTTGATCAATTGCTTAATTGATGATTAATTGATGATTTATTTAAAACCGTTCGTGATATGAAGGAGGGACCGGCTACATGGATGATGAACCGACCGTGTAGCTCCCAGATGCTCAAGTGATCAAAATACCAAAGACTCTTGAAGACCAGTTGGTGAAAAGATGATTAAATGCTGGTTTCATCATTTATTAAAAAAAATGCTCATGTGAGCGTTAGGTAGTAAAAACCGAATATGGAGAGATGAGGGACCGACCAAGGGGGCATGCGACTGGCCCTTGGTGATCATGGGACCAACTTATGGTCGTTTGAGCAAACTCCCAGTTGTTTGAGAAGTGTTTGGACCCAATATGAGCAATTGAGCAAATTAGGTCAAAATTGTTAAAACACGTGGGACCAGATCTTTGCAAGCCTCAGGGGCCATCCTTGGTCGGTCAAGGAGACATGCCCATGTCACCATAATGTCCGTGTCTCAGTCCTGAGAGTTCCGATATTTTCTGATGAAGGATTTAGGGTTTTGCTAAAACTGGGGAATCTTCATGGGATGATGAAAAATAATTAATAAAATAGGGGATTTGCAAGGTGTGGGACCGGCCACGGCTAGGGAATGACCGGCCAGCTAGCAAGCTCGGTCCCGCGTCACCTTTCCCAATTTTATGTAATTTTATATATTTTCCCTGATGTGAGGGAAATATCATGAAACTGAGGAATTTCATGAAGTTAAAGGAATTTCCATGAGATTATGGAAATAATAATAATAAAATAGGGAGTCATGAAGTGTGGGACGGGCTATGGCCAAGGCATGACCGGCCGGCCAAAGAGCCCGTCCCAAGGCACTTTTCCCAATTTTATAATATTTTTCATGATTTTAGGGAAATATCATAAAATCAAGAGGTTTGTTGAAACCAAGGAATTTGTTGAATCAGGGAGTTTCCATGAGATGAGGGAAACATAAAAAATAGTAATAATAATAAAATAAGGGGCGATTGGGACCGGCTAGGGCATGAGTGGCCGGCTAGGACCCGGTCCCACGAGTTTCCCTAATTTTACATTATTTTCATGACTTGAGGGAAATTTCATGAATTCAAGGAATTTTCATGGGATGAGGGAAATAATAATAAAATAATAAGGAGTCATGAGGTGAGGGACCGGCCACGGCTAGGGCATGGTCGGCCGGCTAGTGAGTCCGGTCCTACAATATCTTTCCTAATTTATTATTATTTCTTTGATTCGAGGGAACACCATGAGACTGGGGAGTTTCTTTGAGACGGAGGAGATTTGCTCAAATGAAGGGATTTTCATGAGATCAGGGAAAATAATAAAAATATGATAAAATATATAATTGGGCGTGGGACTGGCCACGACACGACCGGCCGGCCGGTGGGCCCAGTCTGCCAGCGCCTCGATTAATATTTTATTATTTATTATTTTCTTCATATTTTGCATAGGTTCATCGTTCCTTCGTGTTTTGGAATGCTCGTTTGTGCATTCAGGTACTCGTTTGTGCATTATTGTTGAGTACACTTGCACCGTTTTGGTCGGGGCTTACTCGAGAGCTGCTCAGATGCCCGTACGTCAAATATTTATCACTAACCCATGGAATTATGCTGGGAAGAACCACAAATTGAAGTGACAAAATATTACGAAGGATCGTAGAATATTGTTGAATATTCAGTTAACGATTAAAAATAATTAATTGATGGCTCTATACTAGCAGGCATGCTGTCTAGGAGCATTAATTATCTGAGAATTGAGAGATATGAGCTTGTTGAAATGTCATATTTCCTTATATAATCAGGGAAAACATTGTTGCATCCTGAAGACGCTGTTGCTCTATACTAGCAGGAAAGCTGTCTAGGAGCCGTCCAATCATTCGATTCTATATAGAATTAATTACTAAAATTGCTCAGTATTTATGAGATATGTCGTTGCCTCAGCCGAGATACTTCACATCCACACATACTCTGAGAGATAAAATTATCAGTCAGAGATTCTTGTGGCAGAAGATTTCATGCTTTCGACGAGAGACATGAGTCTCAATACTCATCTGATTGCTGGGTCAGGAATATTACAATTATGGTTTTACGATTTTAAACCGTGTCGAAAATCCACCATCTACAGGTTCAATAACAAAACTTTATACATAGTGCTTCACATATAGTGCTTTGAATGTAGTTCTTCCAATATCGTTCTACCCTTGATGACTTGTGCTGAAATCAATTTCTTCATTAAAATTTTGACAAGGAAAACCTCAGTGGGAAAAAACCTTGGTACATCTCTTCACATGTTGTCTCGTACTTTACATGTAGTTCCTCACATGCAATACGATCTTCAAAGACCGACGAGTCTAAGTTAATTGCCTTGTTAAAACTTCGTCAGGAAAAACTCATAGTGACAAAACCTGAACTAAAGAAAAAGAGTAAAATATTAAGCAAACTTAGAACGTAGTTGGACACGAATATGTTGCCTCATTAAAACCTTAACGAAGGAAAATGAGTACAACGTGACAGATGCAAGTAAAGGTGATCCTTTGCAGATGATCACTTTGCTCCGTTGAAGTTGACTAGATGCCTCACAACTCCTAAGGCAGAAAGTCCTCGTAGGAAAGAAAATAGCCTTAGTTGGAAAATTATTTCTCGGTGTTTGTTGTTGTCTCATTAAAAACCTTTCCAAGTAACAAAACCTTATGGAAAAAACTATTCTCAACCGAAGGGAAAAAGAGTACAACACAACTTCAATTTCGCAGTAAAATATGTCAATATCATATTGTTGGATCCTCCCCCTGATGTCGGCATCTCCCCCTCATTATTTTCAGAGTTGTTCCAGACAGTTTCTTTAGTCATGTGCTTTTTGAAACTGAATATCGGTAATGACTTAGAAAATAGTCTACCATATCTCCCCCTGTTTACTTTCGTTGGAGAAGAGATTATTGTTCCTTCATAATCAACAACCTTTGGATTGCAGTTCCTTTTTTTTTGTCTTTGTATGGAATCTATGGATAAAACAAGCTCATGTCAATGGTTAATTTTAAATATATGATTACATTCATTATACCATCCCGATGACGTTGTGTTGGTGTTGAGATGTATCTTGCTAATAAGTTCACTGAGGATGTAACATTTGGTCGAGTACATTATGCTAAGTACAATAATACATCTATTGTACTTAGATAAGGAAAATTCATCTCCCGACACATCTTTGTCATCTTCCTTTAGATGAATTGGTTATTTACTTACATATGAAGCTCGACTAATCACGGGAGTGCTAGCAGGATGCATGTCCTTGTTAAATTTCCTGACAACTTTAAACCTATGCAAACTGGTGAAATAATATACCACAAGCTCAATTTTAGATCGAGCTTTCCCTAGATTTCTCATCTCAAATTTGTATTTAGAGTAGTTTGTAGGATCACTTATTACATCAGGAGAACCCATCATGTCTGTACCATCGAAATAGGTAGCTACAATTCCAAATCAGGAACTTGTTTGTGAATACGCAATGAAAAATACCTTACTTGTCTATACCCTCCAAATCAAATAGCCACTTAGATGGTTATACCACATTCACATGATTGTTTCAATCCATAAGTGAACGTCTAGTCTAACTGTCAACGGACTTTGTAGTCTAAAGTCACTTAATTTGGGTAACAAAAGGCTATCAAGCCTTTTTGTAAATATATTTTATCTCTTGATTGTTTCAGATATACGTAACAACGACATACATATGTTGCATTTCAATTCCTTTTCAAATTACCAAGCTAACTAAGTAGCGGAATGCTATAACGTTCATTACAAGAGGACAATTCCAGGGCTTTGTGAGAAACCTCGCACCACAAGGTGAGTCTTGATAGTTTGAGACTTCATTCTTCCCACTATGCTTTATAAAAAAATAAACATGTATGTCCCATAAGCTTTACACTTGGTTGGTTAGCACTAGCACACCAAATACCTGTATATTTTTCAAAGAACCAAGTTTTACCTGGATTGTGTAGGAGAAATATGCTCTTTGTTGATATTACACAATAAGAAGCATGGTTCGGTATCATTTTGCTCTATTTCCTTGAGAAATTATATATAAAAATAAATAATTAATATGCTCGCACGATCTTTCCATTGACTCGTTGTGTTCTTATAATCTTTTAGGATTTCATTGTTCTATGGAATCATTAAACTTCGGAGCGTCCTCCAGTATTGATTTGTGGACATTGTTAGAGACAATAAAATGAGATGATTTCATTAATGATACAAATTAGGTTGTGCATTGCTCATCTACTTTCTTTGTAGGTGAGAATTGATCGAACCTGGTGGTATCTCCATCTTCCTTTGTGGAACCATGGCTTTAACGATACTTACACCATGTATTGTTGCAACACTTTAGCCTATGATGTACCATCTACTGAGGATTTCTAACCTTGCAGGCACATTTGCAGCTGGTATGTATGATCTTGTCACGTTGCCGATATCAGTGCACTTTCTGAAATCTATTATTCTTTGTCACTTCGCATTTACATTTGTGGAGTACAAGAATCAATAAAGGACTAGTGGAAACACACCACGACAATTTCTATTGTTCCCCTAGAAAATACTATTTTTTTATCTCCCCCTAACGACGCACTACACCAAAAAACCCTGATTTGCCACGTTTATTTTCGTTTCCAATAATTTCAGCAACACTTATGTGCTTGTCCACACAGCGTCACAAATTTTTGGGAACGTTTAACTGCGTTGCTTCAATTAATTAGAGCAACGTTCATACGATGCTTTATCCGTTTCTTTAATTAGACTTAATGCAACGTATATTATAATTTAAACAACATTTATATACGTTGCTAAATTCGTTATCATAATTAAAAACAATATATAAAATCTTTGTTAGAAATTCCAGTAGTGCAAATAATATAGGATCTGACCTGATAAGATGATCACTCATCTTTACAACATTTTAAAACATATACAATGAAATCCATTCCAAAGCATAAGAAAATTGGTTGTTGCTCCGAATATCTTCATAATACTTAGTCCTAGATTTAAGGGAGTGTGTATGATGTTGGCAGAGTACAAGACTTGCCCAAGTTTCAACTAGCCTTTAACCGCACTCTAACTTGAACAACAAACATAGATGGTACAAGGTACCTCCATTATTTTTCTGCACTTGGCACAATGGTAGGATGTTATGAACCAATCCTTCCAAGCTTCATGCCATCTTTTCTGCAAACAAAACAATCAAATATTCATTCCAAAGCGTAAGAAAATGATTATAAACCTATTACACGAAAATGACTATAAAATCGATAATGTTCATTCCACAAACAAACACTAGCAGATAAGGTCACGGGGCCATCAAATCAAACCATACAAGATAATACATCATATCATACAAAATGTCACCTTATTGCCATGGAGTAATGCCTTTAAAATGGAC
Organism: Papaver somniferum; assembly: GCF_003573695.1. Classification (NCBI taxonomy): domain Eukaryota; kingdom Viridiplantae; phylum Streptophyta; class Magnoliopsida; order Ranunculales; family Papaveraceae; genus Papaver; species Papaver somniferum. The sequence continues at coordinate 145,303,405 of NC_039361.1, read as the reverse complement.
TTCATGTACAGATCTATGGAAATTATCTTATTAAGGTCCTCTTGTAAATTGAACAATTTTTCTGCGAAGACAATTACCTTATTTGGGTAGACGCACCAGAAGATACACCTGTAGTGGAAGGACGCTCCCTTCGCCAATTATCTTTGTTAACCAACTTACCATGCCGCTACAACATCAAGAGACAACATATTAACTTGCAGATCCAATTCACCAAAGATATAGCTCATATCATATCAAAGAGAACAGAGAAGTATATATAGGAAAAGGCTTATATGATGCATACGAGTTCCTGAATATCTTATTCAAATTTTGAAGAGTAGTTCACATATGTAGATAGTAGGCGAAACTAATGAATAAAAGTAGCATTGAAGTAAGAAATACATACTTGTCCATGAATAGCCACAATTTTCACAAATGAAAATTCTGGATTAAGTACGTATCTTATACCTGCAAAAAAAAGAAGAGTTACGGTTAACTCCAAAGATCACAATTGTAGCTAGAAAGACGAATTCAAGTTAAGCTTTCTGATTAGTGTTCATAAGTGAAAAACGTACACATTGCAGACATTTGGCACCTTATCTCCAAAATATATGCAGACATAAGTTGTCAATTTGGAGATTATTTGAGTAATTACTAAGAGGAAAGGTACACCTGTTCACGTCAGAAATTAAATGCTACTTACATTACCAGTGGTACCGAAATCTAGAAAAACTATCACATTGTCATGCTGCCAGTAGAGGCAGCATATTATAGCGATTGGTAGACTGACTCTGCCAGTAGAGATAAGTTTAACACATTGTTCAAAATTAGAATGCATATTCTCTGAATTCCAATGGACCGACCATGGGGAGTTTGTTTGTGAAAGCATGCTAATAATTGCTAGGCATCAATAAACTCAATGTACCTCAACCAAAAATGATGTACGCAAATAACAAGGAAGAAAAACAATAAAAAGAAACAAGTCTGCGTGACATATTCATTCTATAGTGAGAAAAACAAATTTGATATTCTCTTGGACATAAGCAGTTATGAAAGATGCAAGGCAAAGAGGAACAACTCACTATTTGGTATATATTGTGTAGTTTGCAGTTAACCTTCTCATCCTGCTACCTAACCATGCACTTAATGGATGCTTAGCTGCAGCACACATCAGCTCCTTTAACAACACAACAGTGTAAACACAGTCTAAGCAAGCACAAAAAATAACAAACAACATCAAGTGATACCCCGTAGCAAAGCATAGAACATACAAGTAAGTGACCATACATTTTTTTGTTACATCCAAAATTCATGCGATTCTAATTAACTCTACTTTTCCAAGTCATTTCATTGATGAACTTCAGTTATATGCGAAAGATCAGCCAACAAGGTACCTCTTGGCTCTTGCCACACCACAATCACAGGATGTAATGAACCAATCCATCGACAACATTACCGATGTGATAAACGACATCATTTAAGCCTTCTCAATTAGAATTTTATAGTAGCATGAGAAATCAGGAGATAAGTTCAACGCATTGGTCAAAATAGGAATGTGTATTCTCCCAAACCCAATGGACTACGAAGAGTTTGTCTGCGAAAGCATGCACATACGATCTATACGACATAAAAAGAAACATATGACCAAGTACATAACTTGTTGTTTCAAATTCAGACACTTACTACGAGATACAATAATTTAAGGGAATCAATAGACTCAGTGTATCTCGACCAAAAAAGATATAAGGAAACAACAACAAAAAAGGATGTAAAATAATAAAAATAAACCTATCCACATGACATATTCATTCTGTATAGTGAGCAAAACAAGTTTGATATTCTTTTAGACATAAGCAGTTACAAAGGATGCAAGACAAAGAGAAACAAATCAGTATTCAGCATATATTGCACAGTTTGTAGTTAACCTTCTCATCCTGCTCCCTTACCATGCACTTCGTGGATGCTTATCTGTAGCACACATCAACTCCACTAACACCATGATATTGTAAACCTGTTGAACACACAAACTGAAAAACAAGGAAACAAATTTAAGTTTATCCATCCCACAGTCTAAGCAAGCACAAAAAGTAACAAACGACATAAAGTGATACCCCGTAGTAAAGCTTAAAACAAATAAGTGGCGCACATTTTTATTTGTTACATCCAAGATTCATGCAATTCCAAGTAACTCTACTTTTTTATGTCATTTCATCAAATGTTGAACTTCAGTTATAAGGGAAAGATGGAAATCATCTACTCTTGAACTTCAGTCGCTTTAATGCCCCCACAAATCTAGTGGTTTCTTTCCTTAGCACGACCTTGGAAATATCTCTAAGTTAGCAGGAGACACAAAAGATGATTCTTTGATGCAAAGTAAGTAGCATATTATACATAGCTTAGCCACAATTACTCCAGAGTTCACAATGTTGGGGGAGCCGTACTTGCTTTCCAAAACAACATTCCTACCATTAGGACCAAGAGTAACTCCAACAAGTTAGAAACTAAGTACTCGAATCAAATAGTAAGCAAAATACAAACAAATGAATAGACCACAAACTTGCTTGCAGCTTGTTAATAGCCGACCCATTCTTATTAAAATACAGCTCATTGGCTGCCCCATCTTTGGTGAACATCTTCTTTGGAAGACCATGTTTTGTCCCTTTTCACCAAAATATATTGAATCTAAATACCCTTGAAGAACTTAAAAGCTTCTCGTCTTTGGTGACACATCTACATGTAGCATCCACTGAACCAACAGACGACATTGCTGTCAAAGTTGACAGCCATTTTTTTCTAATCATCTAAAATCACAACAAACAATTAAAATATTATCCAACATACAAATCAATTGTATCAACACTATAAAAATGTTACTCATCACACTCACATTAAATGTCATTCAAACACTTACCACAAAAAACAACAAGGGTTGGGATTTTCTTACTTCTTACTCTTCTTCAAAAACTTCATTTGTATAATTATATATCAGACACCATACTTAACTGCAATCATAAGAAGATAAATATCTGATTGGGACTACACTGATTGATAAACTCTTAGAGAAATAAACACTCTTTATGCTATACAAGACAACGAATTACAAAATCATTAACAGAAAAGGTTGTAAGCATAAAACTCACCAGATATAGCGTCTTTGTCCACAACAAACCTTGCACCAGTTTAGCTAGTAACCTCAAAGTTATCATCATCAGCATCATAAACTATCTCCTCCTCTTCTATAAAAGTATATACTTTTGTGAATGTAACCTTCAATAAAGCTGTATATCCTTTCAGAAAGTCAGTCACTTCCTCAGATATTTCAGATTCTTCCACTGGTATATAATCTTCACCTACTGTACCTATTCCTTCTCAAGTTTCTCCTGCCTTAGCTTCTCCTACAACTACTTTGGATACTTCTCCTGCTGCTGCATTATCACCTGAGGTACTCTCCACTCCTACTCCTGTTATAACTAGCATGCATACCAAATCGAAATCTGTTGTTGATAAGAAAATGGATTTTGATCCTAATTTTGTTGATTATTCTCATACCAAACATCTTATCCTCTTGCCTTAAATGTTATTCTCAAGCACAACCCTTTAACTGCACCAAAAACTTTCAAAGAAGCTGCCAAAAATCCTAAATGGGTTGTCTCAATGCAAGAAGAATATGATGCTTTATACTCTAATGATACATTTGAATATGTTCCATATGAACCTGGTATGAATGTTTTAGAGTGTAAATGGGTCTACAAGACAAAACTTAAGTCTGATGGTACTCTTGAGAGATTTAAATCTAGATTGGTAGCTAAGGGTTTTCATCAAGTGGATATTGTTGATTTTGAGGAGACATCCAGTAATGTTGTTAAAGCAACCACTATTAGATGTGTGCTTAGTCTTGCTTTAAGTAACAACTGGTCAATGAAGCAATTGGATGTTTTCGATGCTTTTTTGCATGGAGATCTTCATAAATATGTATACATGGAGCAGCCACCAGGTTTTGTTTCAGCTGAGTTCCCTTCTCATGTCTGCAAACTTAACAAGTCTTTATATGGTCTTAAACAAGCACCAAGGGCTTCGTATGAAAAACTGAACAGCTTTCTAAATTTTTTATATGGGTTTCTCAGATTTGAAATTGTTCATTCACAGACAAGGTGATACTTAGATGATTCTACTTGTCTATGTAGATGATATAATCTTAGTTGGCTCCTCAGACTCTCTGCTCTCTTCCTTTTTCTCTTCTATGAATTGTTGCGTCTGTAACAATAAAACACTCAAGAAAGATGTTAGAATAAAAAGATTAATTTCTGGAAGGTAAATAAACACTCAATTGGACTGCAAACAGAGGACAGAGTCACGTGTTCAACACGCTGTCCTTAACACGATATTTGATCGGTACGCCTCAAGAATGAGTGATGCCTATACCCTGTGGTCAAGTTCGTATCCAGGATAAAACTGCCCGTTGCAAGCACTGTTAGCACTACAGTACTTGCCCACTCTTACGACCTCAACATCGATTGCGCACGGAATGAAAAACAAAGGACCACACAGGGGGAGAAGACGAAAAGAAGAGGATAGTAGCTTTTCTGGACACAAAACGAAATGAGAGAAAGTGATCGCTTTATATAGGGGAGAATAGAGAGAGGTCTCATAAACGCGCATTAAAAAAATTTCAATTAATTCAGATTTTTTCCAACGGTTTTAAATGTTCATGCATCACTTAATATCGATTTGAAACGTTCATGCGTCATTATGTTTGATATAAAACGTTCATGCAAATTTAAGTTTGATATAAAACGTTCATGCAAATTAATGTTCATGCATAAACATAATGTTGCCCAAAGAATTATTTTGTTTCAAATATTAATTCGATAATTCAAAAGAAATTTTGCCAAAAAATATAAGTCTTGACCCACACCCACACCCGAACCCGAGCCCGGCCCAGCCTGCCCGCCCGCGGCGTGCGTGCTTCGGTGCGAAGCACCGCGCGTGTGTGAAAATGTGCGATTGCACCAACTAGCCCATTGCCTAAGTCCTCTCCCTCGCACAAAAGTGCTAATGACCCAAGGGACACTCTAATATCAAAAAATTCAATACTTATGGAGAGGTTTCATCTTTAGTTTTCCCTATGTGGGACTAAAGGTTCATTCACAAATAGTGAAAATGAGCTAGTGTCCTTAGTGACCAATAGATCCTAAGTTCCAATCCCACCAAGACCAAAAAACCAAACTATTGTATAAATTCATTTTCTCTAAAAATCCCCCACATGAATGAAATACCGATAAAAAATCAGAAAACGGAAAGCGAGAAATACCACTTAGGAAAGAGGTGTCCATGAGGTCTTGAACCTTTTCTTAGTAAGAAATTGCCGGAACTACTTGATGGACAGTGAACGTGATGTCTTGAACTACCATCGTTTGGTGTAATCCGCGATAATAACCACGCGTGATATCTCTCTAGGTGTTGTCGAGTTCGTGCCGTTGTGTCCTTTTTGTCCCTGGACAAATCCCGTTTCTCCGAATGCTCTAGAGAATCAGCTCTTTTCTCATAGTAAGCGACCCACTTCCACATTCAGATAGGTGATTTCTATCAAGAGTGTTTACTGCTACACTCCACTTCAATTTAAAATTGAAACTATAGAACTCATTAAGACTTAATAGAAAGTCATCCTCACATGTAGTCACACTATCACGTCTACACCATAGGGAAGGGGCAGAGAATGAATTCTATCATAGTGTTTACCTTGACCCGCCAAAAATTAGTTTCTCATTCGAAACCTTGATCTTGGGATCTCCAGTCAGCAAGGTTGAGTATCTTTCATGGCAAGTTTATTTAATGAGCCTAAGCCCCATCCCCTTAGATGCATTACTAACTATCTCCTTGGACAAACCTTTCGTCAAAGGGTCCGCGATATTCTCCTTGACTTAACCCAATCAATGGAAATAACGCCTTTTGAGATTAATTGTTTTAGGGTATCGTGTCTTCTCTTTATATGTATAGACTTCCCATTATAGTAGCTGTTTTTAGCTTTAGATATGACAGCTTGATTATCACAATGTATAGATATTGTCGGCACAGGCCTATGCCAGAGATGAATGTCTTCTAAAAAGCATCTTATCCAAGCGGCTTCCTCTCCTGCTTTATCTAGCGCAATAAACTCAGATTCCATAGTGGATCGAGCTATGCAGGTCTGTTTGGAACTCTTCCAAGAAACAGCCCCACATGCTAGAGTGAAAACATATCCACTCGTAGACTTAGACTCATCTGAGTCTGATATCCAGTTTGCATCATAAAATCCCTCAAGGACGGCAGGATACCTTTCATAATTCAAACAAAAGGTCAACGTGTATTTCAAATACCTCAACACTCTAAAAAGTGCATCCCAGAGATCCTGCCCTGGATTGCAAGTATACCTACTTAACCTACTCATAGCATAAGCAATGCTAGCCTAGTACAGTTCATCAAATATATCAGACTTCCTATAACTCGTGAGTATTCAAGTTGTGATACTCCATTACCTCTGTTCTTTTTGAGTTTACAACAAGGATCATACGGAGTATAAGCAGGTTTACAATCAAAATGATTGAATTTTCTAAGTACAAATTCAACATAGTGAGATTGACTAAGACTATAACCGTTAGAATTTCTCCTGATTTTCATCCCTAAGATTACATCTGCAGGGCCTAAGTCTTTCATGTCAAATTTCTCATTCAGCATGTTCTTAGTGGAATTAATTACATCCATGTTTGTACCAAGTATAAGCATATCATCAACATACAAGCATACAATCACACATGCATCATTTACAAGCTTAGTATATACACACTTGTCAGATTCATTGATTCTAAAACAACTGGAAAACATTACATGATCAAATTGTTCATGCCATTATTTAGGTGCTTGTTTCAATCCATACAAAGATTTTTTTCAGTTTACAAACTTTGTTTTCACAACCTTTCACTACAAAGCCCTCAGGTTGTTCCATGTAAATTTCTTCATCTAATTCGCCATGTAGAAAAGCTGTCTTTACATCCATTTGATGTATTTCTAGGTTATGAACCGCGGCTATAGCAATTAACATCCTAATGGAAGTAATTCTCGTAACGGGTGAGTAAGTATCAAAGAAATCTACACCTTCCTTTTGTTTGTAGCCTTTGACTACTAACCTAGCCTTGTATTTTTGAATAGTTCCATCTATGTTACGTTTCCTCCTGAAGATCCATTTACATCCTATGGCCTTACACCCTGGAGGTAGATCTACTATCTCCCATGTATCATTTTCTTTGATGGATTCCATTTCACTAATAGAAGACTCTTTCCACCACGGAGCTTCAGAAGAAGTCATGGCTTCTCTATAAGTCTGAGGATCAGACTCTGCTAGTGTTATGAAGTCAGATCCAAAAGAGGTTTTGGTTCTAGCCCTTTTACTCCTCCTAAGATCAAATTCTACTTCATCTTCCTCTAAAGGTAAAGTCTGACTGGTTGAAGGAACGTCTAGGGGATCAACACCTCTCTTACGAGAGTCAGATTTGAAAGGAAAAACATTTTCAAAAAACACAGCATCCCTAGACTCCATAATAGTATTTACACCTATTTCAGAAACATCAGAATTCACAACCATAAATCTATATGCAGGTGTATGCTCAGGATACCCTATGAAGACACAGTCAACAGTTTTGGATCCTATCTTGGTTTCTTTAGGTTTAGGGATCTGAACCTTAGCCAAACACCGCCACACTTTAAAGTATGCTAAAGAAGGTTGTCTACCTTTCCACAATTAGTATGGAGTTTTATCTGATCCTTTAAAAGGTACTTTGTTCAGGATATAGCATGCTGAGAGGACAGCTTCCCCCCACAAGTTCGAAGGTAATTCTGAACTAATTAACATGGCATTCATCATATCCTTAAGGGTGCGGTTCTTACATTCAGCTACTCCATTCGACTGAGGTGAATAAGGAGTGGTAACCTCGTGTATTATGCCATGTTCTACACATAAATCTCCTATAGGAGTTATGTACTCGCCACCACGGTCAGACCTAATGGTTTTAATGGTAGTATTCAATTGGTTTTCAACTTCTAGTTTAAACCTCTTAAAAGCTTCTAAGGCATCATCCTTACCTCTAAGCAAATATATATTACAGTACCTAGTACAGTCGTCTATAAAAGTAACAAACCATTTCTTGCCACCTCTAGTTTGAACTGATTTCATGTCAACTAGGTCTGAGTGGATTAATTCTAAGGGTTTAGAATTTCTATGAACATTTTTGCTAAAAGGTTTTCTAGCATACTTTGATTCTATGCATATTTCACATTTGTGTTCCTTTTCCAAACTAAATTTGGGTATGCGGTCCACATTGGCTAGTTTAAGCATTGACTTATAATTTACATGTCCAAGTCTACCATGCCAAACGTTCAAAGACTCACAAACATAAGCAGAAGAATCATTATTATTCATTACAGCAGAGTTTACATTAAGCTTATACAGACCCTCAGTCTTATAACCCTGCCCCACATAATCCTTACCGTTAGTTACAATACATTTCCAAGATTCTATTACAATTTTAAAACCCTTATCATCTAAAACAGCACAAGAAACAAGATTTTTGCAGATGTCCGGAACATGAAGAACTTCATTCAAAGTGAGAGTCTTGCCAGAAGTGAGATTGAGCCCAACTTTTCCTTTTCCTACAACCGCAGCTGCAGATGAGTTACCCATATAGAGTTTCTCTCCTTCCCCTACCTTATTGTAGGAGGTGAACATTTCTTTGTTCCCACAGACATGTTTCATGCAAATTAATGTTCATGCATAAACATAATGTTTCCCAAAGAATTATTTTGTTTCAAATATTAATTCGATAATTCAAAAGAAATTTTGCCAAAAAATATAAGTCTTGACCCACACCCACACCCGAGCCCGAGCCCGGCCCGCCCGCACGAAGCACCGCGCGTGTGTGAAAATGTGCGATTGCACCCACTAGCCCATTGCCTAAGTCCTCTCCCTCGCACAAAAGTGCTAATGACCCAAGGGCCACTCTAATATCAAAAAGTTCAATACTTATGGAGAGGTTTCATCTTTAGTTTTCCCTATGTGGGACTAAAGGTTCATTCACAAATAGTGAAAATGAGCTAGTGTCCTTAGTGACCAATAGATCCTAAGTTCCAATCCCACCAAGACCAAAAGACCAAACTATTGTATAAATTCATTTTCTCTAACATGAATGATAATTTTACAATGAAAGATTTAGGATCTTTGCACTATTTTTTTGGGATTGAAGCAGTGTTTACTTCAAACACTAACAGTTTATTACTCAAACTAAGTATTCTTTGGAATTACTTAAAAAATTTGATATGCTGGAATCTAACCTTGCAAGACTCTTGTTGCTCAAGGAAAGAGAGCTTCTTTATATGATGGAATTCTGTTGGCTGATCCTGCTTATTTCAGAAAGATTGTAGGTACTCTTCAATATATCAAATTAACCAGGCTAGATATTAGTTTTGGTGTTAACTATATTTCTTAATTTATGCACTATCCTACAGATGTTCATCTTTAATTATCCAAAAGAATTCTCAGATACATAAAAGGGTCTCTTGGCTCTGGTATTACTCTTACTGGTGAAGATTGTTCATCTATAACAACATATTGTGATAGTGATTGGGCAGGCTGTCCTGACACTAGAAAGTCTACTGCAGGATATTGTGTCTTTCTAGGTTCTGATTTTGTCTTGGTCTTCAAAGAAACAACCTACTATATCAAATTCTTCTACTGAAGCAGAATACAAGTCTCTTGTTGTTGCTGCTTCTGAGATTGGGTGGATCTCTTATCTACTGCATGAGTTACAGGTTCCTTGTCAGTATCCCTATTCTATATACTGTGATAATGTTGGAGCATCTCATTTAGGAGATAATCCAGTCTTACATGCCAGAACAAAGCATGTTGAGGTTGACTATCACATTGTCAGAAGTTTAGTTGCCACTGGTTTCTAGATGGTAAAATACATTCCTTCTCTACTTCAAATTGCAGATGTCTTCACCAAAGGCTTATCCAAGAGTTTATTCTTCGAGCTGCAATCCAAACTGATGCTCAATAATAGTCCTCAGTTTGAGGGGGACTGTTAGACCACTCATTGTGGTAGTAGTTAGTACTTCTCTGTGTGTATTTAGTATCACTCTTCTTATCATCTGTGGTCATGTAATAACGGTCACACTTTCTTTACAGACTGTCCTTAACAGAATCCGTCTCTTCTCTTTGACATACTGTCACTGACTTTTCCTCTCTTCTTGATTGTATTTGCTATATAAGCAACATGGTAGCTTGCTGTAGTCTTTGATCGAATCATCTATTAACACACATACCAAACCAACGAGCCCTGCACATAGAGAGAGGATGAAGTAGCAATGCGGATTCCAAACGAAAAAAAATATAAATCTTAAATTTGCACTTCAACGGAAAGTACGAAATAAAAGCTTTACGATGCATTCTATAAATGTGAGAGTTGGTTGCTTTTGATTAGAGTCATAATATGTGCTTGCTTACTATATTCTGCATCCAATCAGATTCTCGTAACATCAATGTCGCTTGTGGACTAGTAGTGGTGCATGACTGCAGGGTGTAGAGAAAGTAATAGTGATGAAAGTCTTTGGGTCCTCTTTATTGTCCTTGTGGGATGTTGCTTTGCCTTACTTAGAGCTTTATTATCTTTATTATGCATCATTTTTCTTTTCAAGTTCGCAGCAAAAGTAAAGCAATTTGTACCCTAATGTATATAGTCGGATGAGCTCACCTAACCTAGCACCAGTAACACTAGTTAGCGAAGACTTGGAAAGATGTTTCTAGAATCTAACATAATGTTACGTCCTAAGAATAGACGAAAACCCTTTAATTTTATCTTAATTCTTAACTCAATTATCGTGCAATGGCTCTTCTACCTCGCCATGTGATCCGAATAAATATCGTGAAATGCATTTGAGTAACATCTGGAAGACGTGTAAGAACATTTACTGATATATCTGTAGGTCCAAATCAATCTGGCAACCGGTTTATAAATCATAAAAACCAACAATTTTTGGGTGAAAAGGACATTTAGATTTTGATACTGTTTAAATGGACAAAAATGTAAAAATAGTCAGGATATAAACAGTTTCATCCTACCCATTTTCAAATATTTTTTCTTATTTTTAATTTTCATCAGGATACATTCGATTTCATCCTTGCTATTTTTTAAGTTTAAGTCAGAATGAATCTAGTTTCATCCTTACTATTTTTCTGGTGTCCATTTCACCCATACTTATTTTTACTCGTCCATTTAAACCATGTTTTAAAAATATTTTGACAAATGACCCATTTTCCGATTATAAATTAAAAAATACAAAAGAACAAAAGCCCACGGTGACACCATAAGAATTTCTCACGTATATTCATGCCATGAACGTGGGATTATAGGATCTCTATGAATTCTGTCCGTCTCCAACTTGACAAATTAAGTTAATAAGATTGGTTAACCAAATTTATAAAGGTCTTCCACTTAACTTTACATGCCGTCTTATTTGAAGTTTAATTTGTCAAATGTTCCGTGTAAATACGTATGCAACAGTAGCAGTGTTCTTGTCGATCAAAACAACAGAAACAGTAGCGGTGTATATGTATAATTTCATGAGGGCTATTATCCTACGAAGTACCAGATACTGATACGGGGACATTGATACGAGGATTTTTTATCTTTTAAAAGATGGGGTACGAGATGCGATGGGATAGGTATACCTAATAAAAAATATTATCATTTTTTCAATTTGGCCTTTTAGGCTAAAATGGAAAAGCAAAGTACTTCTTTTCCAAAAACGGAGAGAGTATTCTATATAACAATATCCAACTTTGATGAATAAGGAAATTCAATGTTCAGATAGGCCCATTTCCCTGATAATTTTCTCCAAAAAATTTCATTCAAGCTTATCATAGGCTTTAGACATATCCAACTTAATGGATGCTAGTCCTTCCTTACCATGATAATGATTTACTGTACTACCTCATTGGCAAGAAGGATATTATCAGCTACGCTTCTTTTAGGAACAAAGGCATTTTGGTTTGGGGAGATCAAGTCCATTAAGGGTTTAACTCTATCTGCCGGAGTTTTAGAGAGAATTTTAGAAGCAAAGTTGCATAAACCTATAAGTCTATATTTGTGAGACAAATTCAGCATTATGAGTCTTGGGTATGAGGGCTTGGTATGGTTTAGGAATTTGGTTACATGACCAGTTCTAAAACAAGATTACACCATGTCTATAACAGATTCTCCTACAATATCCCAATTTTTTGAAAAAATAAACCTGTAAACCCATCAGGGCCAAGAGCATTTTCCCTCACATTTGAAAAACAACATTTATTTCTTCAGGAGATAAAGGAATATTCAGACAATTATTATCATCCGTAGAAAACTTGGTAGGGTGGTCAGCCAACACCTCATCTTGAAAGGACTGAGGATGGGAGGAATAAAGGTTTTTAAAATTATCAACAAACGAGGCACCAATACTATCTCTATCAGTAAGGATGTTTCCGGAGTTATTTTTGATCCAGTTGATAGCATTTTTTTTTTCTCTTTTAAAATAAAATGACTTTTTGGAAGTAAAGAGTATTTCTATCTCCCTCCAAGAGCCAGACCTCTCTGGATTTGTCCTTCCAGTAGATCCCTTCCAAAGGATATAGATAATATAGTCTAGCTTTAAGCCTAGAAACATGCATGGTATCAGAAGGGGCGGATATTTGAACTTCTTTGAGTTCCTCTTTAGTGGTGGAAATATTAGTTTGAACATTTCCAAAGGAGTTTCTGTTCCAATCTCTTAGACATTTCTTAGTCTTGAGTAATTTCGCCTTAAGTTTGAAAGAAGGAGAACCCTCCACATGAATAGACCAGGAATTTGCTATAATGTCTTTATATGTGGGGTCAGTAATCCACATGGCCATAAAATGAAAAGGTCTAGGCATACAATCACCTTCGAAATTGAAGCCTACATGCATGGGGCAATGGTCTGAGGAGTCTCTAGGGAAATTATTAACACAAAACTTAGGGAATAAAAGTTCAACATCATGGTTAATTAGGCATCTATCAAGTCTTTCTATAATCAAAACAGTATCATATTTCATGTTGGACCAAGTAAATCTAAGGCCTGAAAAACCAAGATCATGTAAGTCAATTTTTTCTCAGAAAGTTTTAAGATTTAAAAAATAATTATCATCAAGCTCTAAGCCACCCATTTTATCATCATGATCAAGCAAAGCATTAAAATCACCTTGTTTTGGGATAAAAACCAATTCTGCTGGAAATGGTAAATTTCGGTGTGCCTCCGAGAAACGAATCTATACCCTAAACAAATGCATTGCACGGGAGTACTTTAGATTCGAGAGATCAATCTGTATAATTCTGGCCTAAACCAAGAAATGGCCATTCCAGTCTTGCTTCGGTCACAAAATGAAGGAGAAGGGTTGATCTTAGGGAGGGAAGCGAAGAAGGTGTTCAGATCAGAATGTTGAATTATGAAGGTGTGGTTGTTTTATGACTTGTATCAGAATATGGAACTGGCTTGCAGAATATAAGCTATCAGTTCTTGGTGTTTTTTCGGATACTTGTACTGATAACCCTCCCTGGTTGAAATAGGTTGAAAACTTATTTATATCAGTCATAGTTGCACGCACCCTGATCTCATAGGAAGTGGGAGGAGTTGAATGATGGAGAAGTGGGATTGTGTGAAAACCACGTCTTACTATGAGGGAAGATGGGTCAGTTTACACCCACTACTTCTCTGCTGCCACTAACTGTCCGCCTTTCCTGACACTTTCTCATAATAAGCGTGTTGCACGTCGCACGTTGTAAACCGCCAGACCAATACCCTGATGAACATCCCCCAGTTTGTGACATGTTTGATGTCTCGAGTATTTTCGTGGAAAATATGCAGCAGGTTGCTGAGTGGGTCTTGTTTGCAGGACCTAGTTATTTTGACTACTCGCGCGCAAGCCATGCGGCGGGCGGTCATACGTTACAAGTCAAACCATGAAACTTGCTACAAGAAATAGCATGTAACTCTTTTAAGTCAAATAATTAAATTATTTATGAAATCGACATTTATAAATCATCTTTTGTAAACAATGCATATAAAGCATCGCTTTTAAACAAGCAGCTCAAAATAATCGATGCTCGTGAAGCATCGTTGTGTAAGTCTTGTTTAAGTTAGTCGTGGAGCATAATGTCTTAAAAGGAGCGTGACCGGCCATTTTCGGGAAGCTGTCAGGAGGCATTCACGTGCGCCAAAGACAGGTTGGTCGGTCTTTATAGGAGTGTGACGGCTGGCAATCACGACGACATTTTATTGGTCGCCTAAAATTAGATTTAGGCTGGTCAATTCGGCTAGCGAAGTTAGACGGTCGAGCTGATTTGCGGCAGTTAATGGATGTTGTTGAATTTATTAAAATTCCTAAATGCAGCGCGAATAGTCACTTTCGGACGACCATTTGGGGGTCATATAGGCAAGCCGCGGCTTGGCCGATTGTAGCTTATGGAAGGGGTGGTCGGTGATCATGGTCACATCTTGTTGGTCACCTAAAATAGAAGTTAGGCCGGGCCGATTCAACTGGGGAAGTTGGGCGGCCGAGATATTTTGTGGCAGTTAATGGATTTCGTTGATTCAATTTAGGTTTTAAAAGCCGTGTGGCCAACCCATTTTGGGAAAACGACTTTTGATGTTGGCGGCATGTTGTGGACCATTCGACCGGACAACTCTATAGTCGGGCATTTAGTGAGCGTATTCGCGCCTTGTTCGTCGATCAGAATTGAATCTAGGATGGCGAAGCTGGACGGCCGAGATCATTTTGAGGCAGCAATGTAATACTACTTAATAAAAATTAGGGTTTTGTAAGTCGTGCGGCCAACTAACATTGGGCAATCGTTTAGTGGCTCTGTTGGAGAGTTAGAAGGGCTCTGATTGGACGGAGTATTAGTGGGCCCACCGGTGTGCCTGATGACGCTTGTCCGGTCGCGTCATGGAGCGGGCAAGCTTGATAAATCAGCCGGCCAAAACGTGTGGTTGTGATCGTTTTGAGACTGACATGGGCATCCTATGTCCAATCCCTTAAGGAATTAAGGGTGTCAACCAACCAACTTCCACTTTTAATTGAAAGTGCATGTGGCGCTTTTAAAACAATCTGATTGGTCGATGCGAAAAGAGGCCGGAAAGCAGCAACATGGAGCGTGGCCAGCAGGCCACAGGTGGCGCCTGCTGAAGCCAAGTGGTGCGTCCATGTCTCCTTTTGCGCTGTTATTACTTGTTGTAGTTCCTCTTTATTTCTTGTTTTCTGATTTTTTGGTAGGATCTTTGTCCTACCTGATGAATCAATTTCCAAGTTTGCTTAGGTTTAGTTTCGACCAATAGGGTTCGAATATCGCGCAGGGCGCAAAAATCCTAATTTTTGCAAATTGATAAAATTAGGTTAAAGAACAGAATTTTGCGGGTTGCGAAAAATCAATCAATTTTTGGTGGATTTTGCATACTGATAAAAAAAATCACTAATTTAATATCAAAGGGAAACATAACCTTGCGTGCCTCTGATTGAGTACTTCCACACGCATCTAATCCTGACACTTCGGGAGATTTATGCTACTCGGCTGGGAGCGAGCATTAGTCATCATGTCATGTCAGTATTAACAGTTCAACTGGGGAACATGGCATAAAATATATACTCAGAAATTTACAGAATATTTTGGATTGTTGCTACACGCACCATTCTGGATAAATTTCATATAAATATACTGAATTTCTCGATACACATGTAAGTAAAGAGGCATGGGCACTCATCACTATTAAATGGCTCTGTTTCTTTGCAGAATTAAAGCACATTAAAACACAAGGTTTCACAATTTTATCCCTGAACTAAAAACCACCATCAACACGCCTACAAACAAGGCTGGCTCTCCTCTAGGGATAAGGGAAGATTACTCTGGCTAGCCCAAAAAGCATCTCTAAGAGTCTGATTTGGTTCACCATATATGAAGTGTATATGACAAGGTTTAGAATGTATAATGTCATTGGTATATAGATGCCTCTAGAATCAGAAGAGATAATGTCGAGATCCAATTCATGTTTCCAAGCTAATACCAAACTTACACTCCTACCAACACAGAGAACATTTAAAGCACAAGGAAAACCCAAGTTTTCTAGTTTTCAAGCAGTATTATCCTTTTTCTTTTTTATTTTCATTTTTATTTTAGAGAGGAACACAATATTTGGGTTTAAGTTTTTTAGCAGAATAGACAACTCTTTATTAGTAGATTTTTTTCCTAGGCCCCTAAAATTCCAGCGTAACATGTTGGAATTGTTGACAGAGAATAAAGGCATGGAACAAACAATAATAATAATGGCATTATTCAAAATAGAGATGTTGGAGGATGAGGTTACCTGAGTGATAGGAATGCCACTACTATTAGGATGAGAACCAGAAGAATCACGGAGATGGTATAGTGGGTAATGCAGCACTACATTGAGCCGATTTAGCATCTCTGGTGTGTTTTCTATCATCAACACGCGGGTTGATTTTCCTTTTGAGGTTACTAATAGCATCATGTTCAGCAGCTAGAGATACAACCCATTCTTTAGATAAGGTAGTGGTCTGAGAAGATGTGGTTGTTGTCTTTAATCTCTTGGATGAATGCTTTAGATCCAGAGGATGATTGAGTTTACTTTGGTCAGAATCTCTTGACTCCAAGTTGGTCAATTTTTGGATGATAGGGAGGCCAGCTTCTGAAAGGTTCACAACATTTTTCTCTATTTGTCCAGCTTCATAGATTTTCAGAGCTGGAGATCTACTAGTAAAAGGACCCATGTTCAACTTTTTATAGATGGAGTTAGTATCCTGATTAGAATCATGATCTTGCACAATAACTGCTTTACCCCTAGACTTAGAAGTATGGACTTCTTTCACTTCTGATGTAGCAGTATCATTAACAAAATGAGAAACTGGATTGTTTTGTGGAGCCGGCGGTGGCATCCATCTGGTAAAAGTGATTCTGGTAGAAGAGCTAACCTGAGCTAGTGAACGACTGAGATTTTTCACACGCGCCGGCTTAGATTTAATTTTATTGCATCTTCTCTCTTTGTGATCAATGTTCCTACATGAATAACAGAAACATCTTGTCACCATATAGGATCTGCATTCAATGAGAAACGCTTGAATTCTGCCTCTTGTTATTAAAGGAATACTCATTGGTAAAGGTTTTTGGACAGCAATTCTCACACATACCTTCACATTTTTCTTGAGATGATGGTTTCCATATGGTTCCTTAGCTTCAATCAGTTCACCCCCTTAAAGGTTAGCTTTTTTAGATCTTCAAACTCAGTACATTCCTCAGGAACATTGCACAATACCAAGAGATCGGCGATGATATGTCACTTGTATAAACTGGTGGATCTGAACCGAGAGAGCCATATCATTCTTAAAAATAGGCTTATTACAAATAACATAGGAGGGAGAGTAAAAGTCAGGTGCTTGAAGTGGTGTAAATTCATAAATTTTACCAGAAGCATGACGATTATATATAGTCTTGGAAGCTAGCAGAAGTATAGATTCAATAGAGATTTTTATTTAAGTAATGATCTTTGACTATATCTTTGGCACATGGGTTATCTGCGGAATGTCAACTTCTATTGTTGATGTAGTTGCATGGCTTCAACTTTAACCTGGTAATATTGTTGTAGACAACAGAGATTCTAATCGTACGAAGTTGCTACTTATTATTAAGGGTTGGCAAATATCTATGGTGGGTGTATTTTTATGTCCCTCTAAAAAGCCATACGGGACAACTCCAATAAATGTAGTATTATTATGAGAGAAAAATAGTTTGTCATTATGGTAATTTGTAAATTTTGACCAGAAATGGGCATGTCAAGCCAAAAGGTTAATGTGGTTCAGGTAAAGAAATTTTTTCAGGTGAGGGGTATATTGCATGTTCCTAACATGTAAGGGCAATTCCTATGGCAATGGTCAGATGTAAAATTTGTTTGAGCCAGGTGGATGGCCAAACTGGTTTTTCCACTATGGTAAAGCACTGAGCGTTTGATAACTAAGCACGCGACCGAGGGAAAAACTCTGGAGTCTGCGAGAAAAGCGCCAACATCAGGCCAAGCGCCAGCGATCGAAGCTTCGACGCGGCGTCTTAACATATGACGCTGGCGTTTGTAGCAAAAACGCCTACGGTTCTTTTTTTTTAAATTCAAAATTCGCTTTTTACCTCTATAAATTACCATCTAATTCAAAAAATTCACTCACACCAAAATTCACTTCTCTTGAATTTTCTCTTCTAAAATCTATTTCTCGATGGCTGAAAAGGCGATTACACTTTTTTGCGATGCAAAACTTGAAGTTGTTGTTTATAAGATATGTGGGAGTTTTAAAAAGATGAAAATTGTAAGAGGGAAGTGCAAGTTTTTGAAGTTTCTCCAAGAAAATGTTCCGCTAAAAGGCAAAGAAGAGCTCCAGTTTTGAAAGTTAACAACAAAAAATTCAAAAACAAAGGTGTAACTGTCAAAGAGCGCGTTGAATGGAAAATACGTCAAATGAAGATAAACAGGAGGCCAAAACTTGTACTTGATTTTTATTGAAGTTTTTATTATTGTCTAATAAGTTTATATCTTGTAAAAGAATTGGCAGTAATATCAATGAATGAAAATGTATATATTTTAAAATAGATTTCCACTTCAGATTAAGTGAAATTTATTACAATTTATTAAACTTGCAAATAACATCAAACTACACTTTTATAAACCATAACAAACACATCAAACTACATCAAATCCAGCGACATTCTCTATGTAAAGTTCATAGCATTCAAAATGCCTAAACTCTCTCCCGCTTTCTTCGGTAAACTTGGTCTGAGCGATGGTTTCCAATTCTTCATTGGATAATCCAGAATTGCTACGATGAACCATCCACAATACTTCCGTATAATGTTTGACTTCATTAGTGATGAATGCAATTCTTAGTTCTGGGCTCTTACTGTTTCTTATGGCTTCGTTTTGCGATGCTACAAAATGTCCCAATACTCTTTCCCAGAAATTGTCATTGTTCATTGGTCTCGCCATAAATTCCGGCAGCGACATTCGAGTGCAGTAACGATGTGCTTGAGATGGACCATCTTTTAGAATTCTGAGACACGCTTCGTAACGGAAAGGCTTACGGTGAGCTTCCTCCCAATTATCAAGAGCTGTTTGGATCACTTCATCTTCAGTTACATCTATGAACTTTTCTCAATCAATTTCTATTACCAGAGCAAGAAATAGCTGGACTGCAAGCCTAATAGATTGAAAACGACCACGCAATCGACGAGCATCTCGGTTTCCTGGGTTTCCCATCAATGAGACGAACATTGAAAAAACGTTCTCCCAAAAATAACTGTCATGAGAAATAACAACACCAATGATTACCCTATGAAAGAAATATGCTTTGCATAAAGTTATATCCTCTTCTTGAGTAAACTTGGGACCACGATTTCTAACAGACATTTCTGCAAAGGAAGAGAGATGTAGGAAAAAGAAGAAGAAGAAGATGCGATTTTGGATATAGGAGGAATGAAATTTATAGGTTGAGAAAGAAAAGTTTGTCGTTGGAAATGGAAATTTAGCCGTTGGCGTTCAAAGTAAAATCGCCCGCGACTTTCCTTTGAACGCCCGATTGAATTACCAACGCCTATTTTCTATTATAAATACATCACTAGGTTTTATTCTAAACCAAACCAACCGATTTCTTTCTCATCATCCACCATGTTTTCTAAAGGCAAAGCGAAGCAAATATTATGTGTCGAAGCAAAAGAGGTTTTCCCATTATGTTTCATGAATAACCACAGTCTTATGCAATGTCCTTGAATGTATTCAAAGTGTCCGCGGGAAGGTTGTTTACGCATCAGAATGGTGATTGAATCACAACCGGAAAAGCTCAGGTATTTGCAATGTCAGATCCCAATTGTCCAGAGGAACCACATATGCTAGATGATGCTATGAAGATTAAAAAAGAAGAAGAAGAAAAGATTGCAACACTCTACAAAAACTTCAAACTTAAAGCCAATTTGAAGAAGAAGTTATTACACTGCAAGCATTGTGGATATGGAGATCACGAATACAAACACTGTCCAATGAGAATCAGTTCATTCTCAAAGCCTGGTTGCAGGACTTTTATGCATTTGAGGACTTCTTCTGAAGAAGACACATATGGAAGGAATTTCTGGGAATGTCCCAGGTGGTTTTTGGTGGAGTGGGCTGATTGAAGTTGTAGGACAAATCGATTCACTGTGGTATTATGTTATTATGATTATCTTCATATTTGCACGTCAGTAATTTAAAATTTTCTTGGATTAAAAATTGCAACATCAATATTAACATCATAAATAAAAACGTACTGCATTGAACAACCACATCATACATGAAAATAAAAGAAATACATTAGATTAAAACAACTACCACATAGGCGTCCTAATTCTCAGTGGGTGGTGGAATTCCTAAAGTAGGGGATTGTATCTGTTGATCACCCTGAGTATGTTGAAACAAGCATGGAAGTCGAAAGGACGACCTCTGTGAGATATTGGCCACATCGCTAGAGTTTTGGGTTCCACTTCATGTTCGGCTTCACCGTTGAGCTTATTTTTGTGATTCTCCATTAGTAAAGCCATGAACTCCAACACATGGATACTAATTGAACTAACACGATACAACAATCCGTGAGAATCACGCCCATAAATGTTCCCTGTTTCAGCGGTGAACATTCTGAAAACTTTCTCCCAGAAAGTCAACGTCGATACGGCTACATTACGAAAGACGACATCTTGTGTGTGAAAAACGAAGGCTCTACAAATATCTAAATCCTCTTGTTGAGTGAACCTAACATAACGAACTCTGGGAGGCATTTTTGTAGATGCTTTGAGAGTGAAGAATATGTAGAATGTGTGAATTTGGAGTCGAAATGAGGAGTATTTATAAAATTCAAAAATTATAGCCGTTGGATCACAAGAGTTTTCAGCCGTTCAGATTGAGCAGTGGGCATTTTTGGGTCTGATGCTGGTGTTTTTAATAAGGACACGGGCGCTATACCTGTTTACGCGCGTTCAACATTCAAATGCCGGCGTTTTATTTTCTTACACCAGCGTTGGTAGGAATGACCCACGTCATTCCCACAGACGCGCGCTGGTTGTTCCGACTCGATATTCAAACCAACAAATCTGATGGTTTGAACATCCATTTTTCATTTTTGTTCATTCCATAGTGGGAGAAAAATGAACAAACTCCAGGTTTTTTCATTCCATAGGAATTGCTCTAAGCCATAGCGGATCATAGTGCCTCTCAACAGGTGCTGCAAACTTTAAATCTGCAAAAAATCAATAAAGATTATTAGTGCAACATAAAAGACCACGCTGGATAGGTACTCACTAGTGCCCCTCTTAATGACAGTGTCGTAGGAATATAATCGATAGGAGAGGTCTAGATACGTTTTGAGAATATGATTAGGCAAGAAGTAATGATGGATTCTGAAAAAATGTGTATGAAATTGAATTAGTGTAGTCTTCCAGAGGACGCGACGTTTAACCATGCGCCATAATTTGTCATTTATGGTTAATCTACCCGTGTTATTTAAGGGTGAATGGGTGATAAATTGATTATTAACCCAAATTATACCCAAATACGGAAAGAAATCAATAAACAACAATGAGAGTAATCTGGTAAACGGAAAAAAACAATGAACCACCACCAGATTCGTCATTGATGTAACATGCAATAAGAGCAATTGGGAGTTTTACAAGTGCTGAGATGGGGAGATTAATCCCCTTTTGAATCCGGAAATATCTAGAAAGAGAGATCAATAGGAATTTCAGCGGTTAAGAATTGATAATGATGACGAGTTTTAGTTATGGTTGACGAAGTGCGATGCGAGTGATGCCCGACGAGCTAGAGAGGCGTGAGAGAATAGATGATTGTAAGTGTTCGTGGAATAAAACCAGAATCACGACTGAGAGTGACAATGAAGACGAGGAACAACAGCAAGTAGAAAAATGAAGAGGAGGCTAGTGATGCATCAATTGATTTTGGGGAGATTGCAACAGAGGCTGAAAGAAGGAAAACTAAGTAGAAACAAGTTGAGGATATCATGTATAGATGTTATCTGGCTGAGAAGAAGATACCGAGGAAGTTTTCTCGAACCATGTCAGGACCTTTAAATGTTGATTCTAATGGAGAGGAGATTTGTGGTAAAGATATTGATGGTAATCCTGTGATGGAGGTTAATGAGGAGCATGACAGTAAAGAAGATAAAGATACATATGTTCCTTTTTTTCAAGCAGTGATGATTGACGTGATTTCTACGATGATGATGATGAGCTTGGTAGCGACAGTGATAACGATCCTTGTTGATCATCATAGAGGTATGATCAAACCCTTTGAAAAACGAGTCTTGAGTATTAACTTCTGAGAGATTCCTGATGCATCTTCGTGAAAACTTATGAGGTTTTTGATAATACTTTGTGTTGCTAAAGTTTGGTAAGGAGGTAAAATTTTATGTTTTCATCATTATACAGAAGTTGTGTTTGTTGTTCCCGAGTTTGCTTGTTAGGGGTGTTCTATGAGAAAGAAGATATTCCAGGTGATTTTGGAGAGTAGTTAACTGCACTGCCGGAGTTGGGTGAAGCATCACTGGAGTTCTCAGGAGATACGGTGAAGATGGACCTAGTTTCAAAAGATCTTTTTGTTTTACAGCTTGAATTTTGACTAGTCTTGACAAAGATGGAGCTGTAATGAAATGAGCTAGTAATCAGAGTAATAGTGGTTGTAATCTGTTTTCTTTCAATTGATATGGATGTAATTAAAACTGCTTTGTCTAGTACCTTTTGTTCTTGCTTTCTATGAATATGATGGTGTTTATCTGTGAATGATTGAGCAAATTAGGTGATTGTGTTAGTATATCTGGTAAATTTGCTGAAAAATAGGATAAACGGGTGCTTGATTAGGCTTAGAAAAAGATGAATTTGGGTAAATTTCATGACAGAGAAAAACAAATTAAAAACTTGGAACTTGCTTACGTCATGCTGATTTATGAGAGCTACACCTAATCAAGAACTTTTGTTTCTTTGTACTTTTTTTTTTGCTGAGAAAAACAAACTTACCATTACTTAAAAAGACTATTACAAATATCACTCAAGGAATCTTCTCCCATTACATTGTTCAGGAACTGAGGAGAAGAATTCCATATGTTTCTTAAACTTAAAGTCCTAGCTCGACGAGCAAGTCTATTCACAATCTTATTCTTAATACGTTTACATAACCTACTTTAAAGTTCAAACAAGCAGAAAATGAAATCCGATAATCTTCTACGAGATCCAGACACTTCCAATCTATATCACCCTTTCCTCCATTCACAAAGTTTATTAACTGAAGGCAATCACTTAGAAAAAGGACCTTAGAAAGACTCATCTCCTCCGCCCAAGAAGAAGCCAAAATTAGCGCCTTTGTCTCTGCAGCAAAAGCACTTGAAATCAGTCCAAAGTCCGCTCTGCACCTTTTTATTCTTCCTGCATTGTCACAAAGCATGATTCCAATACCCAGGTCAAATTTTTTGAAAGACCCATAATGAACATGATATAATCGAAATTCTGAATTGTGAACTTATTTACAGAAGTAGCATCCAAGAGGGAGCTATTATATAGGTATTTAAAGATCTCTTAATATCCATTATAGTTCCGTCAAGTGCCACCTGCTCATTTCTAAAAACAACATCACACCTTAATTCCAGATTGACCATAGCACTATTGCACCAATGCTTGGCCAATTCACAGCACAGGAAGAGTTATCCAAATTATTCTCAAACCAAGATATAAATATATCATTTATCTTTGTACATTTTGTACAACCCCTTTCTCAATACAATCAAATTTCCATTTTCTTGAATCACAAAACGGAAGCCTTATCCCTAGTGCCTTAAACAGGGTTGGTTCGACATTTAGATCGTTTATTAAGTTGACATTTAGATCGTGTATTAAGTTGACATTTAGATCGTTTATTAAGTTGCGTGACTGACCTCACCTTTCGTTCCAAAAGTAGTGGTGGGGTACAGAATACGTCCGTATTATAAAGTAAGACATGAGTACGCCTTTCAAAGAGAAACACTCGCGCGGCTACCGAACCAATGAACCATGAATCAAAGAGATATAGAAGCAACCTAATTAAGGAAAAAGCTCTGATGGTTTCCTTTCAACGAAAGAAAACTAAAAGAAAGCTCTAGTGGAGTTAGGAACGAACTAATAAAAAGAAAAGTGCTGGAGTTACTTCGGTTTTGACTATTCATTAAATGATCATCATTCAATATCAAAAAAGAAAACAGAAAAAAAGAAAAGCAACAAGAGGGCAATGAATTCCATAAGCAGGAGTGTCCTGTTACTTTTGATTAGCTTTCTATTTTTTTGCATCCAGTCAAAACATCAGCATTTTGGTGGTGCATGGTGCGCCATTTCAGTGTTCGCGGAAAATTAAAGAGAGAAGTAGTAGGTGAGTCTTTTGAGAGTTCTTCTTTATTATTGTCCTTGTGTACTAATAATGCATTTGCGTCGCTCGAAAGTAATCAATTATTAATACAAACACCTGCTTTTCTTATTATGCTCGCAGATTTTTTGGTAAAGCAGTTTGTGGGACTACTAGTTGGCAGGCTAAGAATCTAGCACAACTGCGCAAGTTATATGTCCCAGGAAGGATACCACTGACACCAACTTGTCCTAAATTTAGCAAGATTGCGTTATCACAGGCGTCCATAGTAATTTATGAGATCTGTTCGGCAAGCCATGAAAGCCCACTACAGTGGCACCGCAATTAAGAACCCGACAATGCGTAATGCTCAGTTCAAACGCAATGTGTCACCGATTCTACAATTTCAAAATGGAGCGTTAACAACACAGGAAAGTTGATCAACTATTAAACACACAATTTTGTTGAATATGAAATTATTTATAATCATCAAATGCGGGCATTTGATGAAAATAGGGATAAACAACACAACACCCTACCGGCACACGCAAAAAATAAGCACATCATAAGATCACTCACAGTCTCACCAAAAAATATGGTCGAGCCATGAGCATGAGATCACAAGATCTCCAAAATATCAACATAGTTTGTAAATTGACTCCAATCTTCCACTTAACTTTCCCCGCCGTCATATTTGAAACTTGACATAGTTTGTAAATGTGTGCACTAGGTTTAAGCCGTGATTTAGACCATACGTATGCGTTCTTATGTGCATGGACTTTTTAGCATGGTGCGATGCAGTGGGGAGAAATTGACATCATGTTTTTGTTTTTGTTGATTTGGTATTTGGAACTGACTCGACTCCCGATTTGACACGAGTCAAGATGCTAATACTATTTGTTTTTTAATTTGAGACATACCTCACTCGCTATCTTATTCAGATCCAATTTCTAACTCGGAATCGTTTAAGTCATATATGAGAGCAAACAACTGACTCACATATTTTTGAATCAGTTGAGTGAATTTTGATTTAAGAAAAAATAGAGTCAGATCCAAATAAATCAGCTGATTTTAGTCAGATCTAGACGAGTCTAATCAACAAAAAAATAAAAACATAGTGTTAGTGTGTGGAAGGAGAGACTTTTGGTCTTGATTACTTGTAGCCACTAGGTTTAAGCCATGATTTAGACCTATTTTATCACCTCAGGTCCTCAACCCAAAATAGGTAATGAAACAAGAGATTCTTTGGGCTTTTGGGAATGGTTTAAGACAAGGCAAGTCCGGTTATAGTCCGTCACCAGTGCAATGTGTCCGTAAGAAGATTCATTTGGTTAGTTCTACTAGAACCATAATTTTGGGCATACCAAAATCTTTCAAGGCATACTGAATGAAGACAAAAAAGGTTGTTGAATAGCAAAATCAGATAACCCCTTAACCCAAAAAAATTTTAATGAAAAAAATCTGCTCTTTACGTATTAGTGTTAATAATCTTGATTAGTGATTAAATATTTTGTTTAGAGATTAAGATAATTTTCAGAATTATAAGAGTTGTTTAGATGAAAAATATGAGGAAAAAAAAATCAAAGTTTTGGTTTGGTTAAGAAGGAGAGAAAGAGAAGGAGAAAGTGAGAAAATTATAATTCTTGATTCAATGGAGGATGAGGAGGGTCATATATCATCTAAAAAACCTAGGAAAATACACATCAACTACACCAATGATTCCCAAATGGCTGATTTCTTAGATTATGAATCATGGTTCGGCGAAACAGGTTGAGGTTCGGCTCACATCTATGAGCCGAATCTACCAATTGATGAACGGTTCGGCTTACTGAATCTGTTTACTGCATGCGCCGAACCTATAATTTCCAATTCCCACCCTTTTGCTAGACACTAGTTCGGCTTATATGAAAGTTTCATAGTAAGCCGAACAACATCCTGAATAGCCCGGAATAGAATCATTACTAATTCGGCTTACATATCCAAATTCGTATGTGCCGAACATAATTTTTTAATTTCTGGGTTGAAATATTGTTACTGGTTAGGCACATATGGAGAATATCGTATCAGCTGAAACCTCTTATGTTCAAGGTTCGGCACATAATATGATTATCGTCTGAGCCGAACATGAATTTGTTAATTTTTGGGTTAAAATATTGTTCGCGGTTCGGCACATATTGAGGATATTGTATAAGCCGAAACCTGTAAATGTTCATAGTTCGGCACATAATGTGATTATCGAATGCGCCGACCCTGAAGGACAAATGATTCGGCGTGTAACTAACATTAGAGGATAAGCCGAACTCTGTAAATTCGGCACATAACTGTTAAGTTATTCATTAAAACATGAAATTGACGGTGTCCATAACCCAATCCCAGCACCATTAAAAACAAAGTTCAGCACCTAAAGCAAAGGTGTTTGCAACACCATAAAAGTGTACTTAAAACTTAAGAAAAAGTGTACCATAAAAGTGTACATAAAAGGGCATTTAACCACGACCCCTCTTCTTAGTTCCACGACCACCTCTTCTTCCACCTTGGTCTTCATCTTCCGACGTATCATTACCGGGTTGGACGGTAGCACCAACTTGGCTTGTACCTTCACCAACTTGTCGAGACCTCTTAGTGGTAGGCCTTTGTTCGGGTTCCTCGGGTCCTTGTCCTTTGTTGATGATTGCATCCCACTTGTCGATGAGGTATTTTTGTTCTTCCACGGTCATTGTTGTTTTGCAACCAAGTTTGGCCTTCATTTTCTTCAACATCTCCCTACCCGCGGCAACCTATTTTCATTTGAGAAAAACTTATAACCATGAGGTTGAAGACATTTTTACCATAACTAATATATGAAAACAGTATAAAGTGAAGTCATTCTTACCATAACCTTGAAAGCCTTGACTACATCTTCGGAAGTAGACTTGTTGGTGATCTTGATTGGCCTCGCCTTCCCCTTATCAGATATCTTTTGCCTTTTCTTATTGATAATGAAGGGATGAGAAATTTGGTTATACCAATCCATATAGCCCAGATCCTCTTCACATGGATCATCAAGTAAAGGTGTTAACTTGGACGCATCTAATGTGTGATTGTCTAAATTATTCCAAAACTCAACGGTGGGATCAGGATCATACTTTGGTTCCCAAGATGAAGTGGTGCTTTTAGTTCCCTTACTACTCTTTGGTAACAACCTGAATTTCTCGTCAAACAAAGGAACCTTTTGGACACATCCTAATTGACGGAGTACTCGCCTAGGATCGTATATAACATAACCACCGGGATACCACAATGGCCCATGATACATACCTACCGGCATATCCTCATCTTCAACAACTTCATCTTCATTCTCATATGGTTGAAAAGCGACATCATCAACACCAAGACAGTCTAACGTCTCTCTCAAACTTGCCACCAACTTGTTTTTGTTCCTTTTCTTGAAGTCCTCTGTTATAGTTTTGAAAGTGGTAGTAAAAGTTCGTTGCTCGGACTTGTAAAGATTTAAAAATAAAAATATATACAAAAAATATTAACAATATGGGCAAGAGTACTGGGACTAAAGATACGGCCGTTTTTTTCATTTTCAAGTGGTTCAGAAATTAATTCTAACAATTATAGTTCAAAAACAAAACAAATATTAACTCTAGTTTATTGCCAAGATAGATTTTATAAAATATTAGTTGTATTTTATGAGCATGGCGCATCAAAAATCCCTAGGACCAAGCATACTCCATCAAATAAAATCACAAGTAATTAATTTAAAATCTTAATTCAATTAAAATTAGTGCAAAAAGTAAATAAAAGAATTAATTAAATTACCACATGGATGAATTAAGGATTTCTCCGTCGTCCCAGTGCTTGGGTTTAGCTCATCATAGTGAAATACCTCTCAAAATATTTTATTAAGCTCAATTGGTGTTTACAATGAAGAGAAAATGGAGAAAAGGGTGAAAATCGGTAAACTGCAACGCTTATAAGCGTTACAGAACACCGTTACAAAGAACGATAAAACAGTGTTGCTGTTGTCTGCGTAGCTGACTACGACCCACAGAGACCGGTCGTTGTCACTGTTGGGGAACGACTGTCTTTGGCCGTCTGTTCTTCGTGTTCTTCCTCTTCATCAATGGCAGCAGCAGAAGCAGAGCAAAATGGTGATTCTCCCTCTGCAGCCTTCTCTCCTCTCCTCCCAACTCTCGACACCCTTTCTCCTTGACCTCAGTGAGCTATTTATACCCAACAGCATCGATATCTTCCATCATAACTCCATATAATCTTCTCTTCAATTCTTTGCAGACGCGAGAATAATATTTTTGATTTTTTTCCTGTTTAATCGAAATCGTGTTTACCAAATATTCTCTTGGCTTCTGACGCTCTCTCAATCTTTCCTAGCTTATATATATTCGAATCCCATGAGATAACGCACGTATATCCTCCAACAGAATCCAATATTTTCCAAAATATTCTCCCGTGAAAACAGCTCCCCTGTTTGGACTTTGATCTTCTCTCCCGGTCATTTCAGCCCAACTTGATCGCTAAAATCACTTGCATTCGGCCTGTTTAGCCTTAATAGGCTTAGCCCAATAATTTCCAGCGATCGAATCTTCCAAAAACACGTCCAAGATTCGAGTAGAAATTTCATGCAGGCGTGATTGATTTCTCCCGCCATTTTCAAATTCAAATCGTGAAAAGGTGTCCCCTTAGCAAACAGTGGTGTCCCCTTAGGAATTTGGGCTGAAATAGTAATTCTTGGGTTGAAATAGTAATTTTTCTGGTTTCCTCCGGGACATTTCTGGGACGTTTCCGGTACATTTGGGGACGTTTCCGGTACATGGGGTGCCTTTAGTACTTTTCTCCGGGGTGTAAATCATCACTTTTTGAGCAACTCTTTCCATACAAGGGTATTTTCTCCAAAAACACCTAAACAAACATAAAAACAAATATTAGTACAAAAATAGAGTTCCAACAATACAGGCATTGAGGACAAATTAGACACAAAAAGTGTCTATCAAATACCCCCAAACTTATTATTTGCTAGTCCTCGAGCAAATTTATTCTTGAAAAGTGACCGAGTTAATCTCGGGTGGGTTTATCAGAGGTGTACCCACAAAAACCAATACTCCAGACCCTAACTATCTACGCAAAATCTTGGAAAGCACTAAAGAACCTCCTTGGTTGGCATACTTATTAATTATAGGAGGAAGTACCCTGATGCGAAATTCCAATTACTGTACACGAGTTTTCACTCAAGCATACTAAAATTCATATAAGTGACAGAGCTCTACTAAGATAGTTTCACGATGGACATCATACTCGGAGTCAGACTAATCACATGAAAAGATTAAGAAGATGGAAAAAGAAAAATGTAGATGGTTGAAAAGTGAACGATGTTTCCCATATCTGTCTGAAGGCCACTGCCAGAATGAACCTATCCTAATGGACTGAGATACCGGTCTGACTAATATCAACACAACTGGCATATACAAGGGAACCAGTGGTCAATAACTTAAATCTAGATCAACAAACTGGCAAATACAAGGGAACCAGCAGTTGACTACACATAACAATAACCATTTTTTTTTAACGGCATGAATAGATATTTTTGATCCAAGCGCATGCTTCTTGTCAGCAGATTACACGATAGTTCCCACGGGTCCTGCATTCCACGCTTGCTTAGGCGACGGAAACAGGGAGAACACACGCATATTGCTATCCAAGTGTTAATACTTATTCCGATTGGTCTAACTGGTCCAGTCTTTTTTTTTTTTTTTAGTAATCTCAGTCACTCTAATTCACCCTAGCAGTGGTAACAACTTGAATCGTGTGCCCCACCAAATCACTTGAAATAAAAGAAAACTGAAAATAAAAGTGAAAAGGACTCGACGAGATATGGCGAAACTATCATGTTATTTCTAACACCTGAGCTCTGTGCTTTTATGAATAGACTCTATAGATGTTTCCATCTAGTCAGATTGGTTCCTCAACTCCTAAAACAAAAATGTTTCCATCCACTTAGATTGGTTAGTGCTATCCTTAATAGGCGTAAATTTCTAGGCTCTGGAGTTTATTTATTGCAACTAAAAGATTTTCCCATACCCCCAAACTTAAATCTAACATTGTCCTCAATGTTCTAAAGATGAAATTAAAAGCATGAACAAGGAGAAACGGTTACTATTTGAAGCAAAAGAGTTAAGGAAGGATATTACCGTGTTGCATGAGATTGGGTTACCTCCCAAAAAGTGCTAAGTTTAAAGTCTTCAGCCAGACTTAGAAAAGGTTTAGTCAACTCGAACCGTATAACAGTAGCCGGAATAACTGCGGGTCTTTAAAACCAAAAAGAGATGACAACAGGAAATTGCAGTGAACCAAGAAAATGAACAAGACTAGCGTGCCCTTACCTAGTTTCCTGATTAAGATATTTATCTAATTGTGGTTCAGGTTCAGGTTCTATGAAAGGGTCTAAATAAAATATTTTTCTTGGATGCATTTCCTCATAGATTGGATCTAAATTACTAGGTCCTAGAGTCTGGAAAAACTCAAATACGAACTTAGAATCACGAAGTAATAACCTAAATAATTGCGGATCCTCTAAGTCAATCAGATATGACTTACATAATTGACCACAATGAGAGTAGTGGTCATCCTTAAGCAAATGTGTCGATTCTAATTTCCTAAAGCATTTAGGTTTAGTCTCACAACTTAATATTCGACACATTTGAAATCTATATGTTCCCACATTTGGAAGAAAACTATTTGGTGGGAAAACAAAATCAATCTTGGTATTATTGCCTGGGTTAACCACATCAACCAGAGGATGGGTTTCTAACAGTTGAGACTCTTGTTGGATATCATTAGGTTCTGGAAAACGAGTACGAAGATAGTCTCGTAAGATGGGTGAGGCATTGATGTCAAGTCCCAAGTGAGGGATATTTTTAAGAGTTAAAGAACATGGAGAATGATAATCACCCCAAACTTAGAGTTTTCGGCGTCTCTAGGTAGACTGGTCATAATCTCCCTAATTTCTAGGTCATCAGATTCCTGAAAGTGGGCGATTGATTTTTCTAAGTCAGGTTCATCCCCGCTAATCTCTACGAGTTCTTCTAAGACTATTGTTTCTAAATCGTTTGACTCGAAAACAGTACTCTCAAGATAAACTGGTTCCTCTAAACCATCATCGGTTTCGTAATCATCGTCTAAAACGGGGGTATTTCTAGTCAAATCCTCGTCCTTTTGAATAGGTAAATAATTATTAAAATTATTTGGATTTGAACTAGAAATATCATTATCATCATCACCATCCTCCTCCTCATCATCATCACAATATAATTTTTGATATTCACGAATTCTCAAGCTTTGTTCCCAACTACATGGTCTATGTTTATAATATTTCTCATAGATCGTTAGAGGTGATTCCTCAATAAAAGTTGGAGTATCCATATATCGCTGCCCACGCATATATTCACCAAGAGTCATTTCCGAAGACGTCTCTTGATAACGAGAATTTCTAGACATATATTCTCGCAACGTCATCGCAGGTGGCGTCTCCTCAAAAGGATTCATCACCGAAGAAATATAAACTACAGAGGGATTCTATACAATCACAAACAAGGCCGACTCGACTCCACCAAAGCAAAAAAGATTTCTAGCAAACAAAAAGCATGATGGCTCCACTTAGATTGTTTCTAGACCAGCTTCTATCTTTCGAAAGGGAATTCGTTGCAATTTGAGCAAACCCCTCTGGAATCAATCCGAGTCAAAGTAAGTTGAATTGAGGCGAGGGAAGCTCAGTGGAGCTTTGATACCCAAGGCCTCACCGCTATCACAAGGCGGCGCAGTCACGCATTCAACTCACAGAAACCATCATGAACTTTGGAGTGTGCTTAAAGAGCAACCAATATTTTTCGAACGAGTTTCCTATTAAGCTCGTTACCCTATCGGTCTCGTTCTATTCCAAATTTTAAGCTTGGGTTCGCGTTAGGTTTCGTTTTCCTAAGGCGGGCAAGAAGGGAACGGTGATGAAATCCGAACCCTTATCTTGTTTAGGCCAGGCCTTGCCCTTTACTAGGAAAATAAAGACAGTCCGGTTCGTCCTCAAACAATTATCACCTTAAGGCAGACAGTAACCCGCTTGCAGGAGATTCGCGGGTGTTTCGATTGGACTTACCTCCCGTACCAGACGGGCGATGAACCGTTGTCGTCGACTCGGGCCACGACTCCTATGCCGTGTGCGAACCCGAGGGGCCGAGACGATATAGTAATCGTCGTCCTTCCCTGCACACAGTTTATATAATAATTTTTTTTTAATAATAATACCCTTCCGTAGGGTTAAAAAAAAACAAAGTCCAATTGTTTAAAGTCCAAAGTCCAAAATAAATAAATAAAAAATTACAGTTTTCCTCACACACTCTAAAAAAATTACAAATTAAAAATTAAATCCTAAAATTGTCCTTTTTTTCTTCTCTTTTCGCTTTTCGCTTTAAGATTTTTCCTCTCCAAGTCCTTAGTTTTCACTTTGAACCTGCAAAATAAAGACAAAAAGAAACGTAAAAAGGAACAAACAATTCTAAAAAAAAAAAAACCTAAAAAAAATAAATCAATCTATATACAAGTCCGCGTCGGCGGCGCCATTTTGTTATAGTTTTGAAAGTGGTAGTAAAAGTTCGTTGCTCGGACTTGTAAAGATTTAAAAAAAATATATACAAAAAATATTAACAATATGGGCAAGAGTACTGGGACTAAAGATACGGCCGTTTTTTTCATTTTCAAGTGGTTCAGAAATTAATTCTAACAATTATAGTTCAAAAACAAAACAAATATTAACTCTAGTTTATTGCCAAGATAGATTTTATAAAATATTAGTTGTATTTTATGAGCATGGCGCATCAAAAATCCCTAGGACCAAGCATACTCCATCAAATAAAATCACAAGTAATTAATTTAAAATCTTAATTCAATTAAAATTAGTGCAAAAAGTAAATAAAGAATTAATTAAATTACCACATGGATGAATTAAGGCTTTCTCCGTCGTCCCAGTGCTTGGGTTTAGCTCATCATAGTGAAATACCTCTCAAAATATTTTATTAAGCTCAATTGGTGTTTACAATGAAGAGAAAATGGAGAAAAGGGTGAAAATCGGTAAACTGCAACGCTTATAAGCGTTACAGAACACCGTTACAAAGAACGATAAAAGAGTGCTGCTGTTGTCTGCGTAGCTGACTACGACCCACAGAGACCGGTCGTTGTCACTGTTGGGGAACGACTGTCTTTGGCCGTCTGTTCTTCGTGTTCTTCCTCTTCATCAATGGCAGCAGCAGCAGAGAAAAATGGTGATTCTCCCTCTGCAGCCTTCTCTCCTCTCCTCCCAACTCTCGACACCCTTTCTCCTTGACCTCAGTGAGCTATTTATACCCAACAGCATCGATATCTTCCATCATAACTCCATATAATCTTCTCTTCAATTCTTTGCAGACGCGAGAATAATATTTTTGATTTTTTTCCTGTTTAATCGAAATCGTGTTTACCAAATATTCTCTTGGCTTCTGACGCTCTCTCAATCTTTCCTAGCTTAGATATATTCGAATCCCATGAGATAACGCACGTATATCCTCCAACAGAATCCAATATTTTCCAAAATATTCTCCCGTGAAAACAGCTCCCCTGTTTGGACTTTGATCTTCTCTCCCGGTCATTTCAGCCCAACTTGATCGCTAAAATCACTTGCATTCGGCCTGTTTAGCCTTAACAGGCTTAGCCCAATAATTTCCAGCGATCGAATCTTCCAAAAACACGTCCAAGAATCGAGTAGAAATTTCATGCAGGCGTGATTGATTTCTCCCGCCATTTTCAAATTCAAATCGTGAAAAGGTGTCCCCTTAGAAAACAGTGGTGTCCCCTTAGGAATTTGGGCTAAATAGTAATTCTTGGGTTGAAATAGTAATTTTTCTGGTTTCCTCCGGTACATTTCTGGGACGTTTCCGGTACATTTATGGGGTGCCTTTAGTACTTTTCTCCGGGGTGTAAATCATCACTTTTTGAGCCACTCTTTCCATACAAGGGTATTTTCTCCAAAAACACCTAAAAAAACATAAAAACACAATATTAGTACAAAAATAGAGTTCCAACAATACAGGCATTGAGGACAAATTAGACACAAAAATGTGTCTATCATCCTCGTACGCGTACCGTGCTGCAGTTGGCTCAGTATCAACATAATCGACATCTTTCTCAAATACTTTGGCCAAGTTCAAAATTGGGAAATGGTCATATATCCACACCTGCATCGAAAGAACCACATTAAAAAATCAAATGAATTGAATTGATAGAAACAAGTTTTACTTGGAGACATCAAAGTAAGACTAAAGTTTGCAAACTCAGAGAACTGTTCGGCTTATATGGATCAAGTATTATAAGCCGAACCAAGTAAGAAAAAACTTCGGCTTAAAAGGTTTTATGGTTATAAGCCGAACCATACTCTGAACTCCCAAAAGTTACCTGGATCAAAGTGAAGTTCCCTCCGATGTTTGTACTTGTCAACCTAGACGCGGTGGCAAGTTGGTCCAGCAGGTAAGCGAGCGTAGCCGTTCCCCAAGCAAACTTGTTACAAGTTTCAAGATTCTTTACCAATTGGAGATAATTAGCATTTACCTTGTTTCCGGTAGTGTCGGGAAAGATGTCTCTACCAAGAGTATAAAGCAAGTAGGCGGTTCCGATTTGCTTCACTTTGACGGGATCCATTATCAACAAACCTTGTGTGACTCTTTCCTTTGTGTTATCAAACTCCTTTTTCAAGTTAGTCAACTTGATCTTCTTATTTCTGCCACCTGGTATGAAAACGGTATCGACATCTTTAACTGATCGACAAAACTCCAACTCAGTTTTCATTGAACCCCAACCAAGGCATTCCAGGTACAAATTGTATAGATCATCCCAACACATGTCATAAAAACCAGCATCCACACTTACACCCCTTGCTTTAAGACCTGTAATCTTACTAGCCTCATCAGGAGTGATTGACATCTCTCCAAAAGGTAATTGAAATGTGTAAGTTTCTGGACAAAAGCGCTCGGTAAATGCAGAGGCCGACACACTATCATATTCCTTATGTCCATAATTGATAGCAGGCCATAAAGCACTGGCTTGTACGTAAGCAATCACCTCAGGAACCTCTTCATCAAGACTCCATTTCGCTGCCCTCTGGTGTCTCAATACTCGGACTGCACGGTTGTGATCAGGAG
The DNA here is from genome assembly GCF_003573695.1 of Papaver somniferum. NCBI lineage: Eukaryota > Viridiplantae > Streptophyta > Magnoliopsida > Ranunculales > Papaveraceae > Papaver > Papaver somniferum. Next base: position 145,267,682 of record NC_039361.1, on the reverse strand, counting down.
TCTCATAAATTCTCTTCGCCCAAGAATCGGCATAACCAATCAACACATTTCCTCCATCTTCCGGAAGACCATGAGGCAAACCATCTGATCGAGGTGTAATTACGTCATCTTCATCAGGAATGTGTAAACCAGTGATCCGTCGATCATCATCGTTCTTCTCTTTCTCGGGTTCTGCCACCTTCTTACCTTTCTTGTCTTTCTTGGGTTTTCCTTGGGGTTGTGTTTCTTGATGAACTTCTTGATTATCATAAACTTCTTCATCTTCAGCTATTCCTTCTTCTTGTATTTCAATTCTTACTTGTCTTTCAATTCTTACTTCTTCTAAAGTTCCTCCTCTACCTCCCGCTCCCAATTTTTTCTTATCTCCTCGTCTAGGATCGGGATTTTTAGAAGTAGAAGGTGTTACCTCCATCTTCTTCCTCTTTGTAGCTGCATTGGTCCTGACACAAGTATGAAAGTTATAAGACTAATTCGAACAACAAAGAGATTTGGAAAGCCAAAAACTTGTAAGAAAATAAGAAGGCTCGGCTTACCCGAAATAACACATATGAGCCGAATCATGTCTTGAAATTTTTATTAGCTTACACAGAGAGTGGATCGGCTCATACCACAAAACAATTATAAGTCGATCCCATATATTTGGCTCACAACCGATACCGTCGAATAAGCCGAATCTATGATTATGAACTCAAACATGTATTCGTCTCAACATGATACAATATAAATAAGCCGATCCTACACACTTGTAAAATTTATGAAATTTTAACAATAATATTCGGCGCAACACTAATACTATCGAATAAGCCGAATCTAGACTTATGAATCGAAACCTTTGTTCGGCGCAAAACTAATACAATCATACAAGCCGATCCTAAGCACATGCAAAAATTCTGAAATTCAAACAACAATTATTCAGCACAAAACTAATACTAACATACAAGCCGATCCTACGCACATGCAAAATTATTAGCCGATCCTATATATTCGGCTCACAACCGATACCGTCGAATAAGCCGAATTTATGATTATGCACTCAAACATGTATTCGGCGCAACATGATATCATATAAATAAGCCGATCCTACACACTAGTAAAATTTATGAAATTTTAACAATAATATTCGGCGCAACACTAATACTATCGAATAAGCTGAATCTAGACTTATGAATCGAAACCTTTATTCGGCGCAAAACTAATACAACCATACAAGCCGATCCTAAGCACATGCAAAAATTCTGAAATTCAAACAACAATTATTAGGCACAAAACTAATACTACCATACAAGCCGATCCTACGCACATGCAAAATTATTAGTCGATCCTATATATTCGGCTCACAACCGATACTGTCGAATAAGCCGAATCTATGATTATGAACTCAAACATGTATTCGGCGCAACATGATATCATATAAATAAGCCGATCCTACACACCAGTAAAATTTATGAAATTTTAACAATGATATTCGGCGCAACCCTAATACTATCGAATAAGCCGAATCTAGACTTATGAATTCAAACATTTATTCGGCACAAAACTAGTACTACCATATGAGTCGATCCTATACACATGCAAAATTTCTGAAATTCAAACAACAATTATTCGGCACAAAACTAATACTACCATACAAGTCGATCCTACGCACATGCAAAATTTCTGAAATTCACAAAACATATTCGGCACAAAACTAACACCATCGAATAAGCCGATCCTAAATATAAGTCTCTGTGTCACCAAGTTCGGCTCAAAACGGATTTCAGATATATGCCGAGCCGTTCAAATGCACTTTCAGGGTTCAGTTTCAAGAACAGCTCGGCGCACATCTAAGATTTGTTTTGCGCCGAACCATACCCTGTAACCGCCGCAGAAACATGATTTTGACGAATTAAATCAATCAAACCAATCAAAAACATCAAATACGAGATGGGTTTGTAAAACTAACCTTCTTATTCTCATTTGTGGAGTTGGTTCTTCTTCAATCTCTTCTTCCGGTTGATTTTGTGGTTGATTTTGAGTTTCTTATTCACTCTCTAAATCTTCTTCTTCTTCAATGGGTTGTTCAATCGCTCGATTAGAACGAGATACTGGCTTACAGCGAACCATTATATAGATGAGTTTAATCGTCGACTAAATTTTCACGAATCGACGATTAAATTTCCGCGATGATACGATGAAAAAAAAAAGGAAGAAGAAGGGTTCGGCTGTTGTGGAGGAGGAAGAAGAAGGGGTTAGGGATATGAAACTGATTTTGGTGTATTGATTATAGGTTTTTGTATTAGGGATAGGGATAGATTAGTAGTAATTTAGAGAATTTAAGGGCATATAGGTAATTGAACCATCCCATAGGGTACCCCTTATAAGGTCACCCAAGTTAGGACTAGTCCTTTGTATGCCTTGAAAGTTTTAGGCATGCCCAAAAATGAGTGTTCTTCTACTAATCTCCACATTTAAAGGAAACTCCTAGGGAAGAAAAAGCTAGCATTTTTGTAAAGGGTTCACGAGGTGTGAACCAAATAGTGCCAATATGGCAAGATATACTATTTACTCTATCAAGTCCGGATGTTACCTCTCAAATTTAATGGAGTTTTTACGAATTATTCATAAGGTTATGATGGAAAAATTTATGGAATGATCGGATATTTTTTTTTAATGGTTGTTATTCTTTTATCGTTCGGTCATTTTATAGCTAAATGCAGTAATATTCTTTTTCAAATTAAAATTCACTCAGTTTTTGCGTGATCCTTTTATTATTCAGTTGAAAAATGAGAAAGTTATACAATTCTTGATAGACAAATTGACCTTTGGAAAATCGGTACCCTGTTATTTTTCGAGTTCGTTGTCATTAAAATGCTTGTATTGTAGATACCAGATTTTGTGCCCGTGATTTGCACGGGCTTAAATATTCTGTCAAGAAAAGTATGTTTTGGTGCAAAGGGAAATTTTTGGGATCAAAAAATTGAGGCATGAAACAAAAGAAGAAGACGGGGAAGAAAAAAAAAGGCAATAAAAAGACCCCCTCGTCTCACATCAAAGCAGCTAAATTAAAATATCAAAAAAATAATAATTTGAGTTTTGTCTAATGAGTTTCTTCTTAAGTTGAGAATTCAAATTACATGTACAAGCCTCTAACCCGGCGCATACACACCGGATGGACATAAGTGGAAGATACATTTGTGTGCAGTCATTGAAATCTGTTTTTTGGAATGTAATTTGTAAGTAATATCAATGCAAGGATGATGGACACCTTATTCATTCCCTTCATATGAAGAAAAAAATAGCATTCCGATGATAATATTAGCTTCTGCAACTATTAAAAAACCAAGTGAACGGGAACTACCAATGATATGTTCCTTTTAATTTTATTGGGTAAAAAACCATCTTGTACAGCACGGATGTATATTGTTTTGAACACCAACAATAACGACTAACTTTTTATGTTGGGGTGTACTGTTCTGTGAAGCTCTTAACAAAATTTGTAACTGACAACACTACATTAAACATTTCATTCTAAAACCGAAATCTATATATTAATTGTGAGCATGGTGGTATTCATCGGGCTAAAAATATCACTCCATTGGCAGTAATATTTGCACCAACATGTCTTAACCCAAGAGTGCAAATTATTTCACTGTGGTGTTTGACCATTCTCAAAATTCTAAACTTTTACTTCCATTGCAGGTATAAAGAAAATATAATCATACTTATAAAAGAAACGTACCATTGGAGTTTGTCATTGGAAGGTTGGAACTCTCTACAACCATATAGATTTAATGATGTTCTTCTTAGTTCCACCTTTATGGACCGATGTGAACTCCATTTGTTGAACCTTTAACCTGTACATTTTCTCGTACATGATGATGTGAAATCCATTAGTTTTATCCAGACGCACTACCACACAATGAGAACCGCGTTGGCTACGAAGTCTGAACTTTGGTATATATAAGTAGTAATAGTTGGCTGGGATATTTTGTTGGGGTGGAGACATCGTGAAGTTTCCCTCATCTTTCTTTGCATTTCTTTTCTTTCTCTCTGTAAATTCTTTTCCGTTCTTAGAAGCAATGTCTTTCTGATCAGAGTCTTTGTACATACTTTTTCCATCTTGTCGCTCCCTATTGTTGGTTTTCCAAGGTCACCTACGAAGAATAAAAATAATAACCTATACATATACACAAATACCAAATGAAAATATAATATGTCAAACATGATTGAATGCTGAAAATCAGTAAATACTTGTTTATTTCCTTCTGGGAATCAAGTATGTTCTACAATTTAACATATCGTGGCAGCCTCTATCCTCCATCTTTCTCCTCGCTGCCAACAGTTCTTCCAAAGAGTCAAAGACATCAAAGGTCATGATATGTAGGCCAATTTGAGGTTGTAATACTCTAATATTACAATGCGAGAGAATAAAAGAAATAAATAAAGAGAAAAGGCCACAAATTCATTTTAGATTGGTTTGGATATTAAAACCCTAATCATCATATCACGGGGTACTGCCTTCAATGGTTAATTCAGATAAGGAGTCGGGCTTCTACATCTTCTCTTTGAGAATCTCTCTCCCTGATCCACATAGATTGCAATTAGTTTTTGTTGCTGTTACTTTTTACTGGCTCTTTCTTCTTTAGATGATAACTCCGGGTAACATCTATCCACGTCATTTCCCTGGTTCTTACAATTCTCAATCTCGTTGACACTAAATCAGATTATTTTAAACCTATTCAGGTGGTTCTCCCGATTCCTAACTCTTAGTGTTACTTGATGCATCAATTCGTAATCTTCAAACATGTCTGCTTTTGCCATGTCAAAATCCTAATCCAATTACTCTTCTTGTTAACATCTGGGTTAATTACTGACTGAATAACCTAATCCTCCTTACTAAAGAGCTCCTAACAATTACTATTATTCTTTTCCAAAAAAAAATTGAATTCGTTTTTCAGAATTATCTCCTAATAAGTGGGGCAGGAAATGATTGTAGGGAAAAATACAACAGGCGATATCAATGGATAGTGATGAGTATCTCTCCAGAAGAGGTTTCCGTGAAAAGATGGATATACTTAACGTTCTTTTATACTCCTCCAAAGGAATGTGTTGTAGCGCCCCCTAAGCTAGCAGCTGACTAATCCAAGAGATTAACTAAATAAAGAGGCACTACGAATCTAATTCAAATACTTAAACATTTAATTAAGAAATCTGCTACAAAATTTATCCCAAAACTAACCCCGCTCAGAATATATATACATGAACTTCTCTCAAATGATACATATATAATAGTCAATTGGTTTACAGATACAATAACCAACATAATAAACATAGCGGAAGTTAACTAATTAACGGAGTCAATACTTGTGGCTTTCGCTGCGCAACTCTGATCTGTCTCTGAAAACTGAAAGTGGGAATAATTAACATTTAACTTCTAAGTAATCATAAACAAGATTAAGAAAAACAATAATGTTTTCCCAGATATTAAATAGTGACCACGTCACTGAGATACACAAACACGAATATGGACAAGTTCTTTCTTCAAACAATGTATACTATGGTTGTGCAATTCTGAACTCACAAATCCAAACCTAATCGTAAATAAGGATGTCGACAATTCCGAACTCGCAAACTGTCGACCGATATAAGCATAAAAGCTGAATTCATGTAGATATAAATGCGAAAGAGCATATCCTCACAGAAGTAAACAAACATGTATATGGACAAACTCCTTCTTCAAACAATGTATACTATGGTTGTGCAATTCTGAACTCGCAAATCCACACCTAATCGTAAATATGGATTTCGACAATTCCGAACTCGCAAACTATCGACCAATATATCATAAAAGCTCTAGGTATAAATGTGAAGGAGCGTATCCTATATACCACACGTGGAAATTCTTATTTCCCGTAACAATTCATATTGACCACAACACATTATAGGTCCTTTCCAAACCATGGAAAGATTAACAGAATAAACAGAATTATCATAAAACAAGTTAAACAGTGCATAGAACGCACAAACAAAAATACATAAGTTTGTTAAACATAAACTTTTGTAAAGGAAAACAATAATGGTTACCAAAGAGTCAAATGTATTCCCACCTCTTTTGATGACAAGCCACGCCTACCTCGAGATCCACGATCCACTGGTTCATCCTTTGAATCGATCGTTGTTAATAGACTAATTGTTAATCATACAAGAAGTCTAAGAAGCTAGCCAAAATGGTTCATACAAGAATCATACAAGTCTATCTAATTGCTCTAAGTCCATTTATGGTTCTACACTTCTTTATTATCCATCTCTTGCATATCTAAAGGTTTAACTAATCCAATTAGATTGACTCTATAGTCCATACTTAAGTCTTATGAATATTTACAACTTTGTAGAATAAGCCAAAGGCTAATTCGAACCCAAAAGGTCCAATTCATCAACATAGGGTAACTAGTCCTAAGCCCAAGTCCACTAAACAAAACCGTTACTCTAAATCCCAGTCCACTAGAGTCTAACTAACGGTCACTAACTGTCAATCTAACAGTCAACGTCCAGTCAAAGGTCAAATTCCAGGGTAAGTGGTCAACAAGTCAAGACAAGTGACTCAGTGGGTCAAACCCGATTCGACTCAGTCAGATGGACTAAGTCAGCTAGACAATGCCAAATCAGACTATATAAGCTCAGTCAGACAAGCCGCCGGTTCTTCTTACACAACTGCACTCTAACTCTACAAGCTAACTCAAGTTCAACTTCAATCTAATAAAGCATTGATTCAATCATTCAAATAAATTTCAAATCTCAATTACAATACAGATACAAACTGTGTCTACCTGCAATTGCAGCTTTAAGCAACATCTAGATCATCTCAACTCACGCCTATCAGTTGTAACCAAAACAGAGTCTACTTCAACTGAACTCAGTTCAACACTATCAATTCTCTTGAACATCAGTGCCAGAACTAACTCTCCCACAACATCAACATCAGTTCATCTCTTTCACCACCATGACCTCTTCCTTGTCCTCAAACTACACTCTAGACAGTAACACCGATATCAATTCAAGCAACCATTATCATTCAGTAAACCAAACCACTTGCAACTCCATTTCATCACCAACTCCATGTCTTGCAATATTAGAATCACCACAAGCACCACCACCTTTAACAGCCATTACTCTAATACCTGCAAAATTAGACTCCAACAGTTGCAACTACATAACAACATTCTCTCCTTTAGAAGTTCATCTTCATCACTTTAACATCATCAGCTGAATTTCTAACTCCATCTGCACTACTACAACTTACCAACAATTCAACCCCCAACACTTGCAGTCGCAACACACTGGCAAAACAATCTCCAGTTCACTCCATTATCCATAGCCCCAACTCAACACACACTACTTCTTAATTCCACATTCTTATCAATCTCATACCACCGCTGGTTCAACTCCTCCCTGTAACTTACCAACATTTCTACTAACACAACATAAGACAATTCTTTGAACCCATATCATCAGCCAATACTCCATTCCATAATCCAATTCAAATATCTTATGGATATTTTGCGTCTCCCCTCCTTCCAAGATCGCCAATTAGCGTTTCCTCCCCAAAAAGATTGAAATTAGTGAATCCTCCCCTCGTTAGGTTTTCATTCCATTATTCGGTTATCCGAGTCAGCACCTGTGAATGCGTGGCAAAAATTATACAGGTGTAAATAGAAGTACCTGAAATACCCTCACATACAAATTTAATCTAACGGTCGTAGATAAAGTGAAATAATAAATGGGGGAGATTTACCTATCTTCCCTTCACATCTGCAGATCCACATACAACCACGACCAACACCATTTTTCTTCGTAGTAGTTCACTTCTTTTCATTAACAATTAATCCATAAACCAGACAGGGTAACAACTCCATCAATCAATCCATACATTTTTGTGGTAAACTCATGATCGGTTCACATCGAAAACCCCCAAATCGTCGACAGTATCTCCATCAATTTACGGACACCAAAAAAATCCAACATGTTGTGTTCAGGGACAATTGAAATTCAATTTCATAAATCATTATTCTGCATCACTGCCTTCTACATTTCAATTATCACTGCACAACAGCTCCACTAATCCCTTCTTAACCATTCAATTAATTCAACCTAAACCCGTACCACAATTCAATTACCACCAATGAGCTCATAAATTCATCTCAACTTCGACATCCCGAGTCACAAGGCACAAGCCTAAGCCAACCTTCCTCAACTGATTGTTTCTTTGATTTATCTCTGCTTCCATAACTTTGTTTCCCTGTTCAAATCTTGCAAACACAATCATTGTTCTCCAGTAATTCAACTACTAACAGCAGCAAAAATCAATTTCAGTACTCTAATTAATCTCTGATCCATCAAACCCATCAATTTCTCTGAAGACCTAATAGTTCCCTGTCTTCCTCGTCTCGATTTCATATTCATACCCATTTTGATTTCAGATTTCTTCATGAGAACATCAATTTCTTCTTTGAATTACATACGCATCTTTGATAGAGAAGATTAGGGTTTGGCTAAAGCATCTGAATTACAGCCGCATCTTTGAACTAGGGCATCTGTCCAATTTGGTTTGAATAGAGATTGAGATTGTTTTGGATTTCACGGTATTGGTTTCGCGATAAGATTTGGGTTTACTTACTCGAACAAGGAGGGGGCATTTTGGGTAATATACGCGACACGCGTACAATTTTTACCATGTGTGCATAATAGCTGACTCAGCTAACCGAGTATTGGATGGAAAACCTAACAAGGGGATGATTCACTAATTCCAATCTTTTTGGGGAGGAAACGCTAATTAGCGATCTTGGCAGGGGAGGAAACACAAAATAGGCCAATATCTTAACTTCATCAAAAACTCGATTAAGCTCATCCAATCTCAGTTCTTATTCCATAACAACTCATAAACTCATTAAATAAACCAATTCAAATCAAAATACTAAAATTAAGATTATTTAGAAGCTTACCCAATCATTAGCACCCTCTGAATTGCTACATCTCCACATTAATTCTTCTTAAAACCCAATTTCTGTTTTGTGGAAGAACAGAAACCATAATCTTCTTTAATCTCGAGTTATCCTTCATCTCTAACTCTAATTCATCCAATCGACCATTAACCATCTCAAATCCCCTTCTTAAAGCATCAATTTCAACTTATAATTCATCTTTGATTTCTCCCAGAAACCCTAACCTTTGATTCAGACATCAAACAATCCCACAACTTCAATCAAACATTAACCATTTATTCTTCATCTACCCACAACTCAATTCATCTCTCAATTCACCTAAGAACTCGATTTCCATCCAACCAATTCATCTTCAACCAACAGAAACCCTAACTTTTAATTTACAGTAGCATCAACATCTCTTCTTGTTCACAGTTAATCAACATCAACACCACCAACAACCACCACCATGAACTCTCCCTTCATAACTCGACCTCAAAATCTTAACTTAAACACTCAATCTCTCAAGACGCAGAGAAACAAAGAAAGAGGAGAAAGAAGAAAAAGAAGAATGAAAGAAACGAGAATAAGAAAGAGAAAGAAGAAGAAGATAAGACGAGAAGAGAAAATGACCACCTCTTTGACACGTGTTGATGATAAGCCAGCTGAGCTTACTAGAACGCCCAACATTTGGATAAGGGCAGACCTGGTCGGTCTAGCTTTCGTGATAATCTGGCGATATCTTCTTCGTCCGGTGTCCGAATGACACGCTCGAGTAGTCTAATTCGCATAACTTTTCGAGATCTATTCAACGGTACTAGTTTCGTACCTAGATAGTTTTTATATTAGTTCCTAATAATTAATGTTCGAGTTACACTAATCGAGTCGTTAGTGGTTAATTCGTCTCTTGACTAGTCTAATAGCGTTGACGAGCTTGAGGGTCCTTACATGTGTCGCATGGGAAATGTGAATATTGGTGCCTCTAAAAATGTTGTTTCCGAAGGGTTTCAATATGTGACTGAAGATATGAACATGCGTGTTTTATGTCCGATGACATGGCGCTGAAATTGTAACGACATGAAAAGATTGCGCTGATATGGCTTCACTAAAATCAAGAGTGGTTATGGGATCGACATGTGGCAACTTAGGGGTCCCTAATTATAAAGAAAGATGAGGAACCATAATAAATTTCACATAGGCAAAGAAATTTTACCCATGTAAAAAAATAAAAAATTAAATGCATATGTGGTTGACACTTGACGGTACATCAGTATTTGCTTGCCTAAAACATTTAGTTGTATCCACCCAGGGTACATTTGCTCCCTTTCTTGAATGCTCCAAATACAATCATTTTGTGGAGACGTCCAATTTTTGAAGTCAATTCTTTACGCATGTGGTCAAAGGACAACCAAAGGGATAGGAAATCTGGTAGTTTCATGTATGTTGGATACAGATTTTTCTACAACAACTGAAAAACATAATAAGCAAATCGTAAAGTACAGAGTAGTAAGTACGCCATCTTCAAGAATTAACATAGATCTATCCTATATAGGATCTTTTTAGCTACCTGTTGTCCGTTCAACTCGCTTGCCCTGAATCACATGAAGTTACTGAAAAAGTAAAAATGTGCAAATGCCATTTGTTTAATGGTTGGATGTAACCATCAAGTTGTGATACCTTTGAGTATAGTTGTGGCTTGTAATCCACCAGTTGTCCGAGCCAATGTCCAATAATTGACTAAAATGAGAACTTAAAATCAATTAGTATTTGAAGACACAGAGTTACAATACTAATTATCTTATCGTTGTCAGTTTTAAAAAGTAAAATGTGAGAGCAAAAGAGTTCATCTATAATTTCAAAAGTTCTTACGGACCTTCTTGATGGCATTAACCTTTGCCAAGTCTCCTACAGGTGTTGATGTTGCATGAGCATTGATTTATGTAACCTATAAATTCAAGAAATCCATTCAAATTTCAATCAGAATCCAAAAAAAATGGAGGAAACTGTAGGAAGATTAAATTGTGAATGTAATGGGAAGAATTACATCAACATGAGAATGCTGTAAAAAATGAAAAATAAAATGTGACACGCAAACTAAGAATGTCTAGGCTTGGATTCGTATCCTGAGTGAAGAAGACCATCCTGAAAACCCTTTAATTGTCTCGGACAAGAAAAAATGAGCTTATGCAGCGAACAGGAAGATGGGATGGGAGGTCGCTCTTGAGCTCTTTGGATACAACCTATCTAGACCTTGCTGATTTCCCCGAATTCTCCATATTGGAGACAATAATATCAAAAATATTAGCACTAAAATATATATGAGGAGTCATGGTCGAGTACACATTACAAAACACCAAAGCTTTTGTTTTCTACCACCACTTTTTGAGCTCGTTTTTTAAGCTCTGCATCTGCTTAATTGCATCTCTACAACGGCCGTCAACTTTGTTTTCTAATTCTTGAAAACCCTTCTTGAAATTAGTGGCATCAAACAGAAATAAAGATTAACAAAGAACATTTTTCAAAACAGAAATAAGCATAAATTAAAATAATCAAATTGTGTTTATTTGCTGATCCAGTGATTCCACTTTTCTTATCAGAGAGCAAATTAAGGGTTGTGCCTTCCTAATACTATTATGATTCCTTCGGAAACACTCTGTCTGCAAAGAGAACTTAGGAGTTACGCGCATCAAAAAAGCCACTCCAAATGCAAGACAAAATTAGCGCCACATAGAGCTTGAGATTGGAACTGGAATGGAGATTCCACATTACCACAATGCAAAAGACCCTGCAACCAAACAATCAACTGAAGAGCTAAGATAAGGAATCCAGCTCACATGCAAGTAAAGCAGACATATCAACAGTTTGAATAAAGCTAAAAGAGATCGAACATACGAAGAAGATTAACGGAAAACCCTGCAATCTACAATTGCATCTCATCACTTGTAATTTCCCCTAGCACTTCTAAAAGACGATGATGATGATAACAAAATAGAAGGAAACTATAATTTAGAGGGGACGAAAAAACTATTCTTGAGTACAACATCTACAGGATGCCTTACTAAATCATCAATTGATTTCTGTATTTCAGGATTTTCTTTCTATCGTTTTAGGGTTTTCTTCCTCCGTTTATCATCTTTTACCTATAACAAAATTGAGGCAACATATTCTGTTATTTATCGATTGTAACGTGGTGGATTGCGGTAAACCATTGATGATTAGGGTTTAGTTGCAGAAGGAAAATAATCTCTCATAATTAAGACGCAAGTCTCCTTTTTTTCCTAGGTATGATATTCGCTCGAAACCAAGTATCGTAAATATTGAAAAAGCTTTGGTGGTGTTCCGGACGAAATTTTGGTGGTGTGAAATAACATGAGCTTCCTATTGGTCTAAATATTTCCTGGTGGGGCCAAAAGCTCTAGGAAAAGAGCTTTGTTCAGCTTTTAACCACAACAGAGAAAATTCACCTGAAGTCATATTATTAATGATACAAAGACGAGACTTTGTTTCAAATCCATAAGGAAAGTACATGCTAATGAAAATTCGGAATGGAATCTGCTTGGTAATGAGCTTAGTCCGGTACCTAAGTTGGTTGCTGAAGAGGATATTGTTGCATTCTTGGAGCCATTCTCGGTTCACAAATGTTATAATATCCAAAATGAGGATGGGACTAACTGTGTGATGTAGTTTTTACAGTGGTAAGAAAGGGTTTGATTCTCGGACTTGTGAAATTGATTTTAGACTTAAATTATAAAATTAATCTAGAAAATAAAACAATGGATAATGACAATATTGAGAGATTACTAAGAATCAGGATTTCACCAAACTCTTTTTTTATGGTTCAATATTAATTCTTAGAAAAATATAGCTCCAAAAACAATAATCATTGACTCTTAATCGTTGCCAAGGTAGATTTTATAAAACATCAGTTGTAAGTGGAAAGCATGAGTTATCAAAACACTAAAGCTAAGCATAACCCATCAAACTAAATGACAACTAATTAATATAAAATCATAATTCAGATTATATTAATGCAAAAGTCATAAAAAGAATTAAATAAAGTTACCACAGTGATGAGAATTGGCTTCCTCCGTCATCCAAGTGATGGGGTTTAGCTCCTCATGGTGAATACACGCTCAAAATTGGTATTCATAGCTCAAAAAGTGTTTACAAGAGGTGAAAAATAATAAAGCATTGAAATTACAACGAGATATAAGTGTTGCAAAGTCACTGTTACAATAAACGATAAATCGTAGGAGTAGCAGAATAAACGACTGTATGTTTGTGTTTCTTCATCGTGTTCTTGAGAATGACTCTTATCTTCTGTCGTCTGCAACTCTTCTTCTTCCTCTTCACCTGCTGCTGCTGCAACTCCTCCTGCAGCGTGGCTTTATGTCTACGCTCTACCCCAAACTCTCGATAATCCTTGTATGACCTCCCACCACCTCTTATATACACCACAGGATCTCTAAATCTGCCGGAAAATCTTTATTTCTCCTTCACAGCAAGTTACGGGATATTCTTCCCTGTTTTAATCTTCACGCGTATTCTTCTTCCTTTTTTGTTTAACTCAAATCTTCTCTAATTGGTAGCACCAAATCTCAGGGAAGATATTCTACCTTTAGTCATCACGTAACAACCAACTTCTTCCCTGTTTCGCCGAGGTGGAAGATATCTTTCCCTTTTTCTTCTCGTAATTCTCAGATATAAAAGAACCGAGTCTTCTTCTTTTCCACACGGATTCTCTGAGTCAATACAAACTTTCTTCAAATTTGGCAACAAAATCCTGTGAGAATATCCTACAAGTAACCACAAAATCCCGACAAACTCTCTTCTCTCTGTTTTGTTCGTGAATCCATATTTAACTTGTTTTCTTCGATTATAGAGATCATACCTTCCATGTTTACTCGTAGCAAGCCCATAATGATCCATATCCGTGAAAAAAGTCCAACAGAATCGCACCCAAATCGCTGCCAGAAAGCTACGTAGCGTGAACTTGAAATTCCCGCCAAATCATGTTTTCAAAAGTGTAAGAGATGACCTCCCCTTATCTGGATTGGGGGTCCCTTTAGCAAGTGGGGCGGCAATAGTAATTTCTGGGGTATGCATAGTAAATTTCCTGGGGGTTCCTTTAACAAGTCTTCGGGTGCCTTTAGTAATTTTCTCACACGAGCGTAAAAACCACTTTTCGAGCCAATTTCGCCGCACAAGCTTATTTCTCCAAAAACACGTACAAAACCATAAAATACCAACATAAGTACAAAAATGGGTACTAACAATAAAGGAAATTGAGATCAAAATAGACACATAAATGCGTCTATCAATGTGACTTTGAAAAGTATATTTGAAGGAAAGAGATACCACCAAAGGTTTCCTATGTGCTTTGAGCTAACTATCATTGTTCTATCCCTACTCTAAGCATGCTCAGGCATATAGGGGTTGATGTGCAAAGTATTCTCTGCAGCATTTGTAAGAAAGAAAATAAGACTGTTGAACATATTTTTCTTCATTGTGAGTATGCACATAAGGTCTAGAGTCATTTCGTAGACTCTTTTCACCTTAAATGGGTTGCTGCTAAGGATGTCAGGAAGCATTTTAAAGCCTGGTTTTCTTTGCATTTAGTATGAAGGAGGACGGAAATCCATAATTCTCTTATTTATGTTATTTTATGCATATTTGGAAAGAACATAATAGTATAGTTTTTGGTGGAAGGTCCATGGAGGTTGATAAGCTTCGTTTAATTATTAGGCTTATTCCTATACACAAGGTTAAAAAACCATGTTTAACATACCAGGTTGCAGGGCAAATCAGTTAAGCCACTATGGGAAAACAACTGAGCGGTAGAATCTCTAGCGAGCGATATGAACAATAACTCCGGTGACAAGGACTATATCGCTATATACATCTATTATGTCTTCAATGCTCGTGTTAGAGCACTGCTCGGTCGAACTCGCAAACATTGCTATCTCAAGCTTGTTTGTCAATGTTAGTAATCAAAACTATAAGTCTTGATTTCTAGTCTACTTATAGATGTATCGGTCTAGGACAGATTGTGTAGTTGAGCATTAGACTTCACGGCGTTCATCATTGAACACGAAGAGCTACTAAGGAGAGCTTGTGGAACTTCATCAACAAAAAGGTATGTGGAGACTGAAACTCATCTAACACTTGGAAAGTCTATTTCTACTTTATCTCCTATATTGAGACATAAGTTATGTTACGATATAGCTTTCTATTATATACATTTGAGACTTCGAGCTTAGTTTAACTCGCTTACATATTTCTCGGAATATGTGTTGGCAAGTTTTCGCTTCGACCAAGTTCATCTTATATTCTTGACGAAAATTTCCGAGTAACATCTTACATGGTTTGTGTGATACAATCATTTGCTATAGATTTAGAATGTTTCGATATGATTATTTCAATATCTTGAAAATTGCTTTGATGCTAATAGTGTGTGAAAACGGCCATTGTCATCCTCTAAGAAAGTTTCAATGGTTTAAATAAGAGTTTAGAACACTTAACCATTATTGGATTTGACATGTTGTGTACTCTTGCACATATGTAATCCATGTCCGGGAACCATAGTATGCATACCCGTACGCGTACCCGTTGGTTTGAGAAGTCCGGGAACCTAAGAATGCGCACCCGTACACGTACTGGCATAAGGTTCATGTCCGAGATTTTTTGCTGGGATTGGTGGTATGCTACCCTGTTCGCGTATTGGCGAAACCCAATTTCAGTCCGGGTATTTCAAGTATGCGTACCCGTTCGCGAACTTGAAGGTTGAAGTTCTAAAATCGGTTTAGTACATGAACTAATACATTTATATAATAAGGAATGCATTCTTTGCAAACCGTGGCTATAATGTTCATGAAATTGATTTGAGTGAATCAAACAGATTTTGCTTCAATTGTGTTCTTGTATACCTCTATGAGAATATAGCAATTGAACAACTCGTTAACTAGTTTCATTGAGTAATTTGAACTAGTTATGGTTAAGATGAATAAGGTTGATATGAGAGTGTTCATATGGCTAACCTTGGTTAACTATTGTTGAGCCAACATGGTGTACACGTTTAGGTATGGTTACATAAACCCAAATGAAGGTACATTTCATTTATGTTTAACAAGCTAAGTTCTATCTAACGGTGATTATTGAATGCTTTTTTACCAAGGTAACTTAGATTGCAAACCCTGATTTGAAAATTATATAAAGGAGAATTCTAGCAACTTAGTTGCATAAGCTAGAGTCCATTCTCCTTTAACCTTAGGTTTTTCACGAAACCTTGTAGGTTAACGACTTGAAGACTTCATTGGGATTATGAAGCCAGACCCAACTATTTTCTTTGTAGTTGCGTGATCTGATCTTGTTGTTTCTATCGTATTGAGTACGATCATCTTTAAGATTGGCTAGAGATTTATTCTCCGATAGGCAAGATAAAAAGTAATCACAAACATTTTCATATCATCGTTTATGATTCCACGTATCTTGTTTCGCTACCATACGATTAAGATTATTGTGAGGTAATTAATTATACTAGGTTGTTCTTCACGTTTTTTTGTTTTGTATTGCTTCTCTTTAGCTCTGAATTTTTCCTCTAACATAAATGTAAAATTTATTGAGCTAAAATGTGTGAGATCCCTCTTGTATCAAAAACATTGATGTACATACAACTTTCTTATTCCATGTTTTTCGCTATTAGGGTATTTTCTAGATACGGGTCAAGGTCGTGTTCGTACGGGTACCCTTGTTACTTGTCACGGACTAACTTTGGAAACCCTAAAATTTTGTCTCCCTGAGAATCCATAAATATCAAAACCTTTTGTTTAAGCACACATACTTTAGGTTTGTTGTTGCTCAAGAAGATTGCATCTCCTTCGGGAACGTGTAACTTTCCAAAAGGTTTTCTTGACAGGGGTTGTGGTTTCAAAGAAGGGGAGAAAAGAACTCATGTGGAATTTAATGATACCTATCCTCAATCTCCTGATACTTACTCAGATATTGAGGATGATGAAGAGATTTCTGCTGAAGTTGTTCAAGATTTTATCGGGCAGTTTAATGATGCAAAACTGCTTCTTGTTGATACTTTAAAAAATCTTGACATGTTAAGAACGGAGTTTAAGAAGGTTAACTCTGACCTTGCTCTGATGAAGACACGTGTTGAGAATCGTCTCAAGGAGAATACCGTGTCCAAAGATGTAGTCAATTCCATCTGTCACAAGCTTGAAGGTCTTGAAACCCGTGAAGCTTCCGTACATGAACGCTGATTTTTGCTTGTGATTTTTCTTTTTTTTAGGGTTATATTTTTATTTTGTCTAGGAAACTTCTTATGAGAATTTATTCATGTGTTTTTAAGAAGAATAATTAGGGTTTGGAACAACCATTATTGTGAGTACACATAGTTATTTCCAATTTATTTATTTAAATTCTAAAATTGATGTGGAAGATGATCTTTGCAGTATTAATCTTTATGGTTTTATATATTGCAAATTGTTATGGGATATGTTGTTTACGTTTGTGAACCTTGACTGTCCCATACTTGTTCAAAAGTTATCTCTATTATATGTCATATGAAAGTATTGATAAAAGATACAATGAACTTTTGACTACAAAAGTTAAGCCTTTTATGTCATTATGCAAATATTGATGTAAGAAGGATGAATTTTTGTTTGCAAAGATTAAGTCTATTGTATGTCACTGTGCAAATAGTGATGAAAAATAGAATGAATCTTTGTTTACTCCGCAGTATTGGTCTTTCCCTGATCCACATCTTTGTGCATATATTGTGTTTCTCTGTAAGTTCTCTTATGTTGAGCATGGCCAATTGAATTGATCATTTTCCTTGTGGTTAACTCAATTGAGATTTTTGGACACAAATTCATGTTTCATGTGATTTCTTAATGTCCAGAGAAATCCTTCTACTCTTGTAAAAGTAAGGTTGCTCTTGTTGTTCTTTCGAGAATGACACTTTATGGGGGAGAGTTCTTAACTGAACTTGTGCTTAATTGTTAAATCTTTGTGGGGAGTGCGGCTGTGGAATATTGTAGGGGTTATCTTATATCTTTATAAACTCCTTGATGAATGCATGTAGTTTTGGATATATGATGGCATCCAAACAAGTTGATATGTTGTTCAATTTTAGTCATGACGTATCTCTATGAAAATTTCATGAGGATCCTACTAGTTTTCGTACCTTTGCCAATTTATATTGACAAAAAGGGGGAGAATTAATGTGTAGTTTACACTACAAATACATATGGTTCACGGATCATTATGTAAGGGGGGTGGTTTTCATTGTGTGATAAAGTATTGACTAACAGGGACTGATATATATCACCATAGTATTGTTGTCAAAGTTGTCATGCAATTAAACTTTGATGTTGTGCAATGATACTGTGATACTGTATAACAATGATTGAGACCAACTGTTTTCTCATTGTTATAGCTACGGATCTTCAACAACTATGATGCTGAGTTGAACACATTTGGAATCATTGGAGTACTTGAAAGTGACGAAGATTTCAAGTAATGTTGAAGAACCAAGTAGATCAAGCATTTGGATGAGAAGTTACAAAGCTTATTTATTTTGTATCCATATGTATTGATAGTTTTGTCACTAAAATTGACAAAGGGGGAGATTGTTAGAGCACTTCTCGGTTGAACTCGCAAGCTTGTTATCTCAAGCTTGTTTATCAATGTTAGTGATCAAAACTATAAGTCTTGATTTCTAGTCTACTTATAGATGTCTCGGACTAGGATAGATTGTGTAGTTGACCATTAGACTTCACGGCGTTCATTATCGGGCAGTTTAACGATGCAAAATTGCTGCTTGTTGATACTTTAAAAAATCTTGACATGTTAAGAACAGAGTTTAAGAAGGTTAACTCTGACCTTGCTCTAATGAAGACACGTGTTGAGAATCGTCTCAAGGAAAATACTGTGTCCAAAGATGCAGTCAATTCCATCTGTCACAAGCTTGAAGGTCTTAAAACCCATGAAGCTTCCGTACATGAATGCTTATTTTTGCTTGTGATTGTTCTTGTTTTTAGGGTTATCTTTTTATTTTTTCTAGGAAACTTCTTATGAGAATTTATTCATGTGTTTTTAAGAAGGATAACTAGGGTTTGGAATAGCCATTATTGTGAGTACACATAGCTATTGTCAACGTTTTCATCTTGGAATGTTTTAGATTTATTTATTTAAATTCTAGAGTTGATATGGAAGATGATCTTTGCAGTATTAATGTTTATGGTTTTATATATTTCAAATTTTTATGGGATATGTTGTTTACGTTTGTGAACCTTGATTGTCCCATACTTGTTCAAAAGTTATCTCTATTATATATCATATGAAAGTATTGATAAAAGATAGAATGAACTTTTGACTACAAAAGTTAAGCCTTTTATGTCATTATGCAAATATTGATGGAAGAAAGGATGAACTTTTGCTTACAAAGATTAAGTCTATTGTATGTCATTGTGCAAATAGCGATGAAAAATAGAATGAATCTTTGTTTACTCCGCAGTATTGGTCTTTCCCTGATCCACATCTTTGTGCATATACTGTGTATCTCCATAAGTTCTCTTATATTGAGCATGGTCAATTGAATTGATCATTTTCCTTGTGGTTAACTCAATTGAGATTTTTGGACACAAATTCATGTTTCATGTGATTTGTTAATGTCCAAAGAAATCCTTCTTTTCTTGTAAAAGTAAGGTCGCTCTTGTTGTTCTTTCGAGAATGACACTTTATGGGGGAGAGTTCTTAATTGAACTTGTGCTTAATTGCCAAATATTTGTGGGGAGTGCGGCAGTGGAATATTGTAGGGTTTATCTTGTATCTTTATAAAACTCCATGATGAATACATGTAGTTTCGGCTATATGATGGAATCTAAACAAGTTGATATGTTGTTCTCTTTTGGTCATGACGTATGTCTATGAAAATTTCATGAGGATCCCACTAGTTTTCGTACCTTTGCCAATTTATATTGACAAAAAGGAGGAGAATTAATGTGTAATTCACACTACAAATACATATGGTTTACGGATCATTATGTAAGGGGGAGTGGTTTTCATTGTGTGATGAAGTATTGACTAACGGAGACTGATACATATCACCAAAGTATTGTTGTCAAAGTTGTGATACAATCGAACTTTTATGTTGTGTAATGATACTATGACACTGTATAACAATGATTGAGACCAACTGTTTTCTCATTGTTATAGCTACGGATCTTCAACAACTATGATGCTAAGTTGAAGACATTTGGAATCATCGGAATACTTGAAAGTGACAAAGATTTCGAGTAATGTTGAAGAACCAAGGATATCAAGCATTTGGATGAGAAGCTACAAAGTTTATTTATTTTGTATCCATATGTATTGATAGTTATGTCACTAAAATTGACAAAAGGGGAGATTGTTAGAGCACTGCTCGGTAGAACTCGCAAGCTTGCTATCTCAAGCTTGTTTGTCAATGTTAGTGATCAAAACTATAAGTCTTGATTCCTAGTCTACTTATAGATGTCTCGGACTAGGATAGATTGCGTAGTTGAGCATTAGACTTCACGGCGTTCATCATTGAAGAGGAAGAACTACTAAGGAGAGCTTGTGTAACTTCATCAACAAAAAGGTATGTGGAGACTGAAACTCATCTATCAATTGAAAAGTCTATTTCTACTCTATCTCCTATATTGAGACATAAGTCGTGTTACGATATAATTTTCTATTATATACATTTGAGATTTCGAGCTGAGTTTAACTCGCTTACATATTTCTCGGAATGTGTGTTGGAAAGCTTTCTCTTAGACCAAGTTCATCTTATATTCTTAACGAAATTCGAAAGATGATCATGTGAAAATTTCCGAGTAACATCTTACATGGTTTGTGTGATACAATCATTTGGTGTAGACTTGGAATGTTTCGTTATGATTACTTCAATATCTTGAAAATTGCTTTGATGCTAATAGTGTGTGAAAACGGTTATTGTCATCCTCTAAGAATGTTTCAATGATTGAAATAAGAGTTTAGAACACTTAAACATTATTGGATTTGACATGTTGTGTACTCTTACACATATGTAATCCATGTCCGGGAACCATAGTATGCATACCCGTATGCATACCTGTTGGTTTGAGAAGTCCGGGAACCTAAGTATGCGCACCGTATGCGTATTGGAGTAAGGTTCATGTCAGAGATTTTCTGCTGGGATTGGTGGTATACGTACCCGTTCGCATACTGGCGAAACCCAATTTCAGTCGGGTATTTCAAGTATGCGTACCCGTTCGCGTACTTGAAGGTTAAAGTTCTAAAATCGGTTTAGTACATGAACTAATACATTTATATAATAAGGAATGCATTATTTGCAAACCGTGGCTATAATGTTCATGAATTGATTCGAGTGAATCAAACCGATTTTGCTTCAATTGTGTTCTTGTATACTTCTATAAGAATATAGCAATTGAATAACCCTTAGTTTCATTTGAGTCATTTGAACTAGTTATGGTTAAGATGAATAAGGTTGATATGAGATTGTTCATATGTCTAACCTTAGTTAACTATTGTTGAGCCAACATGGTGTACTCATTTTGGTACGGTTACATAAACCTAAATGAAGGTACATTTCATTTGTGTGTAACAAGCTAAGTTCGATCTAATGGTTGAAAGATATTAGCTATAAACTAATCAGATTTTTATCTAACGATGATTATTGAATGCTTTGTTACCAAGGTAAGTTAGATTGCAAACCCTGATTTGAAAACTATATAAAGGAGAACTCTAGAAACTGGGAAACCTAATCCCCACACCTCCTATGTGATACTAGTTGCATAAGCTAGAGTCGATTCTCTTTTAAGCTTAGGTTTTTCACGAAACCCCGTAGGTTAACGACTTGAAGACTTCACTGGGATTGTGAAGCCAGACCCCAACTATTTTCTCTGTAGTTGCGTAATCTGATCTTTCTATTTCTATCGTACTGAGTACGATCTTCTTTAAGATTGGATCGAAATTTATTCTCCGATAGGCAAGATAAATAGTAGTCACAAACATCTTCGTCTCATCCTTTATGATTCCATAATATCTTGTTTCGCTACCATACGATTAAGATTATTGTGAGAATACTAGGTTGTTCTTTGGGAATATAAGTCTGGGTTATCAATTGGTTCCTGATAGACGCATTTATGTATCTATTTTATTCTCAATTATATGTATTGTTAGTGCTCGATTTTTTATTTATTTGATTGTTTTATGTTTTTGTAGGTGTTTTCGGAGAAATAAGCTTTTGCGGCAAAATTGGCTCGAAAAGTGCCATGTAGAAAGTATTAAAGGCACCCCAGAATGCGCTGAAGGCACCCGGAGGAGTGGTTAAAGGCACCCTGAAATTTTACTATCTACGCCCCAAAATTTACTATTTACACCCCAGGTGCTAAAGGGAAACCAGCCACGGATAAAGGGGAGGTCACTTCCTTCCCAAATTTAAATCAGAAAATGGCGGGAAAGTTTTGTTTTCACGGCAGAATTTAGGGTTGGGATTTTGATCGAGTTCCATGGAGACTAAAAAGCTGAAATTGATTGGGTTTACTTCTTAGGCCTAAACAGGCCTGGTATAGTCGTTTGATTGAACCCAAATTGGCTAGAACTCGAGTTGAAGCAAAACAACAGCGGAAGAAGTTCACGGTCCCTGTTTGTTTAATTTTGGAAATTTAAAGAGATTCAGGGTAAGAAACAGATTTCCTAAGAAACTTATATGCCTAATAAAGAGTTTGGAAAGAATTGAAGAGGCCAGAAACACGTAAAGAAGACTTGGAGAGGAAATTTCGTACCTTGGAAGCAAAGAAAAAATGAGAGATTTAATCGGGTTTTAGAGGGTTTGGAGGTGTATAAAAGTTGTGCTCGAGTCCCAAAGAGGGAGATTGAAGTTTAGAAGAAGTTAAGGGTAGTTTATAACACAGATCAACAGGAGCAGTTGCAGGAAGTCGAGTTCTGCTGCTGCTGAAGAACACGAAGAACATTAGACGCACAAAAACAGTTGTTATTTTACAGCATAACCCTTCTATCGTTTCTTGTAACAGTTCATTATTGCAACAGCTTCTATAACAGTCGGTTTGTAACGCCGATAAAGCGTTGCAAACACTCTGCTTTATTAGTTTTCTCTTGTTTTTCATCCTTTTGAGCTATGAACACCTATTTTGAGCACGTGAATAATATGAGGAGCTAAACCCCTTAGCTGAGGCAACAGAGGAAGCCATTGTTCCATGAAAACTGGTATATTTCTATTTTAATTAATTTTTATAGTTTCTTTTATGCTTATTTGCATGGAACTAATATTGGAAAATTGATTTTTATTGAATGATTGTGATTCGTTTTGATGGAGCATGCTTAGTTTAAGACTTTTGATATTTCATGCTTGATGTTTACAATTGTTACTTCGAAAATCTACTTGAGGCAATAAATTAGAATTACTTTAAACGCAAAGAATTGCATGAATATTGATTAGATTGAATCACTTAATTGGTCAATGGTGGAATCCTGAGTCTTGGTGATTTTTATAATCTTGATAACAACGTCAATTGAGTTTTCTAGTTTAATTTAAGTCTAAAACAAAATATTCACAAGTCTTAGTGAACGATATCTTTCTTACCACTTTACAAACAACATAAAAACCACATCAGTTCCTGTTCACCTTGATTTATCAAAAGACGGAACAAAACTTGTAGGTATTTCCGTAGTAGACAGATTTATCTATTCCTACAGTGTGTTCTGTGTGAGACAGATTTGTTTATCAAGTCTTCGACTTTGGGTCGTAGCAACTCTTAGTTGTGGGTGAGATCAGCTAAGGGAATCAAGTGCATATTATCCTGATGGGATGAAAGACATAAGGAGCGCAACTGTACCTTGAATCAGTGTGAGATTGATTAGGGTTCAACTACAGTCCAGTCCGAAGTTCATTGGCAGTAGGCTAGTGTCTGTAGCGGCTTAATACAGTGTGGTGTTCAAATTTGGACTAGGTCTCGGGTTTTTTTTGTATTTGCGGTTTCCTCGTTAACAAAACTTCTGGTGTTTGTATTATTTCTTTTTCGCATTATATTTTGTTATATTATTGAAATATCACAGGTTGTGCGTTGAATCGATCAATTGGGAAATCCAACCTTTGGTTATTGATTGAAACTGATTGATCCTTGGACATTGGTTTTTGGTACCGTTCAAGTTATTTCTCTTATATTCAATCAGGCTCGCAAATTTCTATTTGTTGATTGCAGATTAAATTGAGAATTACAGATACAAAACTCTTGGATATACTTATCTCTATATTGAATTTAACTGTCTAGTTGATTCTCTTGAAAGTATATTGGAGTTTGTCTATTTAGATTGCCAAACAAAATATTGGGTGTGGTTGTTGTACCACTGCTTTTTCAATTGGTGTCAGAGCAGGCAAACACGTTAAAGACCTTATAAGTCTGTGTTTATAACGATCTGAGTAGGACGATTTTATCTCTGATAAACGCATCGCCAGAAATAAAAGTTATGTTTCTATGAAATCTATTAAAGAGAAAGATTTGTCAATCTCGAATATAGACGAACCTAGAGTTCCAACGAAACAGACTTTCATTGATAAGTGTTACCCGGTTTACCTTACTGACGAGTCTGACTCTGAAGTTGAAAGGGAAGCAGCTAAAGAGAGTGCAGTGATTCTAAAACTTGTTAGAATCCAGGCTGATGATGTCAACCGATTGAAACACAAATTCAATGTCCTTGTTGGTATGGTAAATGAGCGTGACTCTCTTCTAAAGATCCTTCGTGAGGAAAACGCCTCTGTCTGTTCTTTACGAACTCAGCTTGAGGGAAAACTCAAAGAGGATGCTTTGGAAACTGAACTTCTTTTGAGTTAACTCTCTATTCAAGAATGTTCCAAGTAATCCACCATACCAACTGTTCTGGTTTAACTAGAAAAATTTCTGGTCCAGAAGCAAAATTAAAATCCTTTCATGTTGAAAAAGATGTGCACGTGTGTTCCTCTGATAAAGGAATATACACATCACATGGAAGGAAGATATTTCCCAATGATGGTATTAAGACTGTTCTTCCTAATCACTCAGGTGGTCAGAAAGTGTGTCTCTTTTGTGATTCAAAAGGACATGGTGAACAAAAGAGGAAATCTAGGTTGAATGACAATTCTATTGGTCGTCTTCAACACACCTTAGATTTAATTCTCAGAGGTGTAACTGACATTCGTATGTCTAAACTAATTGGCTTTAGTACTCACCATGTGTACCCCACCAGGAAAGTCAGTTCGATGTATTCATGAAATGTTCAGATATGAAACAATCTTCCTAAACCAATTCGTCCAAGAAGAGCTCAAGGATCTGCTTATATTAAAAAGGGATATAATGTTGTTCTTGATGTGAAAAAGGTACCAGAATAAGGAAGAAAAAATGGAAAGCTGGAAGACAACATAAAAATGATAATTGAAGGGTATAAAGAGATTATTAACACGCTGTCAATTCCCTCTAGACAAATTTCTTCAGGTAAGAACAAAAACTATGCGTCGTATTTTGATGATAGTAAATTTTATGATAACTTTTCGCATCATAATGGTTTTCCTCCAAAGATCAGGAAAAAGAGGTTTAACCGAAAACAACGTTCATTTGATGAGCTCAAGGCTCATACTTGTGCTAATTAATCACAAGGTTGAAATCTCACTTGCAAAAATCCTGGTTGAGTGAGATATATAAAGGTATACTTGATGGAAAATTGTTTTCTGATTCTCTGGCCATTTTCTTATCGTTCCTGGTCGGATTAGCTTTCACAAACATGTTTGCGTAAGTATTTGTATTTTGACAAAACTTTTCACGTTTTTTTTTGTTTTGTATTGCTTCTCTTTAGCTATGAATTTTTCCTCTAATATGAATATAAAATTTATTGAGATAAAATGTGTGAAATCCCTCTTGTAGCAAAAACATTATTGTACATACAACTTTCTTATTCCATGTTTTTCACTATTAGGGTATTTTCCTGATATGGGTCAAGGTTGTGTTTGTACGGGTACCCTTGTTACTTGTCACGGACTAACTCTGGAAACCCTAAAATTTTGTCTCCCTGAGAATCCATAAATACCAAAACCTTTTGTTTAAGCACAAATACTTTAGGTTTGTTCTTGCTCAAGAAGATGGGATCTCCTTCGGGAACGTGTAACTTTCCAAAAGGTTTTCTTGATAGGGTTTGTGGTTTCAAAGAAGAGGAGAAAAGAACTCTTGTGGAAGTTAATGAAACCTCTTCTCAATCTCCTGATACTTACTCAGATATTGAGGATGATGAAGAGATTTCTGCTGAAGTTGTTCAAAATTTTATCGGGCAGTTTAACGATGCAAAATTGCTGCTTGTTGATACTTTAAAAAATCTTGACATGTTAAGAACAGAGTTTAAGAAGGTTAACTCTGACCTTGCTCTGATGAAGACACGTGTTGAGAATCGTCTCAAGGAAAATACTGTGTCCAAAGATGCAGTCAATTCCATCTGTCACAAGCTTGAAGGTCTTGAAACCCATGAAGCTTCCGTACATGAATGCTGATTTTTTCTTGTGATTGTTCTTGTTTTTAGGGTTATCTTTTTATTTTTTCTAGGAAACTTCTTATGAGAATTTATTCATGTGTTTTTAAGAAGGTAACTAGGGTTTGGAATAGCCATTATTGTGAGTACAAATAGCTATTGCCAACGTTTTCATCTTGGAATGTTTTAGATTTATTTATTTAAATTCTAGAGTTGATATGGAAGATGATCTTTGCAGTATTAATGTTTATGGTTTTATATATTGCAAATTGTTATGGGATATGTTGTTTACGTTTGTGAACCTTGATTGTCCCATACTTGTTCAAAAGTTATCTCTATTATATATCATATGAAAGTATTGATAAAAGATAGAATGAACTTTTGACTAAAAAAGTTAAGCCTTTTATGTCATTATGCAAATATTGATGGAAGAAAGGATGAACTTTTGCTTACAAAGATTAAGTCTTTGTTTACTCCGCAGTATTGGTCTTTCCCTGATCCACATCTTTGTGCATATATTGTGTTGCTCCGTAAGTTCTCTTATATTGAGCATGGCCAATTGAATTGATCATTTTCCTTGTGGTTAACTCAATTGAGATTTTTGGACACAAATTCATGTTTCATGTGATTTGTTAATGTCCAGAAAAATCCTTCTTTTCTTGTAAAAGTAAGGTTGCTCTTGTTGTTCTTTCGAGAATGACACTTTATGGGGGACAGTTCTTAATTGAACTTGTGCTTAATTTCCAAATCTTTGTGGGGAGTGTGGCTGTGGAATATTGTAGGGGTTATCTTATATCTTTATAAACTCCTTGATGAATGCATGTAGTTTCGGATATATGATGGCATCCAAACAAGTTGATATGTTGTTCAATTTTAGTCATGACGTATCTCTATGAAAATTTCATGAGGATCCTACTAGTTTTCGTACCTTTGCCAATTTATATTGACAAAAAGGGGGAGAATTAATGTGTAGTTTACACTACAAATACATATGGTTCAAGGATCATTATGTAAGGGGGGTGGTTTTCATTGTGTGATAAAGTATTGACTAACAGGGACTGATATATATCACCATAGTATTGTTTTCAAAGTTGTGATACAATTAAACTTTGATGATGTGTAATGATACTGTGATACTGTATAACAATGATTGAGACCAACTGTTTTCTCATTGTTATAGCTACGGATCTTCAACAACTATGATGCTGAGTTGAACACATTTGGAATCATTGGAGTACTTGAAAGTGACGAAGATTTCGAGTAATGTTGAAGAACCAAGGAGATCAAGCATTTGGATGAGAAGCTACAAAGTTTATTTATTTTGTATCCATATGTATTGATAGTTTTGTCACTAAAATTGACAAAGGGGGAGATTGTTAGAGCACTTCTCGGTTGAACTCGCAAGCTTGTTATCTCAAGCTTTTTTGTCAATGTTAGTGATCAAAACTATAAGTCTTGATTTCTAGTCTACTTATAGATGTCTCGGACTAGGATAGATTGTGTAGTTGACCATTAGACTTCACGGTTCATCATTGAAGAGGAAGAACTACTAAGGAGAGCTTGTGGAACTTCATCAACAAAAAGGTATGTGGAGACTGAAACTCATCTATCACTTGAAAAGTTTATTTCTACTCTATCTCCTATATTGAGACATAAGCCGTTTTATGATATAGTTTTCTATTATATGCACTTGAGATTTCGAGCTGAGTTTAACTCGCTTACATATTTCTCGGAATATGTGTTGGCAAGCTTTCGCTTCGACCAAGTTCATCATATATTCTTGACGAAATTCAAAAGATGATCATGTAATAATTGCCGAGTAACATCTTACATGGTTTGTGTGATACAATCATTTGGTGTAGACTTGGAATGTTTTGTTATTATTATTTCAATATCTTGAAAATTTCTTTGATGCTAATAGTGTGTGAAAACCGATATTGTCATCCTCTAAGAAAGTTGCAATGATTGAAATAAGAGTTTAGAACACTTAACCATTATTGGATTTGACATGTTGTGTACTCTTGAACATATGTAATCCATGTCCGGGAACCATAGTATGCATACATGTTGGTTTGAGAAGTCCGGGAACCTATGTATGCGCACCGTATGCATACTGGCGTAAGGTTCATGTCAGAGATTTTCTGCTGGGATTGGTGGTATACGTACCCGTTCGCATACTGGCGAAACCCAATTTCAGTCGGGTATTTCAAGTATGCGTACCCGTTCGCATACTTGAAGGTTAAAGTTCTAAAATCGGTTTAGTACATGAACTAATACATTTATATATTAAGTAATGCATTCTTTGCAAACCGTGGCTATAATGTTCATGAATTGATTCGAGTGAATCAAACCGATTTTGCTTCAATTGTGTTCCTGTATACTTCTATGAGAATATAGCAATTGAACAACTCTTTAACTAGTTTCATTTGAGTTATTTAAACTAGTTATGGTTAAGATGAATAAGGTTGATATGAGAGTGTTCAGGCTAACCTTGGATAACTATTGTTGAGCCAACATTGTGTACACGTTTAGGTACGGTTACATAAACCTAAATGAAGGTATATTTCATTTGTGTGCAACAAGCTAAGTTCGACCTAACGGTTGAAAGATATTAGCTTGAAACTAATCAAGTTTTCATCTAACGGTGATTATTGAATGCTTTGTTACCAAGGTAACTTAGATTGCAAACCCTGATTTGAAAACTATATAAAGGAGAATTCTAACAACTGGGAAACATAATCCCAACACCTCATGTGAGATACTAGTTGCGTAAGCTAGAGTCGATTCTCCTTTAACCTTTAGGGGAGGAGGCAAAATTTGGAGATTGCATACAAATCTGTAGGGAGAAAATTTTAAGTAGACTGAACATCCAGAGAGAAATACAATTTGAGAGAGAAAAAATTAGAGCGATAAAAGAATTGGTGTTCAGATACGATTTACGACATTATTGGATTCATCTTTTCAATCCCATTGACAACAGGACACTAGCAGCGAAAACAGGTTTTGCCTAGGTGAATTAAGGTGAACTTCTGCATCTAATATTTTTGGTGTCATATTTTATGAATTCATTATAATATACTCCCTCTGTTTGTTTTTTATCTATCTTATATTCTATTTTAGTCTGTCTTTTTTTATCTGACCGCTCTGTTTATAAACATATTTTTCCCTTAAACTATCAAATATATCTTTTATTTTTTAATATAAATTCAATCCAAAATCTCAAATAGTATCACCATATACAAGGAAAAACATTTATTCAATACCTTTCGTATTGATCGCCATTTCCTATTTAAATAAAAATATTTATGGACAACTATAAAATTTCTAATAAAGCTCTTATCCATTCATATGGATTCCATAATAAAATCAAAATATCTTGGTTTTTATTTTCTTAATACATTGCCTAAAATAATAACATTACCCAATTTATATTTTTTAATATATTAATTTTAATTTGAGTAATAATATAACATTAAAGAGGGTGAGTAAAGGGTTAGTCATGACATTTCGTACGATTCCCTTAATCTTTCTGACTTTATCAATTAGGACAGTTAATAGAAGAAGGAGGGAGTTTTTTTTATGACCATCAAAACCCTAATATCCCAATCATAAAGTAGAGGCCGATCAAAACCCTAATAACCCGTATCTTGATTCCCGGACTCGTACTCTGTTAATTGAACCAGTGCTATGTTGGATCCAAACTCCGTAAATTGGGCGGCGACTTCATATAATAATTATTCCACCGGTATTGGTGACTCGAATCTCTGACTTAGAAAAGTTAAGCCAGGTATTTTTATTTTTATTTAAATAAACTCATAATAAGTATTTATTCATAAAACAAAATAACATAAAAAAAGATGAAGGAAGACATAAAATCAAAACCTTTTTAAAGGCAAAACAAAACAATACAATACAAAACGAAAATAATCAGAAAAGAGAAAGCACACATTCCGGAGCTCACCTAAGTGTTTTATACGAAACTGGGTACAATAATAGCCTTGTAGATCTCATATTTTAGCTTAGAATTTATTTTTCTAGAAACCATGTGAAACAAGCTACAACCCACCCAGAGAAGAATAAATCGATGTTATTCTGTCTGGAGTATGCTCCACCACCATATACTCTTGTATCTGCGATGATGGAAATGTCGGATAATCGCCATATTCTTTATCATCCATCGCTAGTTTCTCAATGAACGTCGATTATATGATTCTGGATATTTTTTCTCATATAAATCATACATGCGAGTCCCTTTCAATGTATTGGGACTTATATTATTTTCATCCTTATCATTAACACTTTAAGGCTTGTTTTTCCCATCAGATACTACTTAGCTTGTGAATGGTTCTTCGATTTCGTTATGTGCTGCTTATTTAGATATCTCATCTACCCTTTGCTTGTTGTTGCATCACCAACTGTAGTTTCTTCCACCAGAATTGAATCATATGACTAAGTACCTGCAATATCTTTCAACTTCTATGCTATATTCTTCAACCACATAATGTAGAACGACCCTCTTATGCTTCGACTATTTAGACTCAAATTTACGGTTTTACAATTTGTGACTCATTCCTTAAGAATCTTTCTTCCATATTCACAACAATGTGGCTAATTACCTCGAGATATGAAGAAATAATTGACAATTTTTCATGATGAAATTAAGCCATAGAGGAAAAATCCTCAATCTCTACCAAAAATTCATCATGAACAAGTGGGAAAATTTTCATAATACGTATTCATCTTAGAGATATCGACTAACATAAGTGTGTCAATTGCACTAGTGATTTCACATAAAAGTTTAATATGCCAATACTCGAGACTTACCCCGTACACATACACCCAAACCTGAGTTAGTGATTGAGTTGTGATGATCGTTTAAAATTTAGCGGGGATGATTTCTGGTTTCAAAAAGAAACCATCTAGTGCTCTGACCTTGCTTAGATTTATAATTGAAAAAATTTGAAGCAATAATGACCTTTTCCCTACTACTTAAAAACGTTTAGGTTGGACCTGATAAGATAGATTGACGAGTCAGTGGAGTTTATAGACTCAAGAGAAAGAGAGAGAAAAAAAAAACTTGTTGAAAAAGCAGGGGATACCAAATACACCCAACTTTTTCCTTCGGCAACCTGCATAGACAAAACTTAATACAATCTCAAGTAGACCAACTTAATTATCCTTGAAAATATGTATATAGAGTTAATATCTCAACCTCTACTCAATCAGTTTGTATATAGATACAAGGTCCGTAAACCTGATTGTTAAGCAAAATACTTGGATGATCTCAAAGATCAATATCCAAGATCAATCTAGTCATATCCAGAATTTAATCGGAATTCTGCCAAGTGATTAAACTTGTTATCTATCTTTAAAGATACGAATTATGCAAGAAACTAGTCTCGTAATCGATTACAATTAAGTGGACATATATACTTAGATTGAATACGTACAGACCTGTGTAAATCCAATTTTAAAGATAAACAATACAATGCGAAAAAGGAAAACACAAGACACCAGAAATTTTGTTAACGAGGAAACCGCAATAGCTATAAATCCCCGGGACCTCGTCCAGATTGAACATCACACTGTATTAAGCCGCTATAGATACTAGCATACTATCAGACTTCAGACTGTAATGCAATTGCGACTAAATCCACCCTCTAAGCGATTCAATTACAGTTCTTTATGTCTCTTGAACCTTGCAAGGTTCTACGCACTTGATTTCCTTAGCTGACGTCCTTTACAACCTAAGAGTTTCTTCAGCTGAAGTGAACAGTTTTCTTACCAATTTTCCTCTAACAGATAAGCCTATTTGATTTCCATTTAGATCAAAGATCAAGGTGTGGAAATCTGTTGGTAATAGACAAGCTAGCAAACCTCACAAATCCAGAACTTACTACTCCCGAATATCAGTCTAGATTAACCACCTCTCAAAACAATGGTCAAAAGATCAACTAAGATCAGTCTTTAAATATCTATCTTGAGGAATCACAAAGTGTGAGACGAAGAAAACTTTGTGATTACTATCTATCTTGCCTGAAAGAGATTACGAAAACCTCATAGAAAAGCAATATTAGGATTTACAAAATATCAAGGTAAAGATAGTCGAACCTGGCTTTCACGAATCCCAAAGCGAAGTCTTTTTAGTCGTAGACCTAAAAGGTCAATAGAGGCGACTCTAGAATCAACTAGGACACAAGGTTTCAGGGATTGATTTTCCCAGTTGACAGAGATGCTCTGTTTATAGTTTTCAAAGACCATGGTCAACTTATAATTCAAGCTAAGATAACTTGAGAATCAAGTAAACTAATTAGGTCTTCAAACTGTAATTGAAGACTATACACATAGGTTCGGTTACGAAATCGTGTATAATGATTGTTCGGTTTGGCAAGTTAGCCAAAGAACTAAAAGTTATTTGATGTTCATTTAAACACCTAAAATATTAACCAAAGGTTATACACATAAGTGTTTAAGTGACCAATGGATTCTTAGAAGTGTTTAAGAGAGTTATAGCAATGCTAAACATTTTAAAATAGTAAGTGTTTAAGCATCTACTAAACATTGTCGGACAGTTGGTACAATGGTTGCCAACCGTAGGGTTTGTTCACGAGTCAAGGTGCCACGGTTCGTGAACCGGATTCATCATCCCTACTAGACTACCGACCTCAGTTGACCTCGGTTCGTGAACCGAGTTCGCCAACTCCTAGCCAATTTATCCAACTTATAAAATCAATTCTCCACGATTTGCCAACCGGGTTCGTGAACTGTTCCCAACTGAGCTTGTGGTCTGCGAACTGGTTCGCAACCTTCTTGTATTTATGTAACTCAGATATCTATGGTTTGCAAACTGAGTTTTCCAACCTTCCTTGAGTGGAATTTTAGTAAGTTCATATTTCCTCTTATGATGTTTGAAACATTCCCAAGTGATATAATCATTTGCATGGGAAATTTCCAATTGATCCACAAATTAATTCATAGAACTAATATTAGTAAGGACCTTTGAACATCTAATCTCTAAATCATATTTCGAGATTTTTCACAAGACAAGCTTGACTCGGAACATCCTCTTCGCAAATCTACTATAAGTCATACGACATAGTCTTAATAGATAAAATGATGGTATAGTGAGTAAAATAGAATGGTTCAGTCTTCAGATACCTGACATATAAGTTCTCCAAATGTTTTCATAGATCTTCAGTATTCAAGGGTGATCTCTGATACTCAACTACAATTCTAACCTATCTGAAACTTGACTTAGTAAATAGAAAATCAATATATGGTTTTGATCACCTAACATTGACAACTATCTTGAGATAGCAAAACTTGTGGGTTCAACCGAGCAATGCTCTAACACTAGTGTTACAAGTTTATGATATAGGTTTACGGGTTCCTTTTGAAATTTCAATGATTTGTACAAATTTATGCCTTCTCTTGCTGCTTAAAGATCTTTTATGCTCGTCTAATGTTTGATATATTTGCGATTAACTAAGTGTAATTTTATAAAAAAAAGTTAAGGTTACCTACCCACATCCACACACCCCACCCCAACCTGAAACCCTTGTTACAGTTGATGTTCACCTTTGGCTTTGGTCGGATCTAGTCTTTGTTAGTCTTTTGTTGTTTTTTTCCAAAACTTGTTTTATGTTTTCTCAGTATTCGTAGGTTTTGTCTCTTTTATCCCTTTTCTATTTTGGTTTTCTATCTTTTTTGTTTAATGAAGCTTTATATATGTGTGTGTTGCATTTTGTGAATCTAAAGCTCAAAGGTGGGGATTGGTGATTAGGGTTTTGCTGATCCCAAAGAAGGTTCTCCCTGTATGGAGAATGATGGTGATTTTTGCAAAGGTATTATGTTATGGTGGTGGCGGTGGTGGTGATGATGATGGTGATGATCTTGGATTTTTTTGAAGAAATAATAATATATAGTTTTTTTTGGATATCATGCTGGAGTTCACTTGTGGTTGTATGAGGTAGTAAGAGGTGGTGGCGGTTCGACAAGGTTTAGTATCAGGCAGTGACTCAGCCAGGTCTCATCTCAAGTGGAAGAAAATTCATATGATAAAAATATGTCATACAAGCGTATAGGAGGTCGTGGGATGCTTGATTTCTTTTGTTAAATTTTTTATTGATATTTTAGTATTGTTGAAAGAAAATCGGGTTATAAAGTATTTAAAAGCATATTATTTCACTTGACTACCTTTAGGTACTTACCCATTTTATTTTAATAAAAATGCTAGCAATAAAACCTACCTAAAATTGTTAGGATGATTATAAATACGTAATATAAAAAGAAAAAATTAAAAGATATCGATTTTTTAAAGTACAAACTTTATAAGGAATTTAATTTTTAGATCCAAATATATATTCCCTTGAAAGGAATGAAGGATATTTTTTTTTAATTATATAATATATTTTTTAATATTTTAGATCGGGTCCCGTTAAAAATAAATTTATGAGTATAAAAAATTTAAAGATATATTAAAGAGTTCATTGAAAAGATATATGAATATAAATATAAGCTGAACACAATTTTGAGATGGACGAAAATGGAATAGAGGACAGTCTTTTTGCACGGAGAGAGTATCATGTTACAACTCTGACCCCATTATGAATAAGATTTCCAATTCATCATTATACATTTGCGGCCACAAGACATGCAAATTTTAAAGAAATGAAGCCTAATGTAATTAAATATCAAAATCAAGTATGTCTATTGATCTCACTTGTCCCCACTTGTCTCTATCCCTTGTATCAAGTTGTGTGGTTGTGGGTGTACGAGGTAACAAAAGGTGGCGATGATTCTCAAGGAGAAGCATTAGGGAAGTATTTTGGAGTATAAAATTGGTGGTGGTGGTGGTTATGGTAGTTGTAGGGATGGTCAAGTAGATGACCAATGTGTATGAAGCGGAGACGGCGATGGTAACATTTATAATGGAGGTAGCATGTATAGTGTTAACCGCTTTAAACTTTAAAATTAGGTTGTTTCATTGTGCTGGGATTTTTGTGGTCTTTAAATTGTGTGGTTTTCTGTGACTTCATTTTGCTAACCTAGTTTTGATGGGTAAAAACAATTTACTAGTTAAAGCGTAAAGTGGTGGAAAGTTGTAGAGTAGGCGAATCCTCAATTAAGCAAATCGTCTAAAATCTTTAATAGATACACTGCAAAGGAGTACTTGAATTCGAGAAGTCAATCTATAAGACTCCGGCCTAAACCAACAAATTATCGTTTCAGAGTCAGTTCTGTCACAAATAATGATGAGGGTCAATCTATAGGAGGGAAGCTGAAAATGTGTTAGATCAATGATACTTAATGGATTGTGAATGTGTTGAATTCAACGTATTAGATTGAGAGAGAGGCTTTTGTGTGTTTGATAATGATAAACTGACATAAATTGGATTAAAGTAAGTTCCTCTTCTCATGCTGAGTCTAGTGGAGGAGGGAAGGGGGTACTTGTACAGTTGTGCCACGTTAGATAGGAGGGATGTCTTAGTCTAATGACGAGGGAAGGAAAATAGGAAAGGGAAACAAAACATATTATATTCCTTTTTAAAGAGTTTTACTATTTTTAAATATTTTTATTATAAATTTAATATTTTAAATATATAAAGTGGATCCACTTTTAGATTATGTTTATTATAAAAGTGAAAAAAAAAAAGAGAAATCCTCGCTTTTTTCTTTTACTTTTCGCCCATTTCAAAATCCCCTCCTACATCCCCTGCTTTTGAGGAGAGAGTTATCATGCTAAAATGTGCGAAAAAGCTTAGTATCCCGTATATTTAGCCCAGAGCGTTCCTTTATGACGTGTTGCAAAATTAGTGATTCATGAAATTTTTGTGAGAACCTACCGCAGTTCTCTAAGGATTCACCACACCCAGATGAAGGACTTAGATCAAAGCCACGTCATGGAGGAGGAATGGGCAAAAGCTGAGGGTGTATAGAGCTTCGTAAACTGTGCGTGTTTTTCTCATAAAACTATCTGGAAATGCAAATTCTTTGATTATTATTTGGGCTTCTTTTCATAATTCTTTACCAAGTAGAGACATGTTGAGACACAGAAGAGCGGAAATAGACAGTGATTTGTGTGTTTTCTGCAACATCGAAAGAGAAACTACGGATCATATGTTCTTGCATTGTTCTTATTCGTTTGAGGTATGGAATTATTTCATAAAAGCTTTCAAAATTTCGTGGCCAATGCCGAAGACTTTATTGGATGTGTTTGAAGCTTGGACTTCAAACGTCTTACAAGGAAGAGGTAAAGCGGTATGGTGGATTATCCATTTTGCTATTCGTTAGAGACTTTGGAAAGAAAGGAATGGGAGAGTTTTGGGGGAAAGAAATAAGAAAGTGGCTGAGATTATTAACCTTGTCAAACAACTCGTAGTTGTTTGGTCGTGTGTTACGGATACATTTAAGTTTGTTTCTGCTGGTCTCATTCGGAGTAATTGGAAGACTCTTATGAACGTGTAATAACGTATGTATTGTGTAAGGTTTTTTTCTTTTCTTTAATATAACCTTTTGTTCGAAGAAAAAAAATGCGAATTCTTTGATTGCATCTCTGACGCTTTAACCAGCCGTTCCCATTCGTTCAATTAGGACAAGGCATGGACTAATGTGTGCGTATCGAAAACTCCAAAAGTTAAGATATCAAACCAACGAAGTACGTACATTGATTTTAAAAAGGCTAACCAACTTGTTAGAGACTCCAATTGGTGCGAGGAGTGAGTAATGTAAAACAAAGAAGATAGGCCCGGCAAACATGAAGTGTAGCCTACTTTGGTTTCTTGAGGTGACCATTCATCATTTTTCATATTCATTCACTCAATAAACAAAAGAAAGAAATATGAGAAAATGTTTTCATGATACATTCCATAAACGTGACTATATTTACTTTTGATTGGATCTAAAGTATGGCCCAACTTTTCTATTTTCTGCAAATTTGTTAGTGGAGGTGGGTAATGTGAACGGAGTAGAAAGACTAGCAAAGTAAAGAAGTGGGTGTTGTGCAATATATTTGTTTGCGTCACTGGAAAATGATCAGCCAGTGACGCCTCTTTATTTTCTGCTAGCAGATCTTTTGGCTAAAGTAAAGCAATTCGTGGGGCTGTTACGTGAAATGTTAGGACGATTACTTTAACTTGGTTACCTTGCTCCATTATATTAGACGTTGGTTCTTTCGTCAAAATGCTCGGGATCATTCTAGAATCTAGAAACATGTTTTATTGTTGCGTGCCCGGGCCAAGAAGTAAGAACAAATACGCCAACTAATTTCATTGGTATTTATTTTTACGACGACGTGGACGTCATCATAAAAGTCTAACTTGAAATTTTCCATGAAATATAGCCTTCTAGTTCAAAACCAATTCGGTAAATAATTTAAAAGATTTAACTAAATTTTCTCTGAAGATAAATTTTTAAGAAATGTGTACTAATTATTGTTGAAAGAACTTATATAATTATCAAAAATTTAACCTTATAGTTAAGCCAGTGTGACGTTTTCACAAATATTTAATTTGCAACAAAACTGCAGAATAATCTTCACTCAATTCAACGGTAACACAAATATAGATTTGTTGTTTTCAATCAATAACAAATTACATACACTAGTATATGAAAACAACATTCATAAATTTGAGTAGTACAAGCATTCATTCACTATGATTCATAATAAAAGAAATGGATAGGGAGAATAATTGATACAAACCACTAATTCTATGTCTTTAAATTGATTAAACCCCCATAACAATGTCATAAGGTTGATTGGCGTTTGTCTGTCGCAGGACTATAACAATCACCATCTTGGTTGATGCAGCCACTCAAACAATCAAAAATCTTCAAACTAAATTGTATCCTCTGTGATCTCTTTTTGGCACTCAAATTTTGACACAAAAACATAAGTAAAATTGATTTATGAGACAAGGAATTCAGTGGAGCTTTACAGACGAAAGTGACTCAAATAGAGAAATGAGGACTTTTAGAAAGGGTACCACGTCTGTTCCCAGAACATGCCTCATTTCTTATATAATTATCCTTGAAAAAATAAATTGTACTAGAAATTTTATTTAGGAATTGTTTTTTCCTTTTAATTTGAATTCAAATGGTTAACTGATTTTAACCCTTTGGCATGTTACTAGACACGAGTCTTAGCCTTGTACGCTTCACACTTAGCATGAAATGCTTACCCGATTCCTTGCATAATTTCATATTCACTCGATCGTGGAGTCAGACTGTATAGTTCCAACAATCCCGCACATGAATGGATATTTCTATGTAACAAAAAAACGATGAGACAGAAAAGATAAAGAATACATAAGCGTCGGAATATATGGTTTTTGGATTTGAACCTTCCTTCGTAAATTTTTTCTAGTGACAATTAGTCTTGAATTATTCAACTTTATAATGTAAATTGAGACAACAAAAAATCACATCATTTCTTTCAGTATATTTAATTATTACGGTTGTGTTCATTTTGGCCCGAACAACCTCCGGTTTTCATGGGTGCTATTAAAGAATATAGCCTAAGGATTCTAATAACAATGGCAATATATCTCACGCATATATGTGATCTTCCATTAAGAGTAACATGTCATGCTTCACTTATTGTTAAGTGTAGAAATCATTGAAAGTATTGATTATCTTCTAACAACTATAATTGGATTGAGTAGGACAGTGTTCTACTTTGAATTTTATATACGTTTGTAGTCTCCTTGAACCTAGATTTTGGGATTTCCAATCAACTAGGTAGAGTTTCTTTTATGAAAATTTATTTTTCAGTAGGCTTTAAACCCATTCCCCTCAATGATTTTCTCAACTTAATCTTTGAAAAACCTTCAGTAAGCGGACCTGTTAGGTTCTACTTTGACTTAATATAATCAACAATGGTTATTCCTGTTGGGAGCATTTGCCTAATGATTTCATGCCTTCATATTATATGACGAGACTTACCATTATAAATTTTATTTTGTACCCTAGCAATTGCTGACTGACTGTCGCAATATATATTAATTGTTGGCACATGATTTGGTTAAATATGAATACCCTCCAATAAATTTCAAAGTCATTCTGCTTCTTCCCCAGATTTCTCTAAGGAAATATATTCAGATTCCACAGTAAACCTTGTTATAAGCGTGTGTTTGGAGGATTCTCATGACACAGACGCTCCACCAATTGTAAGGACATAATCATTTGTGGATTTAATGTCTCACGTGTCTGCAATCCAATCGGCATCGATATATTCTTTTAATACTGCTAGGCATTTTATATATAATAATCCATAGTTTTTTGTGTATCGTAAATACCTTAGAAATTAAACTATTGCCCCTCAGTGGTCCCTCCTGGATTATTAGTATATCTATTAAGTTTTCTGACCAAATATGTTATGTACGTCCGTGTAAAATCATAACATGCATAAAACGTTCTATGATCCTTGCGTATTTCAATTGGGCTATGCCTAGCCCAATATTCTTCACTAATTGTAAATTAGTGTCTCCATGAGTTTTTGCTATGTTATCAACATTCTTGTTAAATATTTCAAGAATTTTATCTATGTAATGCGATTGGGATAAATCTATTGCTTGTGATGTTTTAGTAATCTTTATCCCTAATATGACATCCGCAATTCCAGGATCTTTCATATCATGTTTATTTGATAACATGTTCTTAGTTTTTTTATAACGGATAAATTACGTCCCATTATTAACATGTTGTTTACATGGAGAGATACAATGACATATCCATTCCCGTTGGTTTTCGAGTACATACGCTTATCACATTCATGGATTATAAAGTCATTCGCGAACATTGTGTTATCAAACTTTTTGTGACACTTCTTTACTTCTTTGATGCTTGGTTTAATTCGTACAAGGTTCGCAAGTTTGCAAAAAAATTCTCTTGACCCGGAACTATAAAGCCTTCAAGTTTTTTCATATAGATTTAGTCTTTTAATTCACCATTTAAAAACGCAATTTTAACATCCATTTGTTGGACTTATATATTACGCAACACTGCAATAGTTATTACCATCCGGATAGATGTTGTTAGAGCATTGCTTGTTTGTCAAGTTTAGTTGCCAAAACTATAGGCCTTGATTTCTAGTCTACTTATAGCTAAGTCTCGGATCAGGATAGAAAGTGTAATTGAGCATTAGACATCACGGCGTTTATCGATTGAAAAAAGAAAAACTACTAAGGGGAGCTTGTGAAACTTCAACAACAAAAGGTATGTGAATACTTGAACTCATCTATCACTCAAAAGTTTATCTACTCTATCTCCTATTTGAGACAAAAGTCGTATAGCTATATAGACTTCAATTATGCGCATTTGATATTTCGAGCTGAGTCTAACTCGCTTACATATTTCTCGAAATATGTGTCCGTAATATTTCGCTTTAACTAAGTTCATATTTTATTCTTGACAAAAGTCAAAAGATAATCATGTGAAAATCGTCTGGTAACATCTTACATGATTTGTGTGAGACAGTCATTTGGTGTAGACTCGGAATGTTTCGTATTGATCTATTGATCACTTGAAAATTTCTTTGAAGCTAATAGTTTGTCTGAGACAGCTATTCCCGTCTTCTAAGAATGTTTTAATGATTGAAATCGTAGTTTAGAAAAATTAACCATTGACTGGATATAGCACAGTATGCGTACTTGTATGTTAACCGTTGCAAGTTATTCCAAGTCCAGGAACCATAGTATGCATACCCGTATGCGTAAAGGTTTAATAGTTGAAGTCTGGGAACTTAGTATGCATACCCGTATGTGTACTGGCTTAACAGTTCAAATCCGGGAATTCAGTATGTGTACCGTTTGCATACTAATTCAACTGAGTTGGTCGTGAACGATAGTATGCGTACCCATTCACATAATGGGGGACAGACCAAGTCCGAAACTCTAAGTATGCGTACTTGTTTGCATACTTGAGTGGGTTCAGTTCTAAAATCGATTTGTTCATGAACAAATACATTTATATAATAAGGAATGCAATCTTTTGCAAACCGTGGCGATAATGTTCATGAATTGATTCGAGTGAATCAAAATCGATTTTGCTTCAATTGTGTCTTGTACACTTCTATGAGAATATAAACAATTGAACAACTTTATAACTAGTTTCATTTGAACTTGTTGTGATTAAGATGAACAAGGTTGATATGAAAGTTTTCATATGGCTAACTTCGGTTAACTATTGTTGAGCCAACCAAGTGTACACGTTTAGGTAAGGTTACCCATATCTAAATGAAGGCACATTTCATTTGTGTATAACAAGCTAAGTTCAATCTAATGGTTGAAAGATATTAGCTTGAATCTAATCAGGTTTTCATCTATCGGTGCTTATTGAATGCTTTGTTACCAAGGTAACATTGATTGCAAACCCTGATTTGAAGACTTTATCGGGATTCTGAAGCCAGACACAACTATTTTCTCTGTAGTTGCGTGTTCTGATCTTACTTTTTTCTATCGAATTGAGTACTATCTTCTCTAAGATTTGCTCGAGATTCAATCTCCACTAGGTAAGATAAAAGTAGTCACAAATATCTTCGTCTCATCGTTTGTGATTCCACAATATCTTGTTCCGCTACCATACGGTTAAGATCATCGTGAGGTGATTGATATTACTAGGATGTTCTTTGGGAATATAAATCTGGTGTATCAATTGGTTCTTGTTCACCTTGATTTATCAAAAGACGGAACAAAAACTCGTAGGTATTTCTGTGTGAGACAAATTTATCTATTCAATAGACTTTTCTGTGTGAGACGGATTTGTTTATCAAATATTTGACTTTGGGTCGTAACAACTCTTAGTTGTGGGTGAGATCATCTAAGGGAATCAAGTGCGTAGAGTCCTGCTGGGATTCAGAGGCACAAGGAACGTTATTGTACCTTAATCAGTGTGAGATTGGTTAGGGCTCAACTACATTCCAGTCCGAATTTAACTTGTAGTAGGTTAGAGTATGTAGCGGCTTAATACAGTGTGGTGTTCAAATCTGGACTAGCTCCCGGGGTTTTTCTACATTTGCGGTTTCCTTGTTAACAAAATTTATGGTGTCTGTGTTATTTCTTTTCCGCATTATATTTTCTATATAATTGAAATATCACAGGTTGTGCATAGTTCAATCAATTGGTGAATCCAACCTTTGGTTGTTGATTGAAATTGATTGACACTTGGATATTGGTCTTTGGTACCATCCAAGTTATTTCTCATATTAATCCGGCTCACATATTTCTATCTTTTCGATTGCAGATTGATTTGAGAAATTGAGATATAACTCTTGGGTGTATTTTTCTTGATTGAGTCTGACTGTCTGGTTGATTCTCTTGGAAATTTATTGGAGTTAGTCCATACAGATTTCCTAAAAAAAATATTGGGTGTGGTTGTTAGACCCCCGCTTTTTTAATTGGTATCAGAGCAGACAAACACGTTTAAGACCTCATAAGTCTGTGTTTGTAGCAATTGACTATATGGACAGAAACGCTATCTCTATAAACGTACCGCCAGTCTTCGATGTCTCGATTTATCTATGGTGGAAAATTGCTATGCGTGCCTTTTTTCAAGCGCGTGATTTTTGATCATGGGTTCATGTAGTTAATGGATATGATCCTCTGGTTGTTGCAGAAGGCGATGTAACTATTCCGGAGGATATTGGAACTTATGATCCTGCCGAGATTCTTGCTGCAAAGCAAAATTATGATGGATTAAATGCTATCATCCATGACATTACCCTAGATCTTCAGCACCATGTGACTACGTTTACTAAGTCTAAAGAAGCCTGGATATCTTAAAAACTGTATTCGAAGGCAATTCCTCTGAGGAAGCAGCTAGGCTTCAAAATCAAAATTTTGATTGGGGAAAAGCTTTATATGGATGATGAAGATTTTTTTGATGAGTTTAATCACAAAGTATCTGAAATTTTTAATGCATCTTTTGCATTGCGTAAGACTATTCCTGAAAATGACATTGTGATGAAAATTCTCGGATCGCTTCCAGCTAGATACGATTCTAAGAAACATGTCATCGTTGAAGGAAATAACCTTAATACACTATCCACAAATACTCTTGTTGGGAAGTTAAAGATCCTTGATCACGAGCATACATCCAAATCTGGAAAAGATATTGCT
The DNA here is from genome assembly GCF_003573695.1 of Papaver somniferum. Classification (NCBI taxonomy): domain Eukaryota; kingdom Viridiplantae; phylum Streptophyta; class Magnoliopsida; order Ranunculales; family Papaveraceae; genus Papaver; species Papaver somniferum. Next base: position 145,224,067 of record NC_039361.1, on the reverse strand, counting down.
TTCAAAGCACAAAAGAACACTAAATTACTTAATAAAAATAAAAGTGTTGGCAACTCTGTAGTTGATCCTATTGAGACTGATTCATCAGATGAAGATCCTGACAATTCAGTTTCAGTGATCACAAGACAGTTTAGAGATCTTCTTTTAAAGAGAAGTAAACGGTTCATCAGAGATAAACCCATATCATCAGTCAAACCTTACGATCGTGCCCCTCCTAAAAACAGAGACACCGTCAACACTGATGAAGAGGATATGCCACAGTGCTTCAAGTGTAAAGGTTTTGGTCATTTTTCTAATGAGTGTCCAAATTGTAGAAAATACACTGGGAACAAAGGTCCTTCTGCAACTCTTGATGAAATGTCCGATCACTTTGATTTGAATGATGATGAAAAGTCAAGTGTTGCACTCTTTGGTGAAAATATTGATTTTGGTAATTGTAGCAATACGTATATCAATCTTGATATTCTTCCTGGAGAAAATTCGTCAACCACTATGGAGGATAAAATGGATTTTTCCCTGTCTACTGAAAATTTTATTTCACATGTTTCAGGTACCGCAATTTGTTTAGCATCATGCTCATTTATGGTGTCTGAACCGTCCTCCACATTGACATGTTCTTATTGTACTCTTAAGGGTCATGAACTCTATATATTTCAAGTACAAACATAAAATAAAATATGTCAACAAACTTCAACGAAGAGCAAACCGATTAGCAAACAAGCTCAAACTTGTTCAGAAGTATAATTTATCTGAGGTAAGTAAACTCAATTCTTCTCCTAAAATTTAATTTCTAAGGAATTGATTAGACCTCTTCGAAAAAAAAAAAAAAAAAAACAAGGTCTAAAAATTATATGAAAAAGGGTATTAAGAATTTCGTACAAGAATTGAATGGTGGACAGATTATCGTTTTCCCCGACACGGCTTTATTGTGTTGAAGATGCATCTTGTCTCATGTGCCTGGTCAAAGAGACAAGAGTTGAGCACAAATCAGGCTTTAAGAAAAGGTTGTTTTTTTTTTGTTTTTTTTTTCTTTTGGTTTTCTGGAATTTTGTTGATCTTTTCATATCATAAATTGGTATTGAAAAGGACTTCCCCTTTGATTATTGAAAGAGGGTTAAATTCGAAAATTCATACTTTTCTAGGGATGTGAATTGGTCGTACGTGAATCCTTTTACTTGTATAAAGGTTTTGTAACCCTACATTCCTTTTTCCCAGAAAAACTCTTTTTATCACAAGATTGCTTGTTCAGCTTTATTTGTGTATTTCTTTCACAATTCCATACTTGTATGGAGAGTCCAAGCATCATGTCTTCTGATGGAAAAGATGTTAATATGATTGTTAAGCCATCAATCATGAAGGAAAAAGATAAATCTCATTCCTCTACAATTTTTAAGAGAAAAACGAAGAATATGAAGAAACCAAGGGCTATCCCCTCTAATCTTCAGAAGTTTTCTGGTGTTCTTGAAGATTTGAAGGAAACAAGGAAGGAGATTCAGCAAATAAAGTCTATTGTTTTAAGGACTCTTGAAATTCAGAAGGCCCTGGGTCGACATCAGTCAAGAAGGTTTGTTGGAATTGACTCCTTTCTTCATGAACCTTATATTCCAATGGTTTTTGACGACAAGGAGTTCAGGGACGATAAAGAATTTTTCAGAGGTCATAATGTCTAGGAAACTTCTTATTAGAATTTATTCTTTTGTTTTACGAAGGATAACTAGGGTTTGGAATATCCTATATTGTGATTCCACATTGCTATTGCCAACGATTTTCATCTTGCAATGTTTTTAGATTTATTTATTTAAATTCTAAAGTTTACTTGGAAGTTGATTTTGCAGTATGTGTGTTTCCATCCGTGAATTATGATTGTCTCGTATATGTCAAAATTTAAAGTCTATTATGTCATTATGCAAATATTGATGGAAAAATAGAATGAATTTTTGATGTCAAATATTAAGTCTATAGTGTCATTATGAAAATATTGATGAAAAATAGAATGAATCTTTTTATATTCCGCAGTATTGATCTTTCCCTGATCCACTTCTATGTGAAAGTACTATATGGCTTTGTAAGTTCCCTTACGTTGAGCATTTCTAATTAAATTAATCATGAGATCTTTTTTTGGTTAATTTAATTGATTTTTCTGGGTACAAATTCATGTTTCATGTAATTTGTTAATTTCCAAAGAAATCCTTCTTTTCTTGTAAAAGTAAGGTCGCTCTTGTTGTTCTTTAGAGAATGACATTTTATGGGGGAGAGTTCTTAATTGAACTTGTGCTTAATTGCCAAATCTTTGTGGGGAGTGCGGATGTGGAATATTGTAGGAGTTTTCTTATAGATTTATAAACCTCCTTGATGAATACACTAAGTTTCGACTATGTGAAATCATCGAAAAAAAGTTGGTATGTTCTCTTTTAGTCATGAAGTATCTCTATGAGAATTTCATATGATCCCGCTAAAGTTCGTACCTTTGCCAATTTATATTGACAAAAAGTGGGAGAATTATTGTGTATTTCACACTACAAATGCATATGGTTTACGGATCATTATGTAAGGGGGGGTGGTTTTCATTGTGAGATGAAGTATTGACTAAGGGGGGGTGATACATATCACCATAGTATTATTGTCAAAGTTGTGATAAATTGAACTTTGATGTTGTGTAATAATACTATGATACTGTATAACAATAATTGAGAACAATTGTCTTCTTATTGTTATGGCTACGGATCTTCAACAAGTATGATGCTGAGTTGAACACGTTCAGCATCACTGGAGTACTTGGAAGTGACGAAGATTTCGAGTAATGTTGAAGAACTAAGGAAATCAAGCATTTGGATGAGAAGCTACAAAGTTTATTTATTTTGTACTCAATTCTTTTTTATTTAAATTAGTAGAAGTACAAAATATGTTTTATTTTTCTAGGACGACATTATGAGAGAATTAGATGTTATTTAAATTTAAAATATAAACATTAAAGATGCCATAAACAAATAGTGAACAGAAGTGTTGAAGATTTGTGAATCAATAGTGAAGCTTCGTTTGAAGTAGTTGTATACACAGACACAGTACAATACTACTACTCACGATCCATGTATTATTTTTGATTGATTAATTGGGGAAAATGAGTTGGATCTTGTAATTTTTGATCCGAGGGGGCTTAGGCAGATTAGGTTGGGGATTGATGATTTGATGTTGATATTTCATCAGCAGCCATTAAGATAATTCATGAACAAATACATTTATATAATAAGGAATGCAATCTTTTGCAAACCGTGGCTATAATGTTCAGCAATTGATTCGGGTGAATCAAAATCAATTTTGCTTCAATTGTGTCTTGTATACATCTATGAGAATATAAACAATTAAACAACTCTATAACTAGTTTCATTTGAGTCGTTTGAACTAGATGTGATTAAGATGAACAAGGTTGATATGAGAGCCTTCCTGTTGATTTTAGAAATTGCAGCAACATCAAAGTTTTTTCGCAAGCCTTCCTGGCAGTTTTTTCTTTTCTAAATAACTCTCCTTGATTTAACTTAAGGTCATGGCATTGTTCAATCATTACCATCATGTATGATCAAAATAGATTATTACTTAGTAAAATTTCTAACTAATATGATCATTATAAGATTGTAATAAATGTATGCTAACTACCTTATGCAATAGATAAGGTATTGAAACATAAACTCTAAATTTATATAAATGTCAGGAATTTAAACTTATACTTAAACCACTTTGATGTTCTCAAAAACACTTAGGTTACAATAAAACTATATACTAATGTTGACTAAATTTAACAATAACATCTAACACAAATGCAGATTTGTTGTTTTCAATTAATACCAAATTGCAAACACAAATATGTGAAAAAAGCAATCACGATTTAAAGTAATACAAGCATCCATTCACAATGATTCACAAGAAAAGAAATGGACACAGAGAGAGATAATATATAGCAACCACTAACACTAGATCGAGGCTAGAGAAACTTCTCTATTTCCTTACAACGATTATGCCCCCATAATGATGTTGTTAGGTTAATTAGTCTTCGTCTCCCAAGACTACAACAATCTCCTTCTTGGTGGATGCATCAACCCAAAACAACCAAGAATCTTCAAACTAAATTGTACTATGTGTAATCTCTTTTTGACACAAAAGCATGAGTAAATTTGATTGAGGGGACAAGGAAATCAACTGAGGTTTTATAGACGATGGTGACTCAAAATAGAGAGAAGAATGTTCATAAAGGATACACATCTGATCTCAGAACATGCCTCATTTTTTTAAATGACAATCCTTGTGAAAAGACACTGGACTTCCATCTGATTCCGTCTTCTTCTTTTTTCTGCGAAATATATATGGAGCTATCAAAAGAATTTTATCATGATACATAGGATCAATGTATTTGTTTAAGGCATTAATATTCCAATAAACATTCTTGTTCGGTCAGATGATTAACTGTGATCGGCGTGTTATCATTGATAACAAGCGGATGCAAGCTGGTATTTTGCCAAGGTATCCAAAAGTCTTCCCAAATATCAATACTAGATCCATTATTCACCTGCAAACTATAGTTCTCATTGATATTATTCAAATCTTTCATTATACTTCTCCAAATCCAGGAGATGTTAGACTTTTTCAATGGGTGTAACTTTGGATAATATTTAACTTTAAGAATTTTATCTCATAGATGATTACATTAATTAATTAGTTTGCGGGAAAGTTTAGTTAGAAGCTTTAGATTTTGTTCATGAGGGGTTCTTAGTCCCCAAGCCATCTTGGTCTTTACTAATGCGAACAGAGTTCCAAACTTTTGTGTAAACGTGATTTCATTATTCTTATTCACTAGAAGTTTTTCTACCTTATCTAAGATTTTTATGGAAAAGTTAAACACTACATTTCATAAACAAGATAATAGAGCAGATTTAACAAGAATTGTTCTACCAGCCAGGTTGAGAGTTTGGGATTTCCGAACTTCCAAAGAAGCATAATACTTGTTAAGAAATGGTTCACAATTGTTAGATTTATTTCTATCAAAAAGATCTCCAAGATATTTATCAGTTTTAGAGATTTTCCTAACTTTCATAATTCTGGCGATTGTTTTACAGTGTTTAATGACAAGCTGGGGAGAGAAGTGAATTCTCGATTTTCGTAAGTTGATAAGTTATCCCGACAGTTCTCAAAACTGATATACAATATCTATGATATTTTTGGCTTCAGACATGTTAGCTTTTGAAAGAAAAAAAAGAAATCATCGGAGGAAAAATAAATAAGAAGCTGAAGAGCATTTTTTACAACTTCAATTCCACAAATGTTCTTATACATCTCAGCTTTAGTAAGCATCTCGGAAAGAATTTCCATGTATAAAATAAACAAATAAAGTGAAAGAAAGTCACCTTGCCAGAAACCCCTCTCAACCTTAAAGTTTTCACCTGGTGAACCGTTAATAAGAATGGAAAAGGAAGTAGTCGTTATGCATAAAATAATTATTGTTACTGGTTTTCGTAGAATCTAAATGCAATTAAAATATTTTTTATAAAATCCCATTCCACCCCGCTGAGGGCATTTGAAAGATCAATTGTTAGAGCCATGTGACCATTTTTGGTACGAAGAACTTCATGCAACTATTATACCATATGTAATCTGTCTCCCTGGAATGAAAGCAGGTTGATTGGGAGCAATCATTTTATCCAGGTAAAGTGTCAACCTAGTAGACAAAATTTTAGATATCAATTTATAAGTTGTGTTACTCGTACTTACAAGTCTCGAATCACTCGATGTAGACGACTATTGAACCTAGAGGTTAATAAAGTGATAAAAGAATGATTCAATTATTTTAAAATGATTTTCTTATGAAAAAATTCTGGACCAGATTTATAATATCATATTTAATACTGCTCCAATGGTTCCTTAAAAACACAGGGAAATGACCCCCGTTAGTTCATTTCAGAATAGAGTTGGCAAACGGGCGGGCCGGGGTTGGCTTGTTACGGGTTACACGGGTTTGGGTTAACATGGGTCAAAACCCGCGGGTTGATATTCTTCACGGGTGGTCATTTCATCAACCCGCACTCGTAACGGGTCAAACCTGCGGGTTCACGGGTTAGCTGGTTTCTGCTTAGTCAACGAACGAATTGACAGAGTTTCCTCTGATTTCTGGATTATTTCCGACCACATTCAGGCCATCAAAAACTCCTTCTCTGCAACCTAACATTCATCTAATTCATTTGACATTTCCATTCAATTCAATCAACAGATTACAGATTCAACAGTCAGTGACTCAGTGTCGCACCGAAATTTAAAAACTTAATGAAAGGATCAAGAAAATTGCAAAACTTAACAATAATTTGACATTAGTTTTGCATCATGAGAGGAACACAGACTCACAGAGTCACAGATACACAGTATACTAATCATTGTAGTTTAGTACTCATCAGTTCATGATATCTTCAAAAAAGAAAAAAAAACCTTCGAAACCGTAGTAATACCATTGTTTGTACTTTGTATCACCAAGTGCAACAATAAAGATATTAATAACCACTTCCTGCACAAAATGTATATTGTGGTTAATCAAAAAAAAAGTGATAACTGTCCAAAAAAACATCTCCAACATCTTTTTTATACAAAATTTGGAGACACTGCGATAACTGTCTGTCCAAAAAAATTCTCATTTTCCATGTCTATCTTTGAGTAGCTCCAACTATTCAATATGAATCTGTAATTTCAAGCAAAAATAAATCAAACAAAAGAAAATATTCAAGTAAAAAACATGGAATTTGCATAATTACCCCGCTTTATATTGAAGAAGTACGCATACTAATTAGACGCATAAGAACTTACTTACCCATTCTCCTCTGTCCTATCCTCCACTGCACCAAGTTCAAATCCTAATACATCTTCTCCAATAATCCCATTGTCTTCATCCATATCTTCTTTTCCTACATGGATAAAAACAATCAAAGTTATATATGAAATTTACACATTCAATTAAATGAAGTATTACTGAATTACGCGGCGCCACTTAGGCACACTTACCAACTCCATGTTTCCAATCACGAGTTGTTATCAACGCCTCAGCATTTTCAGGTAATAAAGAACTGCGAAACCGATCAATTACCCTTCCACCAATGTTGAATGCAGATTCCGAAGCGACGGTTGAAATAGGAATTGACAAAATATCCCCTGCCATTCTTGAAAGTACTGGAAATCGTTGTTCCTGGGATTTCCAATACATTAGGATATCGAGCGGTTGATTAACAAATCCATATTTCTCGCTAAGATATTGATCCAACTCTGACAAGTCAGATTGCAGATCACCACCACTTTCCTGTGCTGCAGCATATTCCTGCGAAACCGATATATGAGGACATATAATATAACTTCATAAACGCACTTTGTTTGGTTAAAACACAAAATAATACAAGACCACATGTACTGACATAAGTAAGCTTTAAAATTACCTGGATACACTCACTTCCTTGATGGGCAGAATTTGCACCAGTTTGAATACCAAAATTCTGAGTTCCACTACCAGAAGCTCTTGACAAGGTGTAATACTCATTATAAAGTTTTTTCATATCTTCACGCACATCAGCAACTTTACTTTCTAATTGTCTTACATCAGGATACAACTTGGAATAAGCAAAGTTTAGATACTTCAGTTTCAATCTAGGATCTAACACAAGTGCCATATCCAATATAGGACTTAAGTTCTCCCAATAACTGTTAAAATTTTCTTGCATCTCTTTCACCATGTCCCTAATGAATTCAATTTCATTTGTGCTTTCTTTTTTTAATAACACCTGAACTTGACAAACTCCTTCAAAATATAGATTGGAGGTAGGATACTTATTACCAGAAAACAAAGTTGTGAGATCATAAAACGTCTTGAGAAACTTTGTGACCACTTCAATTTGATCCCATTCTTCGTCAGTTGGGCAGTCTTTATAGTCTGAATCCACCTCCTTCAAGTGATCGAAAACACTTCTATACACAAGACAATTGTCTAACATAAGATAAGTTGAATTCCATCTGTATAAAAAAAGTAACAAACATTCAATGAGTATATTATAAACAATAATACCATTCTTTAACTGTATAACAAAATAAAAGTGGAAACCCACCTTGTCTTAACATCTTGACGAACACCCCTTCTTACTGCAGACATTCCTAAAGTATCAACAATGTCCAAGAATTTTTGTTTTCTTACTTGAGACTTTTTAAGCGACTTCACTGACTTTCTTAACTTAAGCACAACTGGATCAATCTTCACAAGTCCATCTTTTACAATAAGAGCTAAGATGTGAGCACAACAACGCACATGAAAGTATTTTCCCTTGTTAAACAGGATCTTCTTTGCAACAAGTCTACTCTGCATAATTCTAGCACAAGCTCCGTTATTTGTAGCATTATCCAAGGTGATGTTGGATACTTTTTCTTCAATTACCCAATCTTCTATCATTGCAAATAGCTTGGAAGAAAGGTTTTCACCTGTATGAGGTAGTGGAACACAAAAGTTAAACTCCCAATTAAGTACTTCAGTTCACATGTATGAGGTGGTGGAAGATCTCAAGACTGAAGTAAAATATCACATGCACATAAAATAAAAGATCTTAACACTCAAGTGCTTCACCTGTATGAGGTGGTGGAAGTTCACAAAAATTCAGTAGATACTTCTTTAATTCCCAATTTTGATCAAGAAAGTGGACAGTTAAGCTTATATACCTTGTAGTCGTAACAAAGGTCCACATGTCTGATGTTAGACACATCCTACCTGTAAGGATTACACATACATATCATCACATCTTATCATAATCAATTACACATACATAAAAGTATAAAACAAAACATATGGTGTGGGTCATCAGGATTTGAAATTTTGAATCGTACCTGGAGCAAGTTTCAATATGTTTCAAATAACTTCTTTTTGTGCATTATGTTTTTTGACAATATCGGCTTTCCCAGTATTCCTTGATATTGGTTTAGCATCCTCATTTAGATAAGCACATATGTCCCTAAATTCTTTCCACTCCACCAAAGCCAATGGGACATTTCTTGCAATGAGTAATTCTGAAATAAGATCCTGAAACTTCATCTGATCAATTTTGCGTACGCGGGAAGACAACTGGCCATTCTTTGCAGATAAAATCATTTGCCCTATGTCCTGAGAATGACACTCACGGCACTTATGCCTTTTCATAGATGAGGTTCCACCTTTCTGGCTATCATATTTATATCCCACTTTACAAGCCTTGCACACTCCTTTCTTTGATCCATCTTTATATTTAATGAGATCAAAATATTCCCAAACATCAGATCTAAGTTTATGTTCCTTTTCACCTGAAACTGGTGCAGGTGCACAATCAACAGTTGTAGAGCCATCCAAAGGATCTACCATCTCAACATCATCATCCTCACCGTCACTACTCATAACATCGTTATAATGAGTTTGTTCTTGTACACTTGACATCCTGGAATCTGGATGGAGCCACAAAGAATAGGTCAAAGACACAAAAATCAGTACATTACTTACTAGTTACTATCATGGTTAAATAACAAAACACTCAAAGAATTCAATTTCAAACCAATAAGGGAAAATAACTTGGACAAGAAAAGAAAACAAAATCCATCAGATTGTTACTACTGTCTATTATCATGGTTCATGGACTAACATCAGCAATTGACTTGCAAAATGACTCAATCGTCAACTTTGGTCATTGATTGAGCAGTGAAAGTTTGAAACATAACCAATCTAGAGAAATTATCAGACATGACATGAATTACATAAACACGGTACACAGAAGAACTAAAGAAGATAGGATTAGAAGATTACATGTCTTAAACTCTGAATCTTCCACAACAAGATGAATAATTAGCAGAGATTATTAACAAAACCCCAATTCCAAAATCTGAAAAAACTCAAACCAATCGAATCACTATCTGCAGAAGTTAAGATGGAGAAGAAGACTCGTTTTTTTGAAGATTAAAATCAATTAGAAATCACACTTACCCAGGAGTTCGGTGATTGTGAAGATTCAAGTCAAGTCTTTCAAGATCGATTTCAACATTCAACTAATCAGTGAACTGCGGATCTGCAGCTGCCGCTGCGGACGGAGAAGAAGAAAGAAGTAGAAAGCAGAGATTCAGAGAAGATAACGCTGGGGTCTTTTTCTTTTATGTTTTATTTATGCTCAGAGCCTCAGACACGTATAAAAATTGATAGGGACACGCGGCATAAATGGAACTGCGGGTATACGGGTTATATCCGCGGATTTACGGGATGGGCCGGGTTTATCCGTTCTCACACAAGCCGGCATTTCTCCAACCCTAACCCGGCTTGTTAAGACAACCAGCCAAGCCGGGTACGGGTTTTCATGGGACGGGTCGGATTTATCCGCGGATTTTGGCTGGTTTGCCAGCTCTATTTCAGAAAGAGTCATATTTAACTTCTTTTTCATCGGGGATTTTTGTAAGAAGAAGATTATCATCATTAGTAATTACAAAGTTAATTATCTCTTTAGTAAATTAAAAATCCAGTGGAATAACTATAATTTCCGTAAAATGTTTTAGAGGTAAATTTTGGATATGAATTTGATCCCCTATCCATACTCCAGACTCATCTCTAAGTGTGTGAATATGGTTAATCTTCCTAACTTTTGTTTCATAAAAAGTCGACTTTTTTTCTTCTAAAAGTCGTTTAACAATTTTATACCCAAACTAACTGTTTGATTTGTGACTTCTAAAACTCAAAAAAAAGTTACTTCTAAATGGGCATCCCATTCCGAACACACGTTATTAGGAAAACTTGTTTGTTACTTCTCCGTGTAAGTACGAAAAGACTCTTGCTCTTACATTATTGGTGATATGTTTTGGGGTATGACATCACTAGTAAGTCAAAAAATGGTACTGAATTATTTTCATAGCTAGGCTAAAAAGCAAAATGTTCTTCACGAATGACTTTACCTTTTCTTCCCATAAACAAGCAGAATGACAAAAGAAGTCCCTTTTTCTTTTCCTATGCAGCTAACTTTAACTCTCTTTGGCATTAGACTATTCATAATAATGCATATAAAATTTAAAGTCATGCACTTTATAAAACAGGGGGCATCTCCTTTGACAGAAGATAGTTTTAATTTTACATTTTATTTAAATAATGCGTGAAATGTAGCTTCTCTGAAGCTTACTGTGAAGAATAATTCCATGTGCCCACATCACCAAAGACATAGAAATGCAGTTTATGAAGAAACTAAAGGCCTATTCATCCTTACCCAAAGACATTTACTTTTGTTTTTGTTTTTGTTTTTGCGATTAGCAAAAAGAAGGTTACTTGAACATGGACCTGATGCTTATTGGTACGGGCTTTGCTAGACACACCGAGCACATACACCGAAAATTTGCATCGAGAGAATCGCACGGATGCAAAGCGCACGGACACAAAGCAGCGTGCTTAGTATTGAGATTGGAAAAGGTAGAAATGGGCGGCACCCTTCCTCTCACACGGTGCAATCATGGTGTCTCTCACACGGTGCAATCATGGTGTATTTGGCTCGGTGTATAAAGCATTTCCGTATTGGTAAGTATTTTGTCAGAAGACTCAGAACTTAGAATGTCAAATAAAACACTATGGGGATAGACTAGTAGCTCATGGGACAGGTTGCCTTTGCGTTAGTTTCGCGAATTAATTCAAAAGCTGCCTGATTTGCTTGCTTAAAAATAATTATTAACAATTATTTTAAAAATAATTACTACTATATTTTAAGTAATTTAGGTATGTTTGTAGGACCTCTGTAGGTCAAAGGTAAAACATAAACAAGATAGTCTTCTATCCAACCGTAGACCCAAGCTGTAAGCCTTAGGCCTCCGCCACTACAGGTGAAGCTGCATCAGAACATATACTACTTCACTTCCCATATGATTGCCAAAAAAGAATCTCGAGCCATTGCATTTGCTGCACTGGCTTAAGCTGTGATATATAATATGATTAATGTCAATAAAAATTATATAATAAAATTGATTTATAGATGTACAATAATCTAATTAAAATTTTATTCTGAAATCAGTTCTTTTTCTATCAATCAAACAAAGAATAATTGTTTTTTTTTTGTTTCTTTAATATAAAAGATTGAATTGTTCTCCTAGCTGAATGAGCAATATTAGACAAAAGGAAAATATGAAATCCTATTAGGCACCCAACTCAAACCACATTACAGAAAACGAAATCAATAGCTTTCACAAGGACATGGGGGTATTACCTTTACAAAATATATATCTATGATTCATCTTCACGGAGTGGCATTTTAATCTACTTATTAGAAGTCTTTTCTAGAAAGTTGATGGTAATTAGGTATGAGGAGGTTATCGTCCAACCACAAGGACAAACGCAACACAATCAATTAAAAACCTAAAGTGAAAAAGAAGAAGCATTTGCTCCAACGGCTCTTCCCTCCAACTTTGCATGAGTAGCTGGCACTCTCGAGTCTCTCTCTTCTATGTTAAGGAAACACTTAACACAAGTTACATAACATTCTTCATAACCTTCCAAGCACAACAACAAAGAAAAACAGCCATCCGAAAACACCACATTTTTACATTTTTGTTTTCTCATTCAATCCAACATATAGAAATGCGCCACGTCTTCGTAGAATCAAACTTTTTCTTACAACTTCTTTATGGACCTGTACTTTTTTTAACTTTCACTTTCATGGCTCTTTCCTTAGCACCTACTTTTCTCTCTTCATGAAACCCTAGACAACAACAGAGAAAAGCTTCATCTATATAAACCCACCAAAGCTTCATTACTCCTTCATGCCAAATCACACAATTTACAATCTAAACTCATAACATCAAAACACACATTCAATTATTCTTTTCTCTTATACATTTCATCTCTTAATTATAATTGTTTCATTTTCTCTGTTAAACACCATGAAGACTAAAGCTTCAAATTTCTTGAAACAAATACTCAACGTTTTGAGTACAGTTGTCAAGGCAAAATCATTGGCGATAAAGACGAAAACTAGTGCCATGAAGACAAGACTCTTGATCTTCTCGTTGTTGAAGACAAACAGGAAGGTATTGGTTGGTAATATCACTCATAAGATTCATGCTCTGATTAGCCATCTAGACAGCAAAAAACACGACGACAACAATGCAGTCGACGAAGATAAAAGCAAAGCTATTGTTCTCTACAACCCAAGTTGTACCACAGCCGAGTTAGACTACTACTACTACAACAACAACGAGGATGACGATAAGTACCCGGATCTAACTCACGGTCTGTTTGACCTCGAGGATGACGATTTCGTAGACCAAGCTGGCTCAGTTATAGATTTGGTGAAGAATGCTAAGGAAGAAGATGGCAAGAACTTTAGCCTTGAAGACGAGATTGACACCGTTGCTGACTTGTTCATAAGAAGGTTTCACAGACAGATGAAAATGCAGAAACAAGAGTCATTTAAGCGCAGGTATCAAGAGTTGCTTGCAAATGAACCGTTCAATTAAGTATTAAGCTGAGTACAGATAAATAAGTATGAAGATCGAGGCGTCTGAGATGAATACGTACAAAAGAGATCAATAGCTAGTGGTTTTTAAAAAAACTTCTATTGATCTGTATCTATCTTCCCTCAAAATTCCAGTTCCATTTAATGCATGGACGTAATCTTTTTGAATATTAGTTTGCAGTATACCGATCTATGGTTACTAATTAGGATTTCTTTCAATGAGCACAGTGAAGATTAAGATGATCATGCAGCAAGACAATCAACTTATACGTAACGAGACAACCAAATAGGCATTGGATGTGATGAGCAGCGTGGATAGTTTAGTCCTTCAGATATGTCTGATCTAACTAAACTGAGCTTGTATACTTAACAAATTTATCTAAGTATTTATGTATGTGTAGATGACAACTGAATAAGCTATTATTAAGCTTTTACAGTTTTCCTTTTTGGTCTTTTGGAATCTCGGACATGTTCTCTACATGGTGTAATTGCTATAGATGGTTCTAATGTACGTATGTCATTGATCCAACCATTTTCATCTTTCCGTGTTCTTCTTCAATATCTGAACTGCCCGACTAGTCTAGGCTTTGATATGGTGTATCGATTATGACCATCCATATTCGAGGGTGATTAATAAGTCAGTCCAAGGCAAGTGCAGGCAACTGCAGCCAAGTGCAATCAATACAATTCATCAAGGACGACTTCCTCAACCAATTCAAGCTACTTCCTCAACCGATTCGAGATGACTTGACAATTTCAAAGGGAATTCAGACCTGTGACAACGCATCCTAGCTGTAGAATATCATATCTATGTAAATCCCCTTGTAAACTCTTACTTGTTTAGATTAGGCCTTGACTATTAGAGTCAGTAGTTGTTGGTTAAACTTCAACATAGAAGTCACTAACAAGCTGGTTAGGACAAAATTAAGAAATTGATGTAATCCTAAGAGAATTAGAAGTCATCTAGTTCTAAGAAAAGGAAAGACATGTAATAAGGTAATAGGATTAGGAAAAGGAATTCATAGTTCTATATATATATGATCACCAAAGTTGTGGTTGATCATATGAGCAAGATAAGAGCTTGTGTTTAGTTTTGAGAGATTTTCTAAACATCAATAAAGAGAGTTGTCTTTATATAAGCTAAGTTTCATCTTGCAGTTGCCATTAATTGGTATCAGAGCTTGTTTCTGAGCCATGGAAAACGAAACCACCATTGTGGGTGCAAAACAGTTCACCCCACCATCAATACAAGTTCCAATCCTCAACGCCACAAACTACACAGTATGGGCCACGAGAATGAAGGTACTGATGAAAATCTACAAAGTTTGGGAAACAATTGATCCTGGTACATTGGACCCAGACAAAAACAATGTTGTCATTGGATTACTCTTTCAAGCAATACCAGAATGTCTTGTTCTACAAGTTGGTGAACAGGAAACTTCAAAGAAAATTTGGGATGCAATAAAGGCACGTAATCTCTGAGCTGATCGAGTTAAAAAAGCCCGTCTGCAAACCTTAATGTCTAAATTTGAAAGAGTGAAGATGAAAGACACTGATACTATTGATAGCTTTGCAGGAAAGCTATCAGAGATAGCCTCAAAAGCTGCGTCACTTGGACAATCTATTGATGAAGATAAACTGGTAAAGAAGTTTCTCAATAGTTTACCAAGATCCAAGTATATTCATATCATAGCTTCTCTCGAACAAGTCTTAGATTTAAAGAAGACTAGCTATGAAGATATAATTGGAAGATTGAAAGCATATGAAGAAAGAATCCTTGATGAAGAAAACTATGGAGAAACTCAAGGAAAACTCTTGTACACAAACTCTTACCAACAAAACTCTGCGACAAGAGGAAGAGGTCGTGGAAGAGGTGGTAGAAGAAACAGAGGCCGAGGAAGGGAGGAAGGTTTAACTCACAAGATAGAACAACAAGTCAGAATGATCAAAACCAAGGGAAAGAAAAGAAGGATGGATCAAACATTATTTGTTACAGATGTGATAAACCAGGACACTTCTCCTCTGTATGCCCTGAAAGAATACAAAAGATGGAAGAAACAAACAAGAATGAAACAAGGGAAGCAGATACAGCTCTTTTCATGCACGAAGTTGTATTCTTAAACGAAGGGAACCTAATACCAAAGAACTACGAATCAAAGGATGGAGAAGAAGGAATCTGGTATTTAGATAATGGAGCCAGCAATCACATGACTGGTAAGAGGCACTACTTTCCTGAACTCAATGAGAAAATCAAAGGACAAGTGAAGTTTGGGGATGGATCTTCTGTAGAAATTGAAGGGAAAGGATCAATTCTATTTCAGAGCAAGACCGGAGAACAGAAGCTTGTCACAAACATCTACTTCATCCCAAACTTACAAAGCAACATTCTAAGTTTAGGACAAGCTACAGAAGTTGGATGTGATGTTAGAATGCGACAAGATTATCTAACAGTTCATGACCCAAGTGGAAGACTTTTAGTTAGAGTCTCACGCTCACAGAATAGACTCTACAAGATAAGTCTCATGATTGGAAGGCCATTGTGTCTGAATATGAGACTGGAAGATCAGACATGGAAGTGGCACGCAAGGTTAGGACACATAAGCTTTAGAACTTTAAAGGCAATGTCTCAAAACAAGATGGTTCGAGGACTACCACAGATAAATGATGAAGCAAAAATCGGTGAATCATGTTTAGTTGGGAAACAAACTCGTCAAGGTTTCCCAAAAGCAACAACATTCAGAGCCTCAAAGCCATTAGAGCTTCTTCATGCTGATTTATGTGGTCCTATTCTTATGAAAGAAAAGAGTGAAGCATTTGACAGATTCAAAGCTTTCAGAAATCTGATAGAAAAAGAGCTAAAAGAGGAGGTCAAAATGCTTAGAACTGATAGAGGAGGAGAGTTCACTTCCGTAGAGTTCAACAAGTTCTGTGAGTCAAATGGAATCAAAAGGCAACTCACAGCACCATATACACCACAACAAAACGGAGTGGTGGAGAGGAGAAACAGGACTCTAATGGAGATGACAAGAAGTTCTTTAAAGGCTATGCAGCTACCTAATTACCTATGGGGAGAAGTTGTACGACACTCCACATACCTAATAAACAGGACTTGAAACTTGTAATCCAACTAAGATACCAATGGAGTTTGGACTTAAAGTTTCAAAGGCACAAGAAGAAGCAGAGATCGATCCAACGAGTTATAGAAGAAATGTTGGATGCCTAAGATACTTATTACACACAAGACCAGATTTGGCTTTCTCTGTGGGAGTAGCAAGCCGTTATATGCAGAGTCCACGCAAGTCTCATGGTGATGTAATAAAGCAGATATTGAGATATCTAAGAGGAACAATCAGCTATGGATTGAAGTATGGTCGAGGAGGATCAAAAGAAATTGTTGGGTATAGTGATAGCAGTCATAATATTGACCAAGATGATGGAAAAGGTACAACTGGTCATATATTTTATCTAGGAGAAGCACCTATTACATGGTGTTCACAAAAGCAAGACATTGTTGCCCTCTCATCCTGTGAAGCTGAGTTTATGGCTGCAACAGAAGCAGCTAAACAATCAATATGGCTTCAAGAACTGTTGGGTGAAATCAAAGGAAGAGAACCTGAAAAAGTTCTCATCAAGATTGATAATAAGTCTGCAATTGCACTCACTAAAAATCCAGTGTTTCATGGGAAGACGAAACACATTCACAAAAGGTATCATTTCATACGAGAATGCATCGATAAGGAGGTCATTAACGTTGAACACATACCAGAAACTGAGCAGAAAGCAGATATATTGACAAAGGCATTAGCTCGGATCAAGTTTGAAGAAATGAGACAATTGATTGGAGTACAAGATATGTCACGAACTCACGGGTAAGGTTGAAGCTTAACGGGGAGAATGTTGGTTAAACTTCAACATAGAAGTCACTAACAAGCTGGTTAGGACAAGATTAGGAAATTGATGTAATCCTAAGGGAATTAGAAGTCATCTAGTTCTAAGAAAAGGAAAAACATGTAATAAGGTAATAGGACTAGGAAAAGGAATTCATAGTTCTATATACATATGATCACCAAAGTTGTGGTTGATCATATGAGCAAGATAAGAGCTTGTGTTTAGTTTTGAGAGATTTTCTAAACATCAATAAAGAGAGTTGTCTTTATATAAGCTAAGTTTCATCTTGTAGTTGCCATTAGTAGTATATATATACCTCTGTAACCTTGTGTTTATTATAAATAATGAATGAATCTATGAAGTCTACAAATTTCTGACACTAACCAAAATATCCTTTTTAGTTTATTATGATACCGCAAAGTAATCAAAATAGTAAATGGTACGGGCTCTAGTCCTAAACACGGTATACAGTGACAAGCGCAAACTTGAGACCTTCGTCATGAATGAAGAACAGTTCCATTTTATTTATATACCAACTATTGCATTTCTTCTCTCTTCAAAAATTCAAGTAAATGAATCATGTTGTACAAATCATGGTAACATGTTAATGCGAAGATTTTGATTTTGAAAATGTACTGATTCCCATGCTCAATTTGACACCAACTGACAATTCATATACTCGCTACAAGGAATCAACATGCATGCATCAAATATGCATTATATTCTGTAAATTTAGAATGAAATGATAGCACATAAAACGGAGATTAAAGCACTTATCTGACCTGAAAGCAGTTTTCCTCGGCAATAAAACCCAACTTATGTAAGAAAACAAAGAAAACCCTCGTGTAAATAGGATTTGAACCCCAGATCTCTAAACAAAGAAAACCCTCGTGTAAATAGGATTTGAACCCCAGATCTCTTGGTACAGCCACCCAGTGCTCATTCACCACTGCTTTCAAAGCTAAAATTGAATATTTGGCCAACAGCTTCTAGAGCAGAGATATTCCAACTCTCGCAATGTCTAAAGATCTGTCAAAGACCAGAGGAGACATGGTTAGCATACTGGAAACATCTGCCTATGTAAAAAAACATTTTGAGGTACAACGGGAATGTTTCTCACTTTGAACTCATCATTCAAGTCATAAACTGTACTTCCTTCTATAGAAATCAGAGGCCTCCATGGAAGTCTCAGGTAGGTTCTGCAAAGGTGATACCAATAGAAATGTAAACGAAGTTATATGCAATAAACCAATTTAAGCTGATGGAGTTACTGCCGATCAAAAAAAAACAAACTGATGGAGTCGCTGGCGAAGAACCTTAATTTCCATGTTGCTAGCACATAACTTAATTCGGAACTCATATCCTGCATGTAAATTTGCATAAATACATGGGCATGAGTAATGATGAATAATGGAAGTTTTACCTCCAAACCTAAAATTACTTAAAGGTTACAAAATAAATTCATAAAATGACATGCTATTGTGCAGCTACTCCTGATGAATTGGGAACAATCCCATTGGAGAATATTCATCAGACACCAAGCACAGGGTAAAGATATAAAGAACCAACAGCATGCAGGAATTATCAATCATTAGAGAAGAATTGCAAAGAACAAGTGTACGTACAAATGATACCCAACCTATCAAGAAAAACAGAATAGTGAGATTTTTTTATTTTTTATTTTTTTGAAGCAGAATTGTGAGATATTTGAGCTACCTTGATTTATCGGAACATTTAAGTTTCCTTGGGAGATGTTGTCTAAAAGGTTGATGTGAAGAATGTCCTTACCTATTACTATTACTACTAATACAATGTAGTTATACTAAGGATGTATGGAGTTTCTGTCTCCAACGGCAAATGTAAATTGGACTTTACCTATCTCAGTCTCAGAAGTAGCTTCAAACTGGTTTGGACAACAGGGGTTTCTCAAATTCGGTAGTCATAAGCTCATTCGGAAATTAATAACAGTAGTTACTTTCTGGTCTATATGGTTGGATGAAATCAAAAAAATCTCAAAGGGAAATTGAAGACGCCCTATAATCCGAGTATAGACATTCACAATATGACTTGCCCTCCTGTCAGCTCTAGAGATTGAAGAACTGATCTAGCAAATGCATTTTCTAATTGGGACTTCAGTCTTAGTGCTTGACTTAGTTGTTTTTCTCTTTGTTCTTTCTTGTTTCTCTCTGTATTTTTTATGCTTTTTGTTGTTTCATGGTCCACTGCTTGGGGCCCTTTGCGCCTGTTTTCCTTCTTCTTAAATAAACTCTCTTTCAGAGAAACGGAAGAAAAAAAAAGTTTCACTGAACAGTATTGTAATGATAAATGAGTACCTTCTCAATCTGTTGTAGTACAAGTGAAGGAGAGTCGAAAAACGGCACAAGCAATTTCAAATTGCGCGAATAGAGATCTCTACCTGAATAACTCCATGATGTAGATGGTATTAGATTGTTGCTCTTAAACCTCTTTTTCAGCACAGATAACATTAATATCAACCAAAACCCTTCAAATGCCACAGCTAAAAAAGATACAATGATAGCATCTTCCATATAAAAGCGGTAACAACAGGTGAACGTCAAACAAATAGCAGAATAGTCGGAGAGACCATGGAAAACTCCTCGTATTTCCATTTGGGCTCATCAAAGACAAGTGAATCCCGATGAAACACAATGATTTTTACCAAGCACAGATCATAGGATATTATCGGGAACCTAGTGCTTCAAAGGGCTTGGAGGCACTCCTCAAGGTCAGGCTACTCCAAAAATGTCATTTATCATAATGCATAATTAATGCTTTCGATACAGTATTATTAGCTACTCATGTGTGCTAGTGGGTTTATAATCCATACGTTCTGATACAATTGAAAATGAAATTGAATACAGAATTGTAGCCATTACTCTTCAATATGTTGTACTAGACAAACCAATATACTTATCTTAAAAGAAAAACGAAGAAACTATTAATAACTGGAATGGCTTACCACTGAACTTAATAGTTGGGTCTTCGAAGATGCAATCTTCAGTATAAATTGCTGAACTAAAATTCCCTGATACACAATTGACATAATTTCAGTTTAAAAAATGTTGTTTGCCACCCTAAGTACAGCCCTATTCACCACCCAAATTAGTTGGATCTGCATTGGGCTGTGAATAAGCGTTTCTCTTTTAAGAAAATTGTTCCTTACCCAAAACTGACCCATAAAATTCAAATCAGATCCTTGATACCTGTAAGAAAATAAGCGTTCTCATAATCTGATTGAAGAATCGACACAACATCATCTATACCAGAAACCGAAGTTTCATCTATCTTTACATTATTCACAGCAGTATCCAATCTGCAAAATATGAACACCAAATACGAAAACCAAAAGGAAATTTATAACTGAACTACTAAATAATTGACAAGAATTTCATGGACAAGATAAGAAAGAGTAAGAACAAACCCTTGTTGTAAGTAAGTCCTGTTTGGATTGCTTGGAGAGAAAATTCTAAGAATTTCTGTAATCCCACTCATTGCTATCTTTAGAATATACGGAGCTGTATCTCTTCTTTTGTTCTTTGAACTACCCCAGCATTGAAACCTTAAATTCTTTTACAACAACAAAAAAAAAAACGTGATGAGACAAATTCATCAAATAATTACAACCCCCCCCCCCCCCCCCCCCCCCCACCCCCCCCCACAAAGAAAAAATACCATGTGAAGGACGGAAGTGTTTCACACTCACACTTGCAGGAGAAGGTTGGGTTGAGACTCGAATACAACAGATTGCCGCCATTTTTATTGTTTCCTCCGAATCTTCCCATCCACTTTAGTTACCGTTTTGGAAC
This sequence comes from Papaver somniferum, assembly GCF_003573695.1. NCBI lineage: Eukaryota > Viridiplantae > Streptophyta > Magnoliopsida > Ranunculales > Papaveraceae > Papaver > Papaver somniferum. Next base: position 145,202,856 of record NC_039361.1, on the reverse strand, counting down.
TCAGGCAGTAAATAGAATCTCAGTCATACCGACGTGTCGCTTAATTTATTGATGATGGTTTATCTTCTTCCCACCCACTTTAGTTACGTTTTGGAATTCAGGCAGTAAATAGAATCTCAGTCATACCGACGTGTCGCTTAATTAATTGATGGCGGCAATTCGTTCCGCACTTCTGTACGGGGCGGAGTGCTGGGCGACAAAAAAACCCATACATTTTAAGGCTACATGTGACGGAAATGAGGATGTTACGATGGGTTTGTGGGCTGACAAGACACGATGAGATTCAAAATGATTTTATTCATGGGAAACTTGGGATAGCATCGATGAAGATGATACTTACGCAACAGCGGCTGCGTTGGTTCAGGAATTTCCAACGGAGCCCACCTGAGGCCCCGGTACGAGTAGGACGCATCGGACGAGCCGAAGGGAGAATGAAGAAACGAGGACAGCCGAAATTAATCTGGGATGAACTGATTAAGCGGGACCTGAAAGACCGAGGCTTGGAGAGAGATTTGGCGCTCGACAGAACAGCGTGGAGGACAACGATCCACGTGAAAGAGGTATGTACATGAGGTGCGTGACTGGACCCTTCCTTACCTTTAATTATTCGTTAGAAGCTTTCTCTCTTAATAGGACTGTGCAAACCGCGAACTAGTAAACCGTCATGGCAGAATTGTGAAAGGGGGGCATCACTCTGTAGCTCTGCAGCTCGCAGGATCGTGAAGAGGAATTTTACCCCGTAGCCTTGCAGCCGGGACATGGAGTACGTGGCCCCATCACCGAAATGGTCGCGAATGCGTAATCCCATGGAAGTGAGGGACCACTACACCCTCTTTGCCGAAAACGAACAAGACACGGAAGGTGTCAAGGATTACTCTTACATTTGGGTAAGTTGCGTCTCGGCCCGCAGACAGCCGGTGTAAAAACTTCGTCGCACCCTTGGGGATACGGTCTTTCTGAGACAATATCCCTGCTCGACCCGGTACTTGCTACTGGAAAAGAGCTTAGGTTTTGGTCTTGGTTTTGGTCTTGGTTTTAGTTTATCTTCGCTTCGGTGGTCTTCAGTGGTCTTAAAATCCGGACTCACCTGGTTATTCAGACTCGTGAATCAAACATGAACAGAAACGTAGAAAATCAAACCAATTGAATGGAAATACTTCCCAAAAAAATCAAAAAGAAAAAAAGAAAACGAAATTTCGTGATATGAACTTTGAAATAGATTAAGACTTTGTGATGAGTGGTGTGTGATGATTTAACCAATCCCATGTACTTGTTTCTACCAGGGATAAGTTAATTAAACGTCCGTCTAATTGGGTGTTTGGATGTACCAGAAATCAGTTTGGAAAAGTTAGTTTTTTTTGTGTCAAAGTGAGGAATGAGGAATGTGTCAAAGTCAATGACTATCGACTTTGTCAATATGTCTTAGAGGTCAATGGTCATTGACAAAGTCATGTTATTTAGACAACATTAAATATGTCTGAATTCTATTGTTTGTGTATGTTAATCTTTACATTGAATACAATTTTTTTTTCTTTCATCTCTGATTTACAATTTTGTTTTCTTGTCTTGATTATCATGAGAACATATTAATTCCCATGGTATCAGACTACGTAACGATCCTACTTCAATCAATAATCAAAGTTTGGTAATTTTTCTCAACAATTTTTAGCTTCTATTAAAATTTGGGTAATACATATTCAGAAATATCCCCCAATTCGAATTTAGGGTTCATCCAAAAAATTTATGGTAACTACCAGATCTGGTACTTACAACAACAACATCATTAACAACAACAACGGCAATTACATTGAGATTCAAGCAAATTTGCAAAATAACTCATTCAATTACGAGATGTCGACTTCCGCTGGAAATGGTAATTCTTGCTCACCTCTCTTTACGAATACCACGAATTTTGTTTCTTTGGAATTAGATGGGTCAAATTATATGCTATGGCGTATCAATTTGAGGGAATTTTGGTTTCTACTAATCTTTTTGGTTATGTAAATGGTGAGTTAGTAGAACCACCACAAAAGATAACTGTTGATGGTGTTGAGATTGTAAATCAAGAATGGGTTTCATGGAGAAAGTTAGAACGATTTATCTCAACGTGTCTTAAAGAAACCTTTACTGCAATTGCGAGTGGTGATGTTCTTGGTCTTGCAACATCGAAAAAAATATGGGATTTTCTTGCAACAAGTTTCCAAACCCAATTTCTTGCTAGGAAAAATATGTTAAGAACACAATTGCATGGAATTAAAAAGGGAAATCAGTATATTGTAGTCTGCCTTCAAAAGATAAAAACTACAGTTGATTCATTAGCAGCAATTGGAGAAAAATTGAGTGATGCAGATTTAGTGATGTTTATCATGAATGGGTTAAGCAGTGACTGTGATATTTTTGTGATCTCTTTACAAAATAGAAAAAACCGTATAATTTTGTTGAATTAAAAGTAAAGTTACTTTCACATGAACAATTTCTGGTTGAAAGACAACAATAAAATATCAACATATATGATGGACAGAGAAGAAGCAGTTCAAATGGCTATAACAATAACATAAGAAATGGAAATGGTGGAAATTTCAAGGATAGTCAATATCAGCATGGATCTAGTTCAAATTGGTCTATTGGGTCTAACTCAAATTTTAATGGAAGACCTTATATAGAGTATTTTAAGACATTCTGTCAAATATGCAAGAAAAACGAACATTTGGAAACAAGGTGTTTCTTCATATATCATCCCCTATTAACCGATTATTCAAATAATAATACTCAAGCATACTTTGCAAATACTGATAATGGAACAATTTTTTCTACTGGAATAGTGAATAATTCAAATTATACTCAACATGCTTTTACAGGAATGAATGTTAATAATGTTGCAGTCAATGATGATCCTTCTTATTCTTCAAATACTATGTGGATTTATGATAGTGGTGCTTCAACTTATATGACTGGAGACAGGACATTGCTTAAGAATACTTCTAATTACAAAGGAAAGGAAAGTGCCATGATTGGCAACGGTAAGAAAGTATCAATTTATCTTACTGATAATATTGTACTTAATATACCAAAAACCAGTTTTAGGTTGGATAATATTTTACATGTGCCAGACATGAGACATAATTTATTATCAGTATCTAAGTTTACAAAAGGTAGTGCTTGTTATGTTGAGCTTTAGACTTCACGGCGTTCATCGACTGAAGACGAAGATCTACTGAGGAGATCTTGGAGGAACTTCATCAACAAAAAGTATGTGGAGACTAAAACTTGTCTATCACTCAAAAGCCTATTCTATTTTATCTTCTAATGAGACTAAATCGTATAGCTATATAGACTTTTATATTATACACATTTGATATTTCGAGCTGAGTTTATCTCGCTATCTATTTCTCGAAATGTGTGTTGGAAGCTTTTTGGTTTAACTATTGTTAGAGCACTGCTCGGTCGAACTCGCAAGCATTGTTATCACAAGTTTGTTTGTCAAGTTTAGTTGCCAAAACAATAAGTCTTGATTTCTAGTCTACTTATAGCTAAGTCTCGGATTAGGATAGTAAGTGTAATTGAGCTTTAGACTTCACGACGTTCATCGAATGAAGACGAAGAACTACTCAAAGGAACTTGTAGAACTTCATCAACAAAATGTATGTGGAGACTTGAACTCATATATCACTCAAAAGTCTATCTACTATATCTCCTATTTGAGACAAAAAGTCGTAGTGCTATATACACTTCTATTATACGCATTTGGTATTTCGAGTCGAGTTTATCTCGATTATCTATTTCTCGAAATATCTGTTGGTAAGATTTTGCTTTAACCAAGTTCATCTTTTATTCTTGATGAAAGTCAAAAGATGATCATGTGAAAATCGCCTTGGAATGTTTCGTATTGATCATTCAATCACTTGAAAATTGCTTCGAAGCTAATAGTATATGTGAGACAGATATCGTCGTCTTCCAATAATGTTTCACTGATTGAAATGAGGGTTTATAACATGTAACCATGATTGGATATAAACATAATGTGTATTCACATTTGTGTAAAGTTCAAAACCAGGAACCATGGTATGCGTACCCGTATGCATACTGGTTGGTTGTTGGAAGTCTGGGAACTAAGTATGTGTACCTGTACGCGTACTGGCGGAAGTTCAAGTTCCGTGAATTTTTGCTGGAGATTGGAAGTGTTATGGCGTAACCAAACTCAATCTGGTTACTTAGGTATGCGTACCCGTTTGCATACTTTAGTAGGTTGTGTTCTAAAATCAGTTTGTTCATTAACTAATACATTTATATAATAAGGAATGCAATCTTTTGCAAACTGTGGCTATAATGTTCATGAAATGATTCATTTGAATCAAAATCGATTTTGCTTCAATTGTGTCTTATATACTTCTATGATAATATAAACAATTGAACAACTCTCTAAATAGTTTCATTTGAGTCATTTGAACTAATTATGATAAAGATGAATAAGGTTGATATGAAAGTGCTCATATGACTAACCATTGGTTAACTATTGTTGAACCAACTAGGTGTACACGTTTAGGTACGGTGTACAAGCTAAGTTCGATCTAACATTATAAAGATATTAGCTTGAATCTAACCAGGTTTTCACCTAACGGTGATATTGAATGCTTTGTTACCAAGGTAACATTAATTACAAACCCTGATTTGAAGATTATATAAAGGAGAACTTTGGCAACTGGGAAACCTAATCCCCACACCTCTTGTGTGATACTAGTTGCGACTAGAGTTGATTCTCCTTTAACCTTAGGTTTTCACGAAACCCTTTAGGTTAGCGACTTGAAGACTTCATTGGGATTGTGAAGCCAGACCCAACTATTTTCTCTGTAGTTGCATGTTCTGATCTTGTTGTTTTCTATCGTGATTGAGTATTATCTTCTTTAAGATTTTCTCGAGATTTATTTTTCGATGGGAAAGATTGAAAAGTAGTTAAAAACATCTTCGTCTCATCGTTTGTGATTCCATAATATCTTGTTTCGTTAATCGATTAAGATTATTGTGAGGTGATTGATAATACTAGGCTGTCCTTCGGGAATATAAGTATGGTTTATCAGTTGGTTCATGTTCTCCTTGATTTATCAAAAGATGGAAAAAAACTCATGGGTATATCCGTGGAAGGCAGATTTATCTATTCAATAGACTTTTTTGTGTGGGACATATTTTTTTTATCAAGTCTTCGACTTTGGGTGGTAGCAAGTCTTAGTTGTGTGTAAGATCATCTAAGAGAATCAAGTGCATAGAATTCGGCGTGGTTCAAGAGGCGTAAGAAACGCAATTGTACCTTGATCAATGTGAGATTGGTTAGGGCTCAACTACATTCCAGTCCGAAGTTAACTTGGTAGTAAGCTAGTGTCTCTAATGGCTTAATACAGTGTGGTGTTCAAATCTGGACTAGGTCCCGAGATTTTTCTGCATTTGCGGTTTCCTCGTTAACAAAATTTCTAGTGTATGTCAGGACCCATCTTGGGCTGCCAAGTTCAGTTAAGGGCTGACCAATTATTATGGGGTATCTCAGTAGGTTAGTGGTAATTAGTAGTCACTGTGTGAGCCACACGTGCTGCTAGTTTATGTTAGTCTTTATATTACTGTAGTTCTACAGATTGTGGTTAATGAAAAAATAGTAATCAAAAAATATCTTTTCTCTTTAAAACTTTATGTTCTTCCCAATCTATCTCTATCCTTAGAGATCAAGAGTAGCTTCTGCGCTAATTTGTAAGGCAGGTCTTACAATTGGTATCAGAGCACTCGATTCTTTATGACCGAGTGACAATGAAAATCAACATAGTTGATTTTGAATCTGAAGTGAAGAATTCGATTGTTGAATTGAAGATTGTACTGGAGGCTTTCACTACTGGGTTAAGGGATGTGGCTGATTGTGTAAACAAGTTGAAATCAGATGAAGATTCACTCAGACCCTCATCTGATGATGTTGAATCAAACTCAGTGAGTGATTTTACTCTCCATTCTTCAACTCCTATAGATTCAAATCTAGCAGATGAAAGAAATTGTAAATCTACAACCAAAACTCAAATCTCTCATATGGATGAAGCTGTTTTTGAAGTTGAATCCAAGAAACACAATGGTGATTCAACGTTTCTAGCTTATCAGGAAGGTAAACCCTTCAATTCTACATATGAATTTCTTAATGTTTTTGTGGAATCTCAAGGTACAGAAATAGGGTTCATCAGTAGAGTAATTACAACACCTTGAATCTGCTTTCCAGTGAAAATTTTCGGCAGTTTGATGATTGGAAGTTCATTGGTGATAATCTTAAAAAATTTACTTCTTACTTATTCAAAATTCTCAAGGTATTTTCTATCCCACACATAATTCAAATTACTTATGTGATTGATGTTTCACCTAGTTATGAGTATGGTTGTATGATTTTTGATCGCGGTAAAGAGTTTGTAGTTGGTGAAATGTGTTCTAATTATGCTACTGCTAGAAGAGTTTTCAAATTCTGTCTTGAGATGCTTGCTTCTCGTTTGGCTATTCCAGTTGAGAAATATGATGAGAAATCTTTTTATGAGCTTATTCTTCAACATGGGTACCAATTGGATTCCAGATTTACGAATTTAGTAGTGTTCATATTGGTTAAAGACGTTGATAGCTGCTACCACATGAATCTGTTTGCGAAAATGTCACTCAGAAACAGTATCACATGTTATGCCTGTGATTGTATTTTGTTTGTTCCAGGAATGATCGAACTGGGGTATGTTCATATATTTGAAAGTAGTACAGACTGTTTTTATAGTAGCATGGATTTTTCTCAAAGGGTATTTGATCTGGGAAAAGAAATTGATGTACCGAGAAGTGGAAATTGTGTATATGATCTAATTCTAGGAGTCGGGTACCGTTTTGAAGTGTTATTTTAGTATTTGTATGTGTTTCTTTTTGGTATAAATGGTGATAGTGGAAACGCTAGTATGATGGTTGGTAAAATAACGCAGCTAGAGTGTGCTCCTATGGATAAATTGATACTCCAGTCGACAATGAACAACAAGTCTGGTAATGAATGGAGTTTAAGTGGCCAGGAATCCCTTGAAAGTGTAGTGGGAATCAAAAAGATGCTTGTAAAAACAAATGGTAGTGGTTTAAAATGGTTTTTAATGCTAATACTTGGATCATCAAGCCTTATCATTTGTGGCAGTAGTGCTAGGAGTTCCAACAAAGTGGAATCAGTGCTTCAAATGTCAAGGGAAACTGAGAATAGGCTTTCACAGGAATTCTTTGAGCAATTTTTGGTTAGAAAGGTTAGTTTTCCAACTCATATGGGAGAGGTTCAAAAAGGTTTGTTTTCAACAATTTCAAATTCAATTCAACATTTACTGAACTGCACAAGCATGAGTATTGGTGGGTTATTTCTTATATGTGCAAGATGTGGTAAATGTCTCTGCAATAGCCTGTTTATTGCTAGAACTCTATTTGATAGAGGGAAATTATTTGAAGCCATCAGTAGGGATTGTGCTGGAAGGGTGTTCTATTGAGGAAGGTGGTTAGGAACTGATTACAGGTTGATCCAAATGGTTCCAGGTGGTGGTATAATGGATACAGCTACAGCTTTTGTGAAGACTCCTCGAAGTTGTCGTGGATTTTATAACCCATTCCTTTTTGTGCTAGCAAAGTTGTTAGTGATTGCAAAACTGAGATGTGGTATATTAAAAATGCCTGAGAGTGTAATGGTGAATATGAGCAGTAGAGAATATGTTATCCTCTTTCCACACAAACATGGATTATTTGATACTGCAGAAGACATATACGCTGAGTTGATGAGGAGTAATGTGAATAAGCATCAACATAGAGAGGTACTACGCATTCTGGTGTTAAATCCTAAATATTTGACCATGCTTCATTGGGTGATTCTCACAAAGACGAAATTATATGTTTATCTCTTGTGGTCAGAATATAAAGTATTTTGTTTTTGTTTATGGAGAATGGGAAATGACAAGGGCTGTGTGTTGATTGTCAGTAAGTTACATAATGGCAGTGATTATGACTTGATCGTCATGGAGATGTTCGTAGTGTTTAAAGATGGTGAGAGCATAACAAAAGAGTTGCTGGAATAAATGTTTAAAGTATTGTGTTCTCTTACTCAGTTAGGAGTTGCAGTTTTGAAGTTAACTTGGATACGCAGACTTATTAAAGCCTTGGGAGCTATCTATAAAGAAGATGATGTGGTGAGTTTACAGCTCAAGGATGTTGTACTTATGGATAAATAAGTTATATGTAGGGGTTCAGGGAAGTAGGATGCCAATGATAATGTGAATGAGCCTGGCCATATATTAATGATTCAGTTAGAGGTTGTCGCGTTATCTTTAGACTCGGGGATTGTTAGTCAATTGTGGCAGGTGGTGTTTTGTACCATGACCAGTATGCTCAAGTTTGAAGAGTTATTCTCAACTGTCAGAAGAAAGAGTCTGGTCAAGTACATTGTGCTGGCAGATGAATACCTTCTTGAAAAGTGCCAACTTCTGAAGCAACTGAAGCTCTCCACATCCGATGCCACGGTACCACAAGGAAAAGAAGAGTCTTTCAACTCCATGTTAACAAATGAACTTCGGAAAAGCTCATTTTGTACTACAACCACACCTCCTAATTCAGTCTTGGATATGGGAATCTTACAAATGGGTCTAGATGGATATGACATTTTTTTATCCATTGAAGTGATGAAGGAACATAGATATGTGAATAATGGCCTCAAACAGTTGAGAATTCCATCCATTGTGAAAGATGAAAAGCTCGAGTCACGTGTCATCAATGAAATTTTTATCTCCTTCATAAGAGACGGGCTTGTTGTGTTGGTAGTGGGGGTATACTTACGACTGCGGATCTATATGCAAGCTAATACTCATTCCTCAACTGGTAATGAAGGAACATCTGCTGCGCGCAAAGGTGCTTCTACAGTTAATTGGAATGAAAGTTTTGAAGTTGTTGGTCATAGCTACGATGGGACCATAATTGAGACTGTTTTGGATGCAAGTGTTGTTCTTATTAGTACCCTTAGATCCAAGAATTACGAAGCTACTGAGTCTATTTTCTTTGGATAACTAAGCACAATAGATTTAACTGCATCAATCGCTTTTGAAGGAGGAGTACAACCAATATTGATGCCTATATTTCAGTTAAAGACCTTGGTGTTGAAGTTTGTGAAGTTCACACTTATTCGAGATAGAGCTACGAGTCGCCATCAGATGTACTCTTTATGGGTTGAGCTAATATCTTATCCTCGAGGACAAGGATGATCTGAAGGAGTGGGATTTGTCAGTACTCATCTTGGGATGCCAACTGCAGTTAAGGGCTAACCAATTATTATAGGGTATCTGAGTAGGTTAGTGGTAATTAATAGTCACTGTGTGAGCCACACGTGTTGCTAGTTTAGGTTAGTCTTTATATTCCTGTAGTTCTACGGATTGTGTTTCATGAAAAATTAGTAATCAAAAAATATCTTTTCTTACTAAAACTATTTGTTCTTCCCAATCTATCTCTATCCTTAGAGATCAAGATTAGCTTATGTGCTAATTTGTAAGGAAGGTCCTTACAGTGTCTGTGTTATTTCTTTTCCGCATTATATATGTTTATGTAATTGAAATATCACAGGTTGTGCGTAAGTTCAATCAATTGTGAATCCAACCTTTGGTTGTTGATTAAATTGATTGACACTTGGATATTGGTTTTTGATACCGTCCAAGTTGTTTCTTATATTAATCAGGCTCACGGATTTCTATCTGTTTGATTTGCTGATTACATTAAGAAGATATATAGCTCTTTGATATATTTCTTGATTGAGCTCGCTTTATTAGTTGGTGCTCTCATAATTATATCGGAGTTAGTCCATACAAATTGCTAAGCGAAATATTGATGGTAGTTGTTAAACCCCCGCTTTTTCAATTGGTATCAGAGCAGGCAAACATGTTTAAGACCTCATAAGTCCATGTTTGTAGCGACGTGACTCTATGGAAAAAGGTGTTATCTCTATAAACATACCACCAGTCTTCGATGACTCGAATTACTTATGGTGGAAAATTATTATGCGTGCCTTTCTTCAAGCACGTGATTTTCAATCATGGTTTACGTTGTTAATAGTTATGATCCTTTGGTTGTTACAATAGGCACTGTAACTGTTCTAGAGGATATTAGTGATTATGATGTTGTCGAGATTCTTGCTGCAAAGCAAAATTATGACGGATTGAATGCAATCATCCATGCCATTACCCCAGATCTTCAGCACCATGTGACTACGTGCACTCGGGTCTAAAGATGCTTGGGATATCTTAGAAACCGTATTTGAAGGGAATACCTGTGGAAAAGAAGTTAGGATTCAAAACCTAAATTCTGATCGGGAAACCTTTTTATGCAAGATGAAGATTCATTTGATGAGTTTAATCACAAAGTGTCTGAAATTGTTAATGCATCAGTTGCATTGAGTAAGACTATTCCTGAAAAGGACATTGTGATGAAAATTCTCAGATATTTTCCATCTAGGTACGATCCTAAGAAACATACCATCGTAGAAGGAAAAAACCTTGATGTACTTTCTAGAAATACTCTGGTTGGGAAGTTAAAGATCTTTGATCATGAGCATGTATCCAAATCTGGAAAGGATATTTCTTTTAAAGCACAAAAGAACACTAAATTACTTGATAAAAGTAAAAGTGTTGGCATCTCTGAAGATGATCATTCTGAGACTGATTCATCAGCTGAAGATCTTGACAAGTCAGTCTCTTTGATCACAAGACAGTTTAGAGATCTTCTTTTGAAGAGAAGTAAACGGTTCACTAGAGATAAACCTAAGTCATCAGCTAAACCTCATAATCATGTTCCTCCTAAAAAAAGGGATATTGACGATACCGATGACGAGGATATGCCACAGTGCTTCAAGTGTAAAGGCTTTGGTCATTTTGCAAATGAGTGTCCAAATCGTAGAAAATACAGTGGAAACAAAGGTCTTGCTGCAACTCTTGATGAAAAGTCTGATCACTATGATTCAAATGAAGATGAAAAATCAAGTGTTGCGCTCCTTGCTGAAAACATTAATTTTGATAATTGTAGCAATACTCACATCAATCTTGATATTTTTCCTGAAGAGACTTCTTCAACAGTTTTGGAGGATAAAATTTATTTTTCCCTATCTACTAGAGATTCTATGTCTAATGTTTCAGGTACCACAATTTGTTTTGCAGCCTGCTCCGCTATTGTGTCTGAACCATCCTCCACTTTGACATATTCTTACTGTACTCTTAAGGGTCACGCACTCTCAAATTGTTTCAAGTACAAGCATAAAGTAAGATATGTCAACAAACTTCAACGGAGAGAAAATCGATTAGCAAACAAGCTTAAGCTTGTTCAGAAATCGTCCGAGGTATGTAAACTAAATCCCTCTCCGAAAAGGTTAATTTCTAAAGAACCAGTTAGAGATCTCCGGAAAAAAACAAGGTCTAAGCATTTTGTGGAAGAAGTAGTTAGGAACTCTTTCCAAAAAGTTCATGGTGGACAAATCATTGTTCATCCCAACACAACTTAATTGTGTTGGTCGTGCATCTTGTCTCAAGTGCATGATTTCAAAGAGACAAGAGTGATGCACATTCAAGTCTTAAAAATTAAAAAAAAAATCCTCTTTCTTTGGTTGTTTACTTTGGGTTCAATAAAAAATTGGTTGATTTGTTCATATCACAAATTGGTATTGAAATGGTCTTTCCCTTTTCATCAAAAGAAGGGTTAAAATCGATAATTCTACCATCTTTAAGGCTGAGAATTGAGCGTACGTGAATCCTTAGTTTGTATAAAGGTTCTGTAACCCTACATTCATTTTTCCTTCTCAAAAACAAAAACTCTTTTCATCACAAGTTTGCTTGTAGAGCTTGTTCAGTGATTTTCTCTCACAAACCATTTTTATGGAGACTCCATGCATCACGACTTCTGATGGAAAAGATGTTAATATGATTACTAAGCCGTCAATCATGAAGGAAAAAGATAAATTGGTATCTCCCTTATACCCTCAATTTTGAAAAGAAAAAGGAGGAATGTGAGAAAACCAAGGGTTGTTCCTTTAAATCTTCATAATTTTTATGGTGTTCTTGAAGAGTTGAAGGAAATAAGAAAGGAGATGCAGCAAATAAAGGATTTTCTGTTTAAGTATCTTGAAATTCAGAAGGCCCTAGTTCGGCATCGGTCAATAAGGTTCGTTGAAATTGACTCTTATCTCCATGAACCTTATGTTCCAATGGCTGTTGACGACAAGGAGTTCGAGGACGATAAAGAAAATTTTAAAGGTCTTAATGTCTAGGAAACTTCTTATGAGAATTTATTCTTGTGTTTTAAGAAGAATAATTAGGGTTTGGAATAGCCATTATTGTGAGTACACATAGCTATTTCCAACAATTTTCATCTTGCAATGTTTTTAGATTTATTTATTTAAATTCTAAAGTTTATTTGGAAGATGATTTTGCAGTATTAATCTTTATGGTTTTATATATTGGAACTTGGTATGGGATATGTGTGTTTGCGTCCTTGAACTATGATTGTCCCATACATGGTCAAAAGTTAAGTCTTTCATATGTCATTATGCAAATATTGATAAAAGATTGAATGAACTTTTGACAAAAAAAGTTAAGCCTATTATGTCATTATGCAAATATTGATGGAAGATAGGAAGAATTTTTATTTACAAAGATTAAGTCTATTATATGTTTCTATGAAAAAGCGGGGGTCTAACAACCACACCCAATATTTCGCTTAGAAATCCGTATGGACTAACTCCAATATACTTTTAAGAGAATCAACTAGACAGTCATACTCAATCTTATAAAAAGTATATCCAAGAGTTATATCTTAATTTCTCGATTCAATACTTACTCAAGCAAATAGAAATTTGCTAGTCTAATTGAATACAAGAGAAATCACTTGAACGGTACCAAATACCAATGTTCAAGTATCAATCAACAACCAAAGGTTGGATTTACCAATTGATCGATTCAACGCACAACCTGTGATATTTCAATTATATAAAAAAATGTAATACGGAAAAGAAATAACACAGACACCATAAGTTTGTTAACGAGGAAACTGCAAATGCAGAAAAACCCCGGGAGCTAGTCCAGATTGAACACACATTATATTAAGTCGTTGCAGACACTAGCCTACTACAAACTAACTTCGGTCTGGACTGTACTTGAAACCCAATCAATCTCACACTGGTCCAAGATACATTTGCGCACCTTACGTCTCTGATCCTAGTAGGATACCACGCACTTGATTCTCTTAGCTGATCTCACCCACAACTAAGAGTTGCTACGACCCAAAGTCGAAGACTTTAATAAAAAAAATTGTATCACACAAAAAAGTCTACATGAATAGATAAATTTGTCTCCCACAGAAATACCTACGAGTTTTGTTCTGTCTTTTGATAAATCAAGATGAACAAGAACCAATCCATGACCCGTACTTATATTCCCGAAGAACAACCTAGAATTATCAATCACCTGACAATAATCTTAATCGACTAGCGAAACAAGATACTGCGGAATCACAAACGATGGGACGAAGAGTTTGTGACTACTTTTCTATCTCGCCTATCGTAGAAATCAATCTCAAGCCAATCTTATGATTGTACTCAAATACGATAGAAAAAACAAGATCAGATCACGCAACTACGGAGAAAATAGTTGGGTCTGGCTTCACAATCCCAATGAAGTCTTTAAGTCGTTAACCTACAGGGTATCGATAGAAACCCAAGGTTAAAGGAGAATCGACTCTAGCTTACAACTAGTATCACAATGAGGTGTGGGGATTAGGTTTCCCAGTTGTTAGAGTTCTCCTTTATATAGTCTTCAAATCAGGATTTGCAATCTAAGTTACTTTGGTAACAAAGCATTCAATATTCACCGTTACATGAAAACACGATTAGATTCAAGCTAATATCTTTCAACCGTTATATCGAACTTAGATTGTTATACACACATGAAATGTAACTTCATTTAGGTTTGAGTAATCGTACCTAAACATGTACAAGTCGTTGGTTCAACAGTAGTTAACCATAGGTTATCCATATGAGCACTTTCATATCCACCTTATTCTTCTTTACCACAACTAGTTCAAATGACTCAAATTAACTAGTTAGAAAGTTGTTCAATCGTTTAGATCTCATAGAAGTATACAAGATACAATCGAAACAAAAACAGTTTTGATTCACTCGAATTGATTCATGAACATTATAGCCACGGTTTGCAAAGATTGCATTCCTTAAAATATAAATGTCTTAGTTCACCTATTATGTGTACTTAAGTACCCGGATTAAATTCGTTTTTCAGTTCACAAAATCCAGCAGAAATTCACGGGATATGAACTTCCGGAAGTACATGTACTGGTACGAGGACTTTAGTTCCGGTTATCCTGAGCCGCAAAGTACGCATACTTTGGTTCAAGGATATTGGACTTACACGCATATGAGTTGTCTCACAATGTTTATATCCAACCATGCTTATGTATTCTAAACTCTCATTTCAATCATTGAAACATTCTTAGAGGACGTTATATAGTTGTTGTTCATAAACTATTTTTCGTCAAAGGGATTTTCAAGTTTTTGAAACTAATATGACTTTCGTCACTAGTAAAGATGAACTTGGCCAAAGCGAAAGCTTACCAACACATATTTTGAGAAATAGATAAGCGAGATAAACTCAGCTCGAAATAGTACATGTGTATAATCATAGTCTATATAGCAATACGATATTTGTCTCAAGATAGGAGATAAAGTAGGCTTTTGAGTGATAGATAAGTTCAAGTCTCCACATACCTTTTTGTCGATGAAGTTCCACCAGTTCCTTGAGTAGTTCTTCGTCTTTGCATGATGAACACCATGGAGTCTAGAGCTCAACTATATTTTATATCCTAGTCCGAGACTTAGCTATTAGTAGACTAGAAATCAAGAGTTAGTTTTGGCAACTAAACTTGACAAACAAGCTTGGGATAGCAACACTTGCGAGTTCGACCGAGCAGCGCTCTAACACTCTATGCAAATATTGATGAAAAATAAATTGAATCTTTGAATATTCCGCAATATTGGTTTTCATGATCCACATCTTTGTGTAAATATTGTGCGGCTCCATACGTTTTCTTACGTTGAGCATTTGCGATTAAATTAATCATGGGTTCCCTTTTGGTTAATTTAATCGAGTATTTTGGATATAAATTCATATTTCATGTGATTTGTTAGTGTCCAAAGAAATCCTCTTTTCTTGTGAAAGTAAGGTATCTCTTGTTGTTCTTTCGGGAATGACATTTTATGTGGGAGAGTTCTTATTTGAACTTGTGCTTAATTACCATATCTTTGTGGGGAGTACGGTTGTGGAATATTACAGGGGTTATCTTGTATCTTCCTAAACTCCTTGATGAATGCATTTATCTTCGGCTATATGATTGCATCTAAATAAAGTTGATATGTGGTTCTCTTTTGGTCATGAAGTATCTCTATGGAAATTTCATTAGGATCCCATTAGTTTTCGTACCTTTGCCAATTTATATTGACAAAAGGGGGGAGAATTAATGTGTAGTTCACATTACAAATATATATGGTTTACAAATCATTATATAAGGGGGGGTGATTTTCATGTGAGATGAGGTATTGACTAAGGGGGAGTGATACATATCACCATAGTATTGTTGTTAAAGTTGTGATACAATTGAACTTTGATGTTGTATAATAATACTATGACACTGTATAACAATGATTAAGAGTTATTGTTTTCTCATTGTTATAACTATGGATCTTCAACAACTATGATGCAGAGTTTAACACATTTATAATCATTGGAGTACCTGGAAGTGACGAAGATTTCGAGTAATGTTGAAGAACCAAGGAGATCAAGCATTTGGATGAAAATCTACAAAGTTTATTTATTTTGTAATCCATATGTACTGATAGTTTTGTCACTAAAATTGACAAATGGGGAGATTGTTAGAGCACTGCTCGGTCGAACTCGCAAGTGTTGCTATCTCAAGCTTGTTTTTCAAGTTCAGTTGCCAAAACTATAAGTCTTGATTTCTAGTCTACTTATAGCTAAGTCTCAGATTAGGATAGTAAGTGTAGCTGAGCTTTAGACTTCACGGCGTTCATTGAATGAAGACGAAATATTACTTAAGGGAACTTGTGGAACTTCATCAACAAAAGGTATGTGGAGACTTAAACTCATCTATCACTCAAAAGTCTATCTACTCCATCTCCTATTTGAGATAAAAAGTCGTATTGCTATACAGACTTCAATTATACACATTTGGTATTTCGAGACGAGTTTATCTCGCTTATATATTTCTCTAAATATGTGTTGGTAAGCTTTCAATTTAATCAAGTTCATCTTTTATTCTTGACGAAAGTCAAAAGATGATCATGTGAAAATCGCCTTGTAACATCTTACATGGTTTGTGTGAGACAATCATCTGATGTAAACTTAGAATGTTTTGAATTGATCATTCGATCACTTGAAAATTACTTTGAAGCTAATAGTTTGTGTGAGACAGTTATTGTCGTCTTCCAAGAATGTTTTAATGGTTGAAACGAGGGTTTAGAACATGTAACCATGATTGGATATAAACATAGTGTGTATTCATATTTGTGTAAAGTCAAAAACCGGGAACCGTGGTATGCGTACCCGTACACGTACTGGTTGGTTGTTGGAAGTCCGGGAACTAAGTATGCTTACCCGTACGCGTACTGGAGGAAGTTCAAGTTTCGTGATTTTCTGCTGGAGTTTGGAAGTGTAAAATGGTGTGCGCACCCGTACGCGTACTGGCGTAACCAAACTCAGTCCGGCTACTTAGGTATGCGTACCCGTTTGCATATTTAAGTAGGTTGTGTTCTAAAATCGGTTTGTTCATGAACTAATACATTTATATAATATAAGGAATGTAATCTTTTGAAAATCGTTACTATAATGTTCATCAAATGATTCAAGTGAATCAAAATCGATTTTGCTTCAATTGTGTTGTATACTTCTATGAGAATATAAACAATTGAACAACTCTCTAACTAGTTTTTTTTTGAGTCGTTTGAACTAGTTATGATAAAGATGAATAAGGTTGATATGAAAGTGCTCATATGACTAACCATTGATTAACTATTGTTGAACCAACTAGGTGTACACGTTTAGGTACGATTACCTTTATCTAAATGATGGTACATTTCATTTGTGTATAACAAGCTAAGTTCGATCTAACGGTAAAAAGATATTAGCTTGAATCTAACCAGGTTTTCATCTAACAGTGAATATTGAATGGTTTGTTACCAAGGTAACATTGATTGCAAACCCTGATTTGAAGACTATATAAAGGAGAACTCTAGCAATTGGGAAACCTAATCCCCACACCTCCTGTGTGATACTAGTTGCGACTAGAGTTGGTTCTCCTTTAACCTTAGGTTTTTCACGAAACCCTGTGGGTTAACGACTTGAAGACTTCATTGGGATTGTGAGGCCAGACCCAATTATTTTCTTTGTAGTTGCATGTTCTGATCTTGCTGTTTTCTATCGTGATTGAGTACTATCTTCTTTAAGATTTGCTCGAGATTTATTCTCCGATAGGCAAGATTTAAAAGTAGTCACAAACATCTTCGTCTCATTGTTTGTGATTCCACAATATCTTGTTTCGTTAATCGGTTAAGATTATTGTGAGGTGATTGATAATACTAGGTTATTTTTCGGGAATATAAATCTGGTTTATCAACTGCTTCTGTTCACCTTGATTCATCAAAAGACGAAACAAAACTCATAGGTATATTTGTGGGTGACATATTTATCTATCCAATTGACTTTTCTGTGTGAGACAAATTTGTTTATCAAGTCTTCGGCTTTGGGTCGTAGCAACTCTTAGTTGTTGGTGAGATCAGCTAAGCGAATCAAGTGTGCAATATCTGTCGTGGTTCAAGAGGCGTAAGGAACGCAACTGTACCTTGATCAGTGTGAGATTGATTAGGGATCAACTACATTCCAGTCCGAAGTTAACTTGGTAGTTGTCTAGTGTCTGTAGCGGATTAATACAGTGTGGTGTTCAAATCTGAACTAGGTCCCGAGGTTTTTCTTCATTTGCGGTTTCCTCGTTAACAAAATTTCTGGTGTATGTGTTATTTCTTTTCCGCATTATATTTGTTTATATAATTGAAATATCACAGGTTGTGCGTAAGTTCAATCAATTGTGAATCCAACCTTTGGTTGTTGATTACATTGATTGACACTTGGATATTGGTTTTTGATACCGTCCAAGTTGTTTCTTATATTAATCAGGATTTTCAATCTGCTTGATTTGCTGATTACATTAAGAAACAGAGATATAACTCTTTGATATATTTCTTGATTGAGATCGCTTTATTAGTTGGTGCTTTCAGAATTATATTGGAGTTAGTCCGTACAGATTGCTAAGCGAAATATTGGGTGTGGTTGTTAGACACCCGTTTTTTTAATTATGTTCATCATTATTCTTGTAGAGTTTAGTTGGAGACAATTTATTTGTTGGAAACTAAATATTAAGTCAAAAGATGATCATGTGAAAATTGCCTTGAAACATCTTACATGATTTGTATTAGAGTATTGCTCGGTCGAACTCGCATGCGTTGTTATCTCAAGCATGTTTGCGAATGTTGGTGATCAAAACTATAAGTCTTGATTTCTAGTCTACTATTAGCTAAGTCTCAGACTACGATAAAAAGTGTAGTTGAGCTCAAGACTCCATGGCGATCATCATACAAAGACGAAGAAATACTCAAGGAACTGGTGGAACTTCATCGAATAAAAGGTATGTGGAGACTTGAACTTATCTATCACTCAAAAGTCTATCTACTCTATCTCCTATCTTGAGACAAAATTCGTTTTGCTATATATACTTTGATTATATACATTTGCTATTTCAAGCCGAGTTTGTCTCGCTTATCTATTTCTCGAAATATATGTTGGTAAGCTTTCGCTTTGGCCAAGTTCATCTTTACTAGTGACGAAAGTCATGTTAAGTTTCAATCACTTGAAAATGGATTTGACGAAAAATGGTTCTATGTGATACAGATTTGTTTATTAAAGTCTTAGAATTTGGGTCGTAGTGGGTGAGATCAACTAAGGGAATCAAGTGCGTAGTAT
This sequence comes from Papaver somniferum, assembly GCF_003573695.1. Classification (NCBI taxonomy): domain Eukaryota; kingdom Viridiplantae; phylum Streptophyta; class Magnoliopsida; order Ranunculales; family Papaveraceae; genus Papaver; species Papaver somniferum. The sequence goes on along the minus strand of NC_039361.1, from coordinate 145,183,723 downwards.
CCTATTGGGATCAGAGACGTAGGAGCGCAACTGTATCTTGGATCAGCGTGAGATCGATTGGGGTTCAACTACAGTCCATAATGAAGTTAGTTTGTAGTAGGCCAGTGTCTGTAGCGGCTTAATACAATGTGTGTTCAATCTGGACTAGGTCTCGGGATTTTTCTGCATTTGCGGTTTCCTCGTTAACAAATTCCTGGTGTCTGTGTTATTTCTTTTTCGCATTATATTTTGTTATATAATTGAAATATAGCAGGTTGTGCGTTGAATCAATCAATTGGAAAATCCAACCTTTGGTTGTTGATTGAAATTGATTGATACTTGAAGATTGGTCTTTGGTACCGTTCAAGTGATTTCTCTTGTATTCAATTAGACTCGCAGATTTCTATTTGCTTGAGTAAGTATTGAATCGAGAAAGAGAGATATAACTCTTTGATATACTTTTATTAAGATTGAATCTGACTGTCTAGTTTATTCTCTTAAAAGTATATTAGAGTTAGTCCATACAGATTCCTAATCGAAATATTGGGTGTGGTTGTTAGACCCCCGCTTTGGCAAGAGTGTTATCTCTGATAAACGCATCGCTAGAAATATAAGTTTTGTCTCTACTATATATATTAATGAGAGAGATTCTTCAATCTCAAATATAGACGAACCTAGTGTTTTAACGAGACAGATAGACACTGACATATGTTGTTCCGAATACCCTTCAAAAGAGTCTATCTCCATTAATGAAAGGGAAACAGATGAAGGGAGTGAACTGATTCTAAATATTGTTAGAATCTAATCTGATAGATTTAATTGGTTCAAAAACCATGTCAATGTCCTTCTTAGTATAGTAAGAGACTGCAATTCCAAAAACATTGAAGATTAGTCTTCACGTATCCTACTTGAGGCAAGTCTTAAAAAGGATGTTTTGGAAATTGAACATATCTTGAATAAACTCTCTATTCAAGGTCGTTTCATAAATCCCTCTATACCATCTACTTCTATTGAAACCAAAGCTCCGGGTTCAGAAGTAAATTCAGAATCCCTTCCTGATGAAAAGGATGTGCCTCAAATCTCCATTAATCAAGGATGTTGCACATCAAATGGGAGGAAGAAATCTTCAAATGATGATGTTAAGACAAAACCTTATAATTATCCTCATGATCAGAAAGTATGTCTCTTTTGTGATTCGAAAGGGCCTTTTAAGCTAAAGAGAAACTCTAGGTTGAATAACAATTTCATTGTTCAACTTCAACACATCTTAGACTTAATTCTCAAAGGTGTAACTGGCATTCGTATATCTAAACCAATTGGTTTTCGTACTTACCCTGTGTATGCTACCAGGAAGGTCAGTTCAATGAGTTCCTCGAATGAACAAAAGCAGCACATACGTCTTAACAGAAATCGTCTAACAAAAGATCAAGTCCTTTCTTCTGCCAAAAAGGGAGATAATGATACAGTTGATGTGAACAAGGTCCCAGGAGAAATGAGGAAAATTGATGATATGAGAAACAACCTGAAGGAGATAATTGATAAAGAAATTGTCAACATGCTGTCATCCTCCTCAAGTCAAAATTCTTCTGGTAAGAACTCAAACTATGTCTCATATTTTGATGACAATAAATTTTATGATGCATGACCAATTGAAATGATCACACTCTTGTGGCAATTTAGTTGTGTATTCCGATTGAATTAATCATGGGTTTTCTTGTGGTTAATTTAATTGAGTATTTTTGGATTCAAATTCATATTCGTATGTGATTTTTTATGTCCAAAGAAATCCTTATTTTCTTGCGAAAGTAAGGTCGCTCTTGTTGTTCTTTCGGGAATGACATATTATGGGAGAGAGAATTCATAATTGAACTTGTGCTTAATTGCCAAATATTTGTGGGGAGTGCGGCTGTGGAATATCATAGGGGTTGTCTTGTATCTTTATAAACTCCTTGATGAATGCATTTAGCTTCGGCTATATGATGGCATCTAAAAAGTTGATATGTGCTTGCTTTTGGTCGTGAAATGTCTCTATGAAAATTTCATTAGGATCCCACTAGTTTTCGTACCTTTGCCAATTTTTTTTAAAAAAAGGGGGAGAATTAATGTGTAGTTCACACTACAAATACATATGGTTTTCGGATCATTATGTAAGAGGGAGTGGTTTCCATGTGAGATGGATTATTGACTACGCGGTAGTGATACATATCACCATAGTATTGTTATCGAAGTTGTGATACAATTGAACTTTGATGATGTATAATAATACTATGACACTGTATAACAATGATTGAGAATTCTTGTTTTCTCATTGTTATGACTACGTATTTTCAACAACGGTGATACTAAACTTACAACCTTTTGGATCATTGGAGTACTTGGAAGTGACGAAGATTTCGAGCAATGTTGAAGAACCAAAAATATCAGGCATGTGGAAGAGAAGCTACAAAATTTTGTTATCTATTTTTGTATTCCATATGTATTGATAGTTTTGTCACTAAAATTGACAAAGAGGGAGATTGTTAGAGCACTGCTCGGTCGAACTCGCATGCGTTGCTATCTCAAGCATGTTTGTCAATGTTAGTGATCAAAACTATAACTCTTGATTTCTAGTCTACTATTAGCTAAGTCTCGGAATAGGATAAAAAGTATAGTTGAGCTCAAGACTCCATCATACAAAGACGAAGGACTACTCAAGGAACTGGTGGAACTTCATCGACTAAAAGGTATGTGGAGACTTGAAATTATCTATCACTCAAAACTCTATCTACTCTATCTCCTATCTTGAGACAAAAGTAGTTTTACTATATAGACCTTGATTATACACATTTGCTATTTCGAGCCAAGTTTATATCGCTTATCTATTTATCGAAATATGTGTTGGTAAGCTTTCGCTTTGGCCAAGTTCATCTTTACTAGTGACGAAAATCATGTTAAGTTTCAATCACTTGAAAATGGCTTTGACGAAAAATGGTTTGTGAACAACAACTATATAACATCCTCTAAGAATGTTTCAATGATTGAAAAGAGAGTTTAGATTATATAACCATTGTTGGATATAAGTATTGTGTGGTAAATCACACATGTATAAGTTCTTATTCCTTGAACCAAATTATGCGTACTTTGCTGCTCAGTAAAACCGGAACAGAGTCCGCGAACCCAGTCCGCGTACTGTCGGAGGTTCTCTTCCCGAGAAAATCTGTTGGAGTTTGTGAACTATTTACAAACTTATTCCAGGTACTTAAGTCCACGTACTTAAGTTGGTTATTTTCTAAAAACGATTCTTCGTGAACTTAAACTTATATAAACTAAGGAATGCAAGTTTGCAAACTGTGGCTATAAAGTTCAAGAATCAATTCGAGTGAATCAAATTTTTTTTGTTTCAATTGTGTCTATTATAAAGATATAAGTAATTGAACAACTCTCTAACTAGTTCATTTGAGTCATTTGAACTAGTTGTGGTAAATAAAAATATGGTTGATATGAAAGTGCTCATATGGCTAACCATTGGTTTACTATTGTTGAACCAACTAGATGTACATGTTTGGGTACGGTTACACAAACCTAAATAAACGTGCATTTCATTTGTGTGTAACAAGCTAAGTTTCGATCTAATGGTTGAAAGATATTAGCTTGAATCTAATCAGGTTTTCATCTAACGGTGAATATTGAATGTCTTGTTACTAAGCTAACATTGATTGCAAACCCTGATTTGAAAGACTATATTATAACCGAGAAATTAATCTCCCACTGTGGTCGCCAATTGTTTGAAGGTGAAAACAGTTTTTGCTGGTTTCGGTAATTTTTGTGATGTGGGTGAGAAAAAAATCTAAACCCTAAACAATGTACTGCAAGGGAGTACTTTAGATTCGAGAGATCAATCCGTACAAGTCCGTCCTAAACCAAGAAATGGGCGTTCCCGACTTGCTTCGGTCACAAAGTGGAGGAGAAGGGTTGATTTTGGGGAGGGAAGCAAAGAGAGTGTTGAGACCAGAATAGTTGATTCTGCAAGAGTAGTTGTTTTGTGACTTGTATCAGAAAGTGGGAAGCTAAAAGGTGGGAAAGCTAGCAAACGTTTTCTGAGTGTTGTATTCTCCTGACTAGAACTTGTTGTTCGGTGGAAATAAGTAATGCCTATTTATACAAGTCGAAGTGAAACGTACTCTGGTCTCATTAAGAAATGGAAAAAGGGTGAGTAAATGGGAGGAGGTGGTAACCGGTAACGCTTGGAATTGATGTTCCATAAAAGAAAGCATTTCACCATTACTCCCTGTATTTACTAATTGCCTCATCCTTATGACACTTTCTTATAACGATCGTAGTGTACGCCGCACGCTGTAAACCGCCAAACCAATACCCAATGAGAATCCCCCAGTTTGTGACATGTGTTTATGTCTCGAGTGTTTTCTTGGAAAACATGTAGCATGTTGTTGTTGTCTGGCAAGTTGAGCTTGGAAGACTTGCCGGCTCAGTGGTGACCTTCAACGGTCGAGATTTTGCATCTTAAGAGGAAAGTAGTCGTTGATTATTGCCTTTCGTTTGGTAGCCAGTGGCATGAAAGTATGATCAGTATGGCTTTAATATGGCCCAGTTTAGGCGCAACCAAAAGTTAGGGTTTTGGCTTTGTTTAGCCGCGACCAAACTAGGGCCAAAGGTTGCCATGCCTTAGCTGGTAACCTTGGATGGCTAAGATCTGCATCTTAGATGAAAAAGTGGTCGTTGATTGTTCCGGGCCTTCGTTTTGGTAGTCGCATAGGGAAGGTCGGCATGGTATGGCGTGGCAAGGTGGTTGGCATGCCATTGGCACATGTGGCATGGCATGCCTTGGCGTGGCCAAAACTAAGGTTTTGGGCCAAAGGTTACCATACGTTGTTTGGCGACCTTGGACGGCTAGGATTTGCATCTAAGATGGAAGGGTGGTCGTTGATCGTCCCACGCCTTCTTGGTAGCCGCATGGGGAATGTCGGCATGGTATAGCGCGGAAAGGTGGTTGGCATGCCATTGGCACATGTGACATGGCATGCCTTGGCGCGGTTTGGCGTGGCCAAAACTAGGGTTTTGGGCCAAAGGTTACCATGCGTTGTTTGGCGACCTTAGACGGCTAGGATTTGCATCTAGGATGGAAAGGTGGTCGTTCATCGTCGCACGCCTTCGTTTTGGTAGCCGCATGGGGAAGACCGGCATGGTATGGCGCGGCAAGGTGGTTGGCATGCCATTGGCACATGTGGCAAGGCATGCCTTGGCGCGGTTTGGCGTGGCCAAAACTAGGGTTTGGGGCCAAAGGTTACCATGCATTGTTTGGTGACCTTGGACGGCTAGGATTTGCATCTATGATAGAAGGGTGGTCGTTAATCGTCGCACACCTTCGTTTTGGTATCCGCATAGGGAAGGCCGGCATGGTGGGACCAAGGCCAATGGCGCGGATGGCTTGGCATAGTGGGGCCAAGGGTTTGATACGTACGGCTTGGCACGGTGGGGTCAAGGCAGGGTGCGGTTGGCTTGGCATGGTGGGGCCAAGGGTTTGGCATGCCATTGCGCATGGTGTGGCTAGCATGGTTGGGGCCAAGGCAAGGCGCGGTTGACTTGGCATGGTGGGGCCAAGGGTTTGGCATGCCATTGGCGCATGGTGCGGATAGCATGGTTGGGGCCAAGGAAAGGTGTGGTTGGCTTGGCATGGTGGGGCCAAGGGTTTGGCATGCCATTGGCGCATGGTGCGGCTAGCATGGTTGTCATGCCTTGGCGTGGTAGGCGTGGCTGGCATGGTTTGCCATTGGCACAGTGGTGCGGCTGGCATGGTTGGCATGCCTTGGCGCGGAGACGTGGCTGGCATGGTTTTCCATTGGCACAGTGGTGCGGCTGGCATGGTTGGCATGCCTTGGCGCGGAGATGTGTCTAGCATGGTTTGCCATTGGCACAGTGGTGCGGCTGGCATGGTTGTCATGCCTTGGCGCAGAGATGTGGCTGGCATGGTTTGCCATTGGCACAGTGGTGCGGCTGGCATGGTTGGCATGCCTTGGTGCGGAGATGTGGCTGGCATGGTTTGCCATTGGCACAATTTGTGTGAGACAATCATTTGATGTCGACTTGGAAAGTTTCGTATTGATCATTCGATCACTTGAAAATTACTTGAAGCTAACGGTTTGTGTGAGACAGCCATTGTCGTCTTCTAAGGATGTTTCAATGATTGAAATGGGAGTTTAGAACAGTTAACCATGTCTGAATACAATACGGTATGCATACCTAGTATGCGAACTGTATTGTTATAATTCAGGTCCGGGAACCTTGTTTGCGTACCTAGTATGCGAATGGTTTTACCTGTAAAGGTCCGAGAAACTTTTTTGCGTACCTAGTATGCAGACGGTTTCACCTGAGTTAGGTCCGGGACGGCTGTTGGCATACCTGGTTTGCGAACGGCTGGAAAAGACCAAGGTTCATAGCTGTTGTTTGCGTACCTAGTTTGCGAACACAGTGGTTAAGTTATAAAATCGGTTAAGTATGATTCTCATATTCATGAACTAATAGTAGTTCATATTACACACATATGATTTACAGATCATTATGTAAGGGGGAATGGTTTTCATTGTGAGATGAAGTATTGACTAAGGGGGAGTGACACATATCACCGTAGTATTATTGTCAAAGTTGTGATGCAATTATCTCTTTGAGAATTTAATAGTATAATGACATTGTATAACAATGATTGAGAACATCTGTTTTCTTATTGTTATGGCTATGGATCTTCAACAACAATGATGCTGAATTAAACACGTTCAGAATCCCTGGAGTACTTGGAGTAACAAAGAATTCAAGGAATGTTGAAGAGACAAGGAAATCAAGCATGATGCATGAGAATCTACAAAGTTTATTTATTTTGTAATACATATGTATTAATAGTTTTTTCACTAAAATTGACAAAGGGGGAGATTGTTAGAGCACTGTTCGGTCGAACTCGCAAGCGTTGCTATGTCAAGCTTGTTTTTCAAGTTTAGTTGATCAAAACTATATACTTGATTTCTAGTCTACTTATAGCTATGTCGCGGATTAGGATAGAATATGTAGTTGAGCTTTAGACTTCATGGCGTTCATCAATTGAAGACGCATATCTACTGAGGAGAGCTTAGAGGAACTGCATCAACAAAAGGTATGTGGAGACTAAAACATATCTATCACTCAGAAGTCTATTCCATTCTATCTTCTAATGAGACTAAATCGTATAGATATATAAACTTTTACATTATACACATTTGATATATCGAGCTGAGTTCATCTCGCTTATCTATTTCTCGAAATGTTTGTTGGAAGCTTTTTGCTTTAACTATGTTCATCATTATTCTTGACGAGTTTAGTTAGAGACAATTTATTTGTTGGAAACTAAATATTGACTCAAAAGATGATCATACGAAAATTGCCTTGAAACATCTTACATGATTTGTGTGAGACAATCATTTGATGTCAACTTAGAAAGTTTCGTATTGATCATTCAATCACTTAAAAATTACTTGAAGCTAATGGTTTGTGTGAGACAGCCATTGTCGTCTTCTAATGATGTTTCAATGATTGAAATGAGAGTTTAAAACAATTAACCATGTATGGATACAACACAGTATGCATACCTAGTATGCGAACTGTATTGTTATAATTCAGGTCCGGGAACCTTGTCTGCATACCTAGTATGCGACCAGTTTCACTTGAGTTAGGTCCGGGACGGCTATTCGCATACCTGGTTTGCGAGCGGATGGACAATGCCAAGGTCCGGTGTTGTTGTTCGCGTACCTAGTTTGTGAACACAGTGGTTAAGTTCTAAAATCTGTTAACTATGATTCTCATATTCATGAACTAAACATTTATGAATTACGGAATGCAATCTTTGCAAATCGTGGCTTAATGTTCATCAATTGATTCTTGTATAAGTACTTTGTACAATTACGAATCAATTCGATTTTGCTGCAATTAGTTCATATATATTTTTATGAGATAGTGAACAATTAAACAACTCTATTTGAAACACAATTAGATTCATTTGATTATCTTTCATGATTGATTGATCATCATATTTGATCTATAAGTGTTAAATGGATGTGGTTAAGACAAAAGTGTTCATATGGCCGACTTCGGTTAACTGTTATTGAGCCAACTCAATATGCACGTTTAGGTACGGTTACCCGTATTTAAATGAAGGTATATTTCATTTGTGTGTAACAAGCTAAGACCATATGACGGTGGAGATTGATTGCTTTATTTTTAAGCAGACTTAGCTTGAACATTAAATCAAGATTTCATATAACGGTGAATATTGAATGCTTTGTTACTAACCTTTAGATTTGATTGTAAGCAAACCCTGATTTGAAATACTATATAAGGGAGAACTCTAGCAACTGGAAAACCTAATCCCGACACTTTCCTATGTCCTAGTTGCAAACTATAGTCAATTCTCCTTTAACCTAGGTTTTTCCAAAATCAAATTAGGTTAACGACTTGAAGACTTCATTTGGGATTCGTGAAGCCAGATCCAAAAATTTTCTTTGTAGTTGCATATTGATTTTACTTGTTCTATTGTGTTGAGTACTATGTTCTCTAATATTTGCTCGAGATTTATCTCTGATAGGTAAGATATAAAAAATAATCATAACAGTTCTTCGTCTAAGACTGTTGTGATTAGGCAATAATTTTTCTGTTAATCAGTTGGACTATTGTGAGGTGATTGATATTTCTAGGCCGCTATTCGGGAGTATAAGACCGAATTATCAATTGGTTCCTGTTCACCTTGATTTATCAAAAAACAAATAAAATAAATGATAAACATCTATGTAGGAGACATATTTGTTTATAAGTCTTCAACTTTGGTTCGTAGCAACTCTTAGTTGTGGGTGAGATCAGCTAAGGGAATCAAGTGCGCAGAATCTGGCGTGGTTCTAAGGGAGTGGGGAACACGACTATACCTTAATCGATGTGAGACTTGGCTAGGGATCAACTACATTCCAGTCCGAAGTTAACTTATAGTAGGCTAGTGTCTATAGCGACTTATTACAGTGTGGTGTTCGAAGCTGGACTAGGTCCCAGAGGTTTTCTGCATTTGCGGTTTCCTCGTTAACAAAATTTTTGGTGTCTGTGTTGTTTCTTTTCCGCATTTTATTTGTTTATATAATTGAAATATCACAGGTTGTGCGTAGTGTAATTAGTTGATAAATCCGACCTTGTTTATTGGATATAACTTGATTGACACTTGGGTATTGGTCTTTGGTATTGTCCAAGTTATTTCTCATATCAATCAGGCTCACGGATTTCTATCTGTTCGATTTGCTGATTGTATTGAGAAATAGAAATAAAGCTCTTTGATATATATCTTGATTGATCTCGCTTTTAAGTTGGTGCTCTCGGAATTATATTGGAGTTTAGTCTATACAGATTGCCGAACTAATTATTGGGTGTGGTTGTTATACCCCCGCTTTTTCACCAAATATTCCTTCTGAACCAAAAAGTTTCAAGATGGAAATGCAAGATCCAAAATGGAAAGTTTCAATGATGGTAAAAATGATGCATTACAAATAAATAGTACATGGGATTTAGTTGATACATAACCTAATACGAATATACTAGGTTGTAAATGAGTGTATAAAATAAAATTAAAGTCAGATGGGACACTTGACATATTCAAATCAAGGTTATAATCAACGAGATGGAGTTGGCTATGATGAGACTTTTAATTAGCCATGTAGACCGTAGTAAAGTCAACAATAGTTAAAATAGTGGTATGTATTGCTATTAATAGAGGGTGGCCGATTAGACAATTAAATGTATCAAATGCATTTTTACATGGAGATTTAACAGAAAATGTATACGTGAAACAACCACCAGGTTTTGTTAGCTCAGAATTTCCTAATAAAGCCTGTCATCTGAAGAAAAGTTTTTATGGTTTAAAGCAAGCTCCGAGAGCTTGGTTTCAAGAGTTTAGCTATTCTATGATTTCTTATGGGTTTGTCAGAACAATGTTAGATTTTTCTATGTTTGTTTATGTTGTTGGTTCAGAAATGATGGTGTTATTCTTATATGTTGATGATATTATCTTAACTGGTACTTCAATTGCTTTGCTTGATCATTTGGTTCGGTTCTTAAGTTATGTTTTTGCAATGAAATAATTGGGTGATTTGAATTACTTCTTAGGCATAGAGGCTTTGGAGACATCAAATGATATTTTGTTAACACGACATAACTATAAGTTGAGTTGTTCAAAAAAAACTAAAATGACAGAGTGTAATCCTTGTAGTACTCCAGTAGCTAAAGGACAAAGAGTGTCTATTAATAAGGGAATTTTGTTACAAGATGTGTATGAATATAGAACCATAGTTGGTATGCTACAGTATTTGTGTTTGACTAGACCTGACATTTGTTTTGGAGTTAATTATGTAAGTCAGTTTATGCATGCTCCTACAAATGTTCACATGTTGTTAGTTAAAAGAATACTTAGATACATGAAAGGTACTATTGATTATGGTATTACTTTAAGGAAAGGAGATACTGAAAATTTAACAACCTATACCGATTCATATTGGGGAAATCGTCCTGAAACAATAAGATCAACAAGAGGTTATGCAATTTTTCTGGGTAATTCATTAATTTCTTGGTCTATAGCTAGTAAAAAGCAACCAACTGTCTCAAGATCCACAACCGAAGCAAGATATAAATATCTCTCTGCTGCTACTGCAGAATGGGAATGAATTTCTTCTTTATTCACTGAATTACACATTTCCTTAAAGCTACCTATTACTCTTTACCGTGACAATACAAGTGCAATATACTTGTCAGCTAACCCGTTTCTCATCACGGGACAAAACATATAAAGATACACTATCATGATATGAGAGAATTAATTGCAAGTGGATTTCTCAATGTTCAACACATAGCATCGGAACATCATTTAGCATATTTGTTTACCAAGGGTTTACGTGCTCATGTATTTACTTCTGTTCTTCAGCAATTACTTGGGATTACTGTTTTTGCAGTGAGTAATAATTGTGTATCTACTTCAACATTGTCTACAAAGAGTACTGATGTTGCGTCTTGTTCAACTGAAAATTGTCAGCTTGTTGTGTCCGGCAATTTTACTTATGCAAGTCATATTTCTTTACCTGCTAAAACTAAACATGTTTCTTTCTATTTGTCTTAGGTTGTTGTTGCAGTTTTACTCCTTCTTATGAGTTGAGTCTTTGTTGTTTGTCAAATATTCAAACTGTATAATGCCTAAAATTATCAGTTTGAGGGAAGCTATTAGGAATGTCAATGTTTGTCAAAGTCAATGATTATTAACTTTGTCAATATGTCTTAGAGGTCAATAGTCATTGACAAAGTCCTTTTATTCAGACGACATTAAATATATATGAATTATATAGTTTGTGTACGTTAATCTTTACATTGAATACATTTTCTCTTTCTTTCTTTCATCTTTGTTTTACAATCTTGCCCTCTTACTTATCATGAGAACATATCAATTCTCAGTAAAATAATTTTACTTCTGACTTCTGCTTATGGTATCTAAACACGCTATAAATGAATAAACACCGACCAAATAAAAATGGAAGTCTAACTTGTAAATTCTAAGTATTTTTTAATTAATTTAATATTGCCGCCTCACTGATTACAAGACTTACACAATAAAATTTTAAACAACGACTCTAATAAAAATTTCGAGTAATCTTGAGTTTTCTAGCTATCTCCACTTGTTGTATCTTCTATTCAACGCGCTCGTGAATTGTTTTTCCTTTGTTTTTGTAACTTTAGTTGTCGACTTTCGAAACTCGAATTCTTTTTCGTTTTTAGTTGATCATTTTTCGGGATTAACTTCTAGTGGCATCATTATTCGCCTTTTACTATTTTTTTTTTTTTTTTTATAAATCAACACATATCTTATTACCATCATCTTCAAGTTTGGCTATGAAAAATTAAAATTCAAAACATTAGAATGAAATTAAAAGAATTTTATGCCGAGAAAATTCAAAAAAAGATCGAATTTTGGTGTGAGTTTCGATGTTTAAATGAGTTTATTATTTATTGAGGGAAAACTCTAACCATTTAAATTCGACCACTGTCGTAGCATTTAGTGGCCGTCGGCTCTTTTTAGTACGATGAACATTTTCTTTTCCGGATCTGAGTTTTGCCTATCTAGGTCCCGTTGGAATTGCCGTAAGAGCTTCAATTGGTTAGATGTCTAATGGTCTCCTGGACTGTGGTAGACTGGTAGTGCATTCACAGTTTCGTTCACACACACAATCGCCCGTAACTAAGCCCATTAAATTAGCCAACGTTTCTCAGTCAACAGCATCGTTATCATTTAGACTGTAACATGGACCGTTAGATGATAGATTACTCTTCATCGCCTACTTTATCCACTTGTAAGTAACCCAACGAACAGAATAGATAATAGGACGTACAAATAAGTTCGTAAGTCACTCTTACACGATAACCTTCCCTCCATCGCATCAGTTTTCGCGCCCAATTTTCCCGCCAAAAACCCCACTAATAATATCACAAGGAAAAAGAGAAACATAGGGAAGAGAACAAAACAAAACCCTAACTACAATCTTCTCAACGATTCAGAAGAAGAAAAATGGCGGATAACTCGGATAACCCATCAACTCCAGGTTCTGCTGGGTTCAGTACAGATCGACTTCCGCCGAATTCTGAAACCACCTATTCCGACGAAGAAGCCGAAGTCGATCCTAGAATCGTCCCAGATGAACCAGAGGGAGAAAATCTCGAAGAAGAAGAGGATGGAGAGGATCTTTACAATGATAACTTCATGGAGTAAGCAAATTCATTTCATTGATTTTTGTTTCATTTTTCATTGATTTTTCTATCTTCGAGTTTGTAGGTTTTCTGTTTGATAAAATGTCTTACTGAATCTATAAATGGTGAAATGTAGTGATTACCAACCCATGGGTGAACATGATCACTATGAGCGTGTGGGACTTGATGATTCGATGGAAGATGAGAGAGATTTGGATCAGATTATGGAGGATAGAAGAGCTGCTGAAGTTGAACTTGATGTTAGAGATGGAGATGGTGAGGATGGCGAAGATGGGCGTAGAACTAGTCGGAAGCTTCCTCGTCTTCTACATGACCAAGGTAAGAAAACCCTTTTTTTTCTTTTGTAACTTGAACTCGAGAAGCAGATTAAGGACCAAAAAAAGATTACCCTTTTGCTATTGTTTAATTAGATAATATTGGTAGGATGTATTGTGACTTTGGTTCACTTGTAACTAATGAATGTGGGGTTTGACTGCAGACACAGACGAGGATATTAGTTATAGACGTACAAAGAGGTCCAGAGCCAGGCCTCCAGAACCTAGAAGCTATGATGATGACGGTACACCAAGTTCACCTGGAAGATCTCAAGGTGGTGGACACTCAAGAGATGATATACCAATGACTGACCAGACAGATGACGAGCCATATGAGGTTTCTTTTATTTTTTGGCACTAAAAATTTCCTACTATTGTTATACTCATTTGTGCCTGTCCATGCTTTAACCATCAAAGATGCTGTTCTGTAGGATGATGATGACGATGAAGGTGAATTCGAGATGTATCGAGTCCAAGGGATACTGAGGGAGTGGGTTACTCGAGATGAAGTGCGTCGTTTAATAGCTAAGAAATTTAAAGAATTTTTGCTTACATATGAGAACTCAAGAAATCAGCAAGGAGACTTTGAGTACATACGACTTATAAATGAGATGGTATCAGGTAAAATATTTAGTATGTCTGGCAATAGATTGTTTCATGTTTCTTTAGTTTTCTTCAACTTTCCGTTTTATGAGTTAATTTGATCTCTTCCACAGCTAATAAATGCAGCTTGGAGATCGATTACAAGCAATTCATCTATGTTCATCCCAACATTGCCATCTGGCTTGCTGATGCACCTCAGTCTGTTCTTGAGGTTATGGAAGATGTTGCTAAGAGCGTTGTTTTTAATCTACATCCAAACTACAAGAATATTCATCAAAAGATATATGTGCGGATAACCAACTTACCAGTCTATGATCAGATACGTAACATAAGGTATCTCATCGTAGGAATTTTATCTTGTGATTTGATTTTGGGTGCATTTCATATTTTAAAACTTAATTCCTCCATTCACATTTATAATGAAATGCAGGCAGATCCATTTGAACACCATGATCCGTATTGGAGGAGTTGTAACACGAAGATCTGGTGTTTTCCCCCAGCTGCAGCAAGTGAAGTATGATTGCAGTAAATGTGGGTCGGTTCTTGGACCATTTTTCCAGAATTCGTATTCAGAAGTGAAAGTAGGGTCATGCCCTGAATGCCAATCAAAAGGACCGTTCACCGTCAATATCGAGCAGGTGAGTGTCCATGAAATTTCCGTATCTTTGTCACGCTCAGTTGGCAATTAAACTAATAATGATGTTCTTCTATCATGTTATGGCTTGTTACAGACAGTCTATAGAAACTACCAGAAGCTTACACTTCAAGAGAGTCCAGGGATTGTTCCGGCTGGTCGGCTTCCAAGATACAAAGAAGTGATACTCTTAAACGATCTTATTGATTGTGCTCGCCCTGGAGAAGAAATTGTAAAATTCCTTGGAACCTGACTATTTTTCTTCATTCTGACGGTTCTGTCTAGTGTCATCAATCATCATACTGATATCTTATCATGGTTTATGCAGGAGGTCACCGGCGTATATACAAATAATTTTGATTTATCTTTGAACACAAAAAATGGCTTTCCTGTTTTTGCCACCGTTGTTGAAGCAAACTATGTCACCAAGAAGCAAGATCTTTTTTCTGCTTACAAACTTACCCAGGAAGACAAAGATGAAATTGAGAAGCTGGCCAAGGATCCCAGGATCGGGGAAAGGGTGTGTTGTTATTTTATTTTAGTTTCATCATCATATGGTTGTTGGTGAGTTCATCATATATAATTCATGTTCTTATTTTCAGATTGTTAAGTCCATTGCACCATCAATCTATGGGCATGAGGACATTAAAATGGCGCTTGCTCTTGCAATGTTTGGAGGCCAAGAGAAGAATGTTGAAGGTAAACATAGATTGCGAGGGGACATAAACGTGCTCCTCCTTGGTGACCCTGGAACTGCCAAATCACAATTTCTCAAGTAAGATCCCGTGCGTCAAAAACATCATCACTGTTCCATGTTCCGTGTTTTTACTGGGACAATCATCATACAACTTGTAAGCTATTGTTTTCAGGTATGCTGAGAAAACAGGGCAGAGGGCAGTTTACACAACTGGTAAAGGAGCTTCTGCTGTTGGGCTCACAGCAGCAGTGCACAAGGACCCTATAACACGAGAATGGACACTTGAGGGAGGGGCTCTTGTCCTTGCTGATAGAGGGATTTGTCTCATTGACGAGTTTGACAAGATGAATGATCAGGATAGGTGAGAGAATCACATCATTGTATCTTTGAGATTTATGCTTCTATTCTTTCTGCATTGTAATTTCTTAATTAATGATCAGGGTGAGTATCCATGAAGCCATGGAGCAGCAAAGTATTAGCATATCAAAGGCTGGAATTGTCACTTCTCTCCAGGCTCGCTGCTCTGTCATTGCTGCTGCAAATCCGATTGGAGGAAGGTATGAGTGGATGGAGTGATATTTCACGAGGAAATATGCAAAATTCCTCCCTACGTATTAGCTTCATTTTCATTTGTAATTATTTATGTAGGTTGTGCAATAAATTAGTGATCCCTTAAATGTCCCCTTCTTGAGAAACTACTTCCTTCAAATATTAAATGTGTAATAGGCTCTAGAATGAATGTCTTCAAGCATGACCATCAGATAAACACTAATGGGCATATTCTTTGTCCAAGTGATGTCTAACTGATGTCTTCCCATCCCTGGTCAATTAGCCATACAGGTTTTGGACAGTAGGGAACTCATTTCCCAAGTGAATCCAGAACGAAGTCAGTCTAAATAGTAAATATTAGTTGCATTCTCTTATTTGTTTGGGGTGACTTTATATCTTTACGCTAACACTAGTTACTCATCTGTTTCTAGATATGATTCTTCCAAGACCTTTTCGCAAAATGTTGAATTGACAGATCCTATCATCTCTCGTTTCGATGTCCTCTGCGTTGTTAAGGTCATTCTCTATCCGTTCTTGTAATATATAATTTTCACTTCACTTGAAGCTGTTGATTGATACGGAGGATGGTTGGTAATTGCAGGACGTGGTTGACCCAGTGTTGGATGAGATGCTTGCTGAATTTGTTGTTGAAAGCCATTCCAAGTCACGGGCCAAGGGTGCTAACTTAGATGATATGCCTGTGAGCAATTCCCAAGCAGATCCTGATGCATCTGCTGAACCAGTTGATCCTGAGGTATAGACATCTACTGAGGGTCTATCTATGTTAATACTTGAGGTTATTCACTCAGTCTTAGCTGTGAGGTTACAAGCCAATCAGATGCTTATTATTTTGTTTCTCCACTCAGTCTTAGCTGTGAGGGTATCCCATGGACTGTGATATCTCAGAGTGTATTTACTATTGTAGCTTAATCCTGAATGTCTCTGTTTGGCTAGATACTTTCGCAAGATATGCTTAAGAAGTATATAACCTATGCCAAGTTGAACGTGTTCCCAAGGTTGCATGATGCTGACTTGAACAAGGTCACAGAAGTTTATGCTGAACTGCGTAGAGAGTCATCGGTGAGATTCCCTTGCCTTTTTTTAATGATTTGCACCACTGTGCTGTATGTTCTGATTTTCTTTCAAGAAAATGTTTATAATGTTATTGGTTATGGTCTTTGTAGCATGGACAAGGAGTTCCAATAGCAGTGAGGCATATAGAGTCGATGATAAGGATGTCTGAGGCACATGCAAGAATGCACCTAAGACAGCATGTGAAACAGGATGATGTGGACATGGCAATTAGAGTTCTACTTGATTCCTTCATTTCAACACAAAAGTTCGGGGTCCAGAGAGCTTTACAGCAGGTCAGAAGAAACTCCAAAGTTATCTTCCTCATGTTAACTCTGTGGCTCTAATAATTCCTTATTAGTTATTTGACATCAGTTAACTATAGATAGAAATATACATCAAATCACAGTTTAGCTATAGTTTAATGTCATGTGCTGCTTTGCATCTCACATGCCTTAAAAATAAGCCGATTTAACATTATTGATAACCTTGTGACAGAGCTTCAAAAAGTACATGACATTTAAGAAGGATCACAATGGTATTCTCATCCACATGCTGCGTGAGCTGGTGAAGGATGCATTGCACTTTGAAGAACTTGTAAATGGGTCTACTGCTGGACTTACCCAGATTGAAGTCAAGGTGGAGGAGTTGCAAAGCAAGGTATCAAGACCTGAATTTGTCACGCCTTCCATTTTCATATAATTTCATCTACAGGTGACAGTTTGAAAGCGTATCTAGCTGATGGGTTTACTTTTATACTGATGTATTTTCTTATTTTTTGTGGGTACAGGCACGGGATTATGAAATATATGATCTGAAGCCCTTCTTCAGCAGTCCCCAATTCTCTACAGCCAACTTCCACTTAGATGAAGAACGGGGAGTGATAAAACATCACCTTGCTGGATGAGAAAGCACAAGACGCTGCGGCATGGTTTCCAAGTAACTTGGTTGTTGGATGATAGTGGATTTGTTTGTTAATCTCGGGAAACTTGTCCAGAGGGTCTATCTAGATGGCAAAGTGGAAAAGTTTCAAATATTGGAACTTGGGATTTTGTTGCTTGTACATTCAAATATTACTGGCCTGATAACTGTATGTCAAGTTATATCTATTTATGAACAATTAGTTTAATTCTTACATGGAGATTTACTCAAACTGGACGGCACTAAATCTGAAAATTAAATGACTGAAATTGTAGCCACAAATGTTGCTAATTTGGAAAGAAAGATGCATGAGAATTTTCCAGGAAAAATCAAAAACCAGTTTACAAGCCTCTTTAGCAATTCTGAGACATCTTAACTTTTAGTCCCATAATGCAGACACGTGATGCAAACCAATGCAATGCTAATCAGGAATCAACGTCTCAGTTGTTAATTCACTACCCAACTGCAACATCAGCTTGGAACACCTTATTCACTGCTATTAGCCTTACCAAACTCCAACTATAACCCCACATGCCCTTTAACGTCTCAAACAACCATTTCCCAAATTCTTCAACAATCAGCACCAGTATATGTCATATCTTCTGTCTGTTTTCTTTTCTGGACCTTATGGTTCGCCAGAAATGAACTAATTTATCGCCAAAAGCAAACAATATCAGAAGAAATCCTAACTTGGGCGAAAAAACAACAACAACAGTATTCCGTGGCAATAGATCCTCATCTCCTATGTTACCAGGAGATTCACCGGTAATTAACCACTCAAAAATGCCAAAATAATCTCAACAATTTCGGTAGGATGGTCCACACCAAACTTGAATTGGATTAAGATTAACACAGATGGGGCGGCAAGGGGGCATCCAGATTTCGCAGAAGCGGGTTTCATTTGCAGAGATTCTGAAACACGAACAATTATGGTTTTAGCTCAACCTCTAAGAATTACAACAGCCTTAACTGCAAAAACTAGGGCTTTGCTTTTGACATCAAGAACAACAACAGAAAGGCAATGGCCAAAAGTTCTCTTCGAAACGGACTCAGAAAACCTTGTGCTCTTTGTCACATCCGCGACTGAACCCCCTTGGCACATCTCAGGGATGATTGAAGAAATAAAGTATAAAATACGACAGATTCCGCAGGTACCTATCCAACACACAACTATAGAGAAGGAAATCAAGCAGCGGTTAGCTTGGTCAATCAAGCGGTAGATGGAAGTCGAATAGAGAACTTTTCAACATAAATTTGGGACCAGGCAATCCTGGTTTGTATTAGTCAAGTTATCTTCCATGACTCTGTGGGTACCACATACCCACGTCAAATTGTAACCTAATCTTCTATTAATAAAATGCATGCTTCAAAAAAAAAGTGATGTAATGCAGACACATGATGTTCCTGATTATTACGGAATAGTTAAAACTCTGGTTTTAGACTAAACTCTGCTTCTCTAAATACTCCTAAATCAATATACAGTGAGATCAATTTTGATTCTTCTTGGATTGATGAACTTTCACCCGCATGATACCGATCTGATTTAAGTTCAACTGTCCAACCTAGAAGAACCACCTCTCTCTCCCCCCTAGAAAGCTCGCCGAAAAAAAAAACTCCTTCTCAACTACAACCACGCTGCTCAGATCTAATCTGTTTTGGGGCGGGCTTGAGCAGTACCTTGTGTTTTCAAGCGGTTCAAACTAGTTTCAGTTAGCTTAGGTAGATTTTAATGCTAATTGAGATTTGTTTATCTTCTCTTTTGAGTTAATTGCCGACGACGAGGTTTCCCCGCTTTCATGGAAGCTTTATCTGTGCTTTCCAAGTTGGTTTAATGACTATTCTCAATTGGAGTTCTTAGAGTGGAAGTCGAAGTGCATCAATGGTGAGCTTCGGCAGCCGGAATCTTCGTCACTCCATTCCAGATTTAGGGCAAATCACTCTTTATTAGGAGTATTTCTTTGGCAAGAGGAAGATTGTTATAAAAAATGGTGGATTTGTAATCCAAAAACCATTTCTCTTCCGATTAAATCAGAACTAATTTTATATGTGTTTTTAGTCGTTTTCCGGCGTTCCTCTTCTTTTCTTGTCAGAATATTCAGGTTTGTACCGTTACACCATGAAATTTCTGTTACTAAGTGTCTTTTGTTCTTTGATGGACTCTGTTACTAAGTGGCTTTTGTTCTTTGATGTGCTCAATTGTCTCTTTTTAACTTCTCCGACAACCAACTGTCCAAGTTATATCTGGGTCAACTAATGCTGAAGAGGCAGAAGCTCTAACTCTGTTAGAAATAACTCAGCGGGAAAATAACATGGATTCTTAATATTTTTTTGAAGGAATGCGTAGGGTCAAGCGAATGCAATTAAATGGATAAACCAATGGATTATATCTGAAGCTCTAAAGATATTAGTGACATGTGATTTTTCATTTGGATCATCATAGAAGTAGTAACAATGTAGCAAACATTTTAGCAAACCAAACATATGTCTATATGGTCGAAGCCATACGACCCATATACCCAATTGTAAAAGTATTGTTATCCAAATGCAATTCAAGTAAATGTACTAAAACCTGACCAGTTGACTATTTGCTTTTTTTTGGCGATATATGAAACCGTATTTTTTTAGATGAATACGATATTGAGACTTTTTTCCCAGAGCGCAACTGATTTTGAAGATCATTTCCGACTTTTTACTGGCTAGTCCCGGTAAACATAGTTCCCACAAAACATCAATAGTGTAATATGCCAAGTTTTATTTCTTTTGCTATGTTTTTAGATATTTAGTTTTTAGTTTCCAATCTAATTTCAGTTCTCTTATCTTAGGAAGAAACTTTATTGGCGGATACCAATATTTCAGCAGTTTATACTAAAATAAGGACGACCAACAGTTTAGATGGCATGTTAAAAAAATTTTTGGGTACTTACATACACTTGTAACCTAAAAAAGAAGTTTGATTCTTGTATCATATAAGATCTTACAAATTATTATCACCAGATGTATCTTACAAAACAGTCAAAGATTATGATAAATATAAGATCTATGTAATGGTAAATGTGTTTGTCTGATGTTATAAGTATGAATTAGTTTTGTATTATTGTTGACAGTATTTTTTGGACACAAACGATGAGACATATTTTTCTTTTCCCCTTGTTTGACAGTGAGCTATGATCATTAGGTTGACTATTTATTTTTTTTGGAATCTATATAATAAGATAAAATTATTGTAGTAGGAATATGAAAGAGACAAATAAGTAGGAGAATAGATATCATATCTTATTCATGAGACAACCTTAGTATTACATAAATTCATTCCTTTAGTATAATATAAGGGAAACCCCTAGCTAGCTAATTGGCCGCACACACATGGGCCCAAGGCCCTAAACGCTCTTGTTAGAGCATGGATCGGTTGAACCCACCAAGCATTGGTATGTCAAGGTTGGTTGTCATATTTTAGTAGAAAAACTCAATTAGAGTCGCTTGGTTAAGATTACTAGAGTCATCTTCTGTTTATAATAGACTATAAAGTGTATGATTGTTGAGACATATAAGTATTACTCTGAAGACCTGAAGAACACGAAGACATATCGACTAACATGAATAAATCATTTTCTAATTGAGGTTAGTAATACTGGCTTGACTTGTTTCCATTTCTATATTTTCTTTCAAGTCGTTTAAGATTGAAAACATGACATTCAAGGTTATATATGATACTTGGTCATATTATTATGACCAAAGTATCAAGGAAGTATATACCATTTGCTGAATGCTTTGATATGGTATATCGAATTACGAAGTATAACGTTTATCTTTTTAACTTCGTAAATGCGACATCGACATAATTTATGTAACTTGTTACTTGATTGTGTATTGGATATAGATTTGATTTAATCCTAGGAAACTATGTTTTATTACATTACTTTAAAGGAAGTAGATATACTGAATTGTTTCGTAATCGAAAGAACATCAATAGGTGTGTTGGTGCGGTTTTCTTAGAAGATCTATTAGATGACCAATTCGTACCTAAGGAGGAATTAAGGTAGAATCAATATTATCTTATGTTGAGAGTCAAGGTAGGACCGATCCCTACCTATCTCGGGATACATGGTGTAACCGATCCTATCCTTTGTTGAGATTTTTGGTAAAACCGATCCCTACTTATATTAGGAATCACGGTAGAACCGATCCTAATTTTTGTTGGGAGTCATGGTAGAACCAATCCCTATCTATATTGGAAGTCATGGTAGAACCAATCCTAGCCTATGTTAGGAGTCATGGTAGACCGGTCCCAAGCTCAAGACCGATTTCCGATATTCACATATACTTTAGGGTTTGTGTGAGTTTGTAAGATATGAAAGTTTATAGATGTCAACACAATTTGAGCATGTTCATAATTCTTATTTTTGATAATTCAAAGATATTCCTTGGTACTCAATGTGATCC
This sequence comes from Papaver somniferum, assembly GCF_003573695.1. Lineage (NCBI taxonomy): Eukaryota > Viridiplantae > Streptophyta > Magnoliopsida > Ranunculales > Papaveraceae > Papaver > Papaver somniferum. The sequence continues at coordinate 145,161,717 of NC_039361.1, read as the reverse complement.
TAAACTGAAATATTGGAGAATCTTTTGATTAAGATTTTCGAATTATATGTTTTTGATTTTCCAGCAATCAAAACATATCTCTTGAAAAGCTATATTGGTCAAGTGATAAACGAATATTAGAAATTTTGTAAGATATATTTCAAGAATTACAGGTTGGATATTATTTCGAAATACGGAAATCGAAATCAGGCATTTTATTGCATATCTTGAGAATCTTTTCGGTTTTGGAATTTCCTTGTTGTCCAAACATCATTGGTCTATAAATAATGAAGTTTTTTCTTCTTGCAAACTATCTTTAGCTAGGAAAACTTCAAATTTTTGTTGTTTCTGGTGGAGTCGACTAATAGTATTACAAGTAATACTCTATTTCGGAGAGGAGAGTACCCTAATTAGTCGAAATCTCTTAGGTCACTTGTTTAAAGACTTCTGTGGGATCAAGAAGCTCTAAAAATTACCGTTGGTGGGAAACTAGATAATTGCATTATTATTTCAATTTCTGATCATTGATTCGATTGACTAATGGTTGTTGAACCTTTGATTGCACCTAGTTTGGTTATTCTTGAGAACCTTCTCTTCTCAAATAAGATCATTCAGACTAGATCAAAGGATTGACGGGATATTCAGAAATGTTATTTGATCCGAAGACAACTTGTGATCATACATTGTTAACAGACTCTGTTCTGTGTGCTATAAAGTAGATACAAGAAAATAAATGACAGTTTTCTTATTGCTTTCGCATAAATGAAATAAAGTTTTATGTGCAGGTACAATTGAAGAAAATTGAATATTTGAAGACGAGAAGATTTTTCTTATTGCTTTCACGTCTTGTGATATTTGTGCACACATCTTGATCAATTGGAATCCGACTAGTATCTTATTTATCTTAATTAGATTTGATCAAGTAGTCATATAGATCGGAAACTAATATTTGATGGTATTCTTCAATATCCGAATCAGATAGCTTGTGAATCTAGGTCTGGTTATTTCGTATTTTGGTTGATCTTACCTGACAAAGGAATTTACTTGTTAAACGGAAGAGCCTTTGTCAAATACTCAACATGTTTGTATTCAAAGATTAATAGAATGATTACTAAACATCTATGTTTCTAAACTATTTGGAAGACAATCAAAATGAGTTGAGTACTTAAGACTTTAAATCGGTAAAGCAACTCAAGATAGTGGTTTCTGTCTTGGGTATCACTTGCGTTGTCCAGGAGGTTGTAAGCATAGGGATACCAAGGGAACTAAGGGTAGATTACTTGGTCTCAACTATACCAATTTGGCTTTGTTCTTTGTATAGAAAATTAATTCTGAGAGTATTCAAAACTTAACTACATCCCGAGGTTTTTCTGCTTTTACGGTTTCCTCGTTAACAAAATATTGTTGTGCGATTTACTTTTATATTTCGTAATTATAATTGTTTTATTATAATTAAAAGTAAATACACTAGTACGTTAATCCAAGACACCTGATAGTGATCCTATAGTATATCGGTTTTATATCATACCTATTACCAAGTGTATACCTTGTTGTTGTATTATCTCGACTTTTTCCATAGACAATCACACTAAATATTGGACTTATAGGTTGATATCGAAAAGATTGTCGTCTACTTGGGTACCATCGTCATTTCAACTCCTCCTTTTGTGGTCAAATAATAAGGCTTCATACATAGTGCTTTAGATATAATACTTAACATCTAGTTTCCCTCATCTATTACCATTGTATCTATGCCAACTGCCTCGTTAAAGCCTCACCACTAAAATCCAAAGGGGTAAAACCTGAACTAAGGTGAAAGAGTACAATATTAAGAAACCTTAACAAGGAAAAACCTAGTTGGTCCAAACCTTGACGAACGGAAAAAGAGTACAACGCGATAAGTCCAGCAGTACGCTTTTGCACAATATTAGTATCACTACCACTAGTTGACTTGTGTTGAACTTTTTTGCCACACTATCCTTGACTCGTTGTGTTGATTCTGGAAGTGGTATGTCTAGACAAACTATCATGTGTTCATTTCTTTGATTGCCATGTTGTTCAACAATATCAATGTGACTTTCAAGTCTTTAACTTTTAACATATACCTAGTGTGGATATCGTTGCAAAAACCTTATCGAGTAACAAAACCATGTTGGAAAAAAAAATCTCGATCGAAGGAAAAAAGTGTACAACACAATTTTACCTTTTCAAAGTAAAATATATCAACATGATATCCTTGGATCCTCTTACTGATTCTATTGGACTTTTTAGAAAAATCCTTCAGTCATGTGCTTTTCGATATTAAATCTAGGTAATATATCTGTAAATAAGTATACCATGTCCCACTATGGTCAATTTCATGGGATAAAAAATTATTGTACTTTATAATAGACAACTTCCGTCATATACTTTATAGTTTCGTTCTTCAAAAAATAATAATTAGGATCACACATCCATTAGAAGTCTTCTTTATGGCTTCGCAGAGATAAAACAAACAGATGCCTATAGTTTCTTTTAAGTAGATGATTATATTCATTATACCATTCCAATGATGCTAGCTGCTTCGGCGCTAATATATATATATATATATATATATATGTAACTAACAAGTTCATTGAGGATGAAATATTTAGTCGAGTACATTATGCTATATAAGTACAACAATGCGTCTTACTTATTTAGGGATTCATCTCCCAATGCATCTTTTTCATCTTCCGTTAGACAAAATGGTCAATTGCTTTTATTTCATGTACTGTTTTTATTCACGAAATGAACCTTTAACCACACTTTTTCTCTCTCCAATTTTAGTGTTTCAGTCATACCTTGTTCGTTATACATTGGAATTAAATGATTTTTGGCTTGTTGGTTTCATATTTTCACTTACTATAACATGGAAATATTTCCAAGGTAAGTGGTTATTCTCACTAAAGTTTAAGGCTCAAATCTCCTAGGGTGTATACACAAAAGCATAATTATCATCATAGTAATTGTTCCAGAAAGTGAGTACTTTGTTTCGATAGATAAAGAGGTAGAATAAACAAGAGAATCAAGTACTTTTTATTAAGGTTTTACCTAAATACCACCCACACTTTCCCTAAATACCACTCATAATTAAAATCTTAGTAATTTTATACCCAATCTAAATTGGGTAGTGAAAACTCATCTTCTTCCCTAATACCCTACCTTGTAATGGCTGCCGCCCCATCGCCACCACTTCCACTACCTTCAATTTAGTCCATAATAACGTACAAGATCAAGATCTTAATTATTAAGATTTAATCCTACATTTTAGTCTTAATCATGATATTGATTTTAGAGATAAACTAGGTCTTAATTTTATCTCATCTTGAATTTAAGATAAAGATGGTTTAGGGATTTAATTTATGCCTACTTACGATTCCATAGGGTGTTAGACATTCGCAAATGGTTTTAACATTGATTTAGTTTTCTCTTACAAACCTTGTTACTGAATAGGTAAATTGACTAAATTCCACTAAACATGATCAAATTAAGATGGAAAAGAGAGCATCATCAGTCAAAAGAATAAATTTAACAAGGAAAACCACCTACATTTAGCATGAACCATTTGAATAATCTAATGTTAGCGCACAAAATACACTGAAACATAAGAACAAAGATCAGGACATTTTGAAACTTTATAATTAAGATCAATGGATCTGTCAGGTGGGGGTGATGATAATGGCCGCGGTTAGTGGAAGTGATATGTTTTTATTACCCAATTTAAATTAGGTCTACAATTATTATGTTTTTAGACCACAAGTGGTACTTGGGTAAAGTGCGGTTGGTATTTAGGTAAAATATTTTATTAATATTTAGTTAAATTCTCGTAAATATCTTTGTGTAGTCTCCAATCTCCAGTTTTCAAGGATATATTTGATTCGATACTCTACTACTTAGACCCAACCTATTCTAAAACTGATTTTAGCATTCAAAATCAAGAATACATTTTGACATTAAATTTAAAACTGACTTGACATAATAACGCCATTGGGTTCAACCAAGAAAAGCTCTAACTCAAAAAAAAAAAAAAAGGATGATAAAAGACGACATAAAGATTTCAACTCTCATCTGAATTGCAAACAAAAAAGAAATCGAAACAGAAAATACAAGGAGAATGGAGAAGAAACTTCCAATAAAATTAAAAGAAGGAATCAAAATAGGGAGAGATGAGGAGGCGGTAAATGGAAGAATTTACAATGATAATTAGGCTTTCAAAAAAAAGTTTTGATTATGTTATTACGCTTGTGCACCATTTTTCACCAAGGTTGAAGAAGATAATATAATCAGGGGAAGAAAATTTAAGAGAATAAAATTAGGGTCGGGAGAAAAGTTTCCAATAAGTTTGAGTATTCATCACCTACCTATTTCATGTGCGTCAAAAACCACTGTGTTAGAGCATCGCTCGGTTGAACTCACCAAGCGTTGGTATGTTAAGTTCGGTTGTCATATTTTAGTATCAAAACTCATCTAGAGTCGCTTGATTAAATATTAGAGTCAACTTCGTTTAGGTTAGACTAGAAAGTCTAGGAATGTTGAGACATACAAGTATTACTCCGAAGACCTGAAGAATGTAAAGAAGTAACGAATTACAACGACGACATCATCCTTTCACTTGAGGTTAGTAATATTGACTTGAACTGTTTCATTCCTAACGTATCTTTCAAGCATGCTATATTGAAAACATAACTGCGAAGATGTATATACTGTACATATTATGATCATAGTATTAAGAAATTAGACCACGAAGTATCATACTTATCTTTTGAACTTCGTAGATAGGGCATCGACATAATCTTTTATATATTGTTATGATTATGTGAACAGGTTATGGTAAAGATTTCATCTTAGAAAACAATGTTTTACATTTGTTTAAAGGAAGTACTTTCATGAACTTGTTTCATGAATCGAAAGGGAAATCAATAGGATTATTGGTCCGACTATTCATTGCAAATCTTTGGATGACCAATATGTGTGAGTTAGTAGAACCGATATAAACTCAAGGTTATGTATCCTGGTATAAATAATCACAATGCCCAGAATTATGATTTGGAATGAATGGTTTGATAATTGGTGTAACCGATCCTAAGTAATCACCATGTGATGGTATGATCCATCCTTTTAATTGGTGTGACCGGTCTTAGTAACTGATGCGACAGATGATGAGTGTTGTGTGACCGATCCTTGTAATTGGTGTAACCGGTCCTAGTAACTGGTGTGACCGATCACAAGTAATACCATGTATAGATGGAACCGATCCTTGTAATTGGTGTAACCGATCTTAGTAACTTGTGTGACCGATCACAAGTGTTTCCATATTTAGGTATAACCGATCCTAGTGATTGGTAGAACCAATTGAACCCAAGTATGTGATTTGGTATTTTATCAATCACATAGTTGTCTTGGAATACCTATTTTACACAATTATTTTAGTCATGCCTTCTCCTCTTTACTTTTTATATTGCCATAACTAATGATTTCAATGGGTTTATAGGGATCAACAGGATTCAAGGAAACCAATTCTAAACTTGTTTGGAAGTGTGGTATAACCGATTCCAAAAATATAAATCCATGTGAATATGAAATAAGGATTTACAGTGAAAAAGATTTCAACATACTTTGAACGCGCGCATTAACTCTTATATTGTTCAAAGATATTCCTTAGTACTCAAGGAGATCTTGTGCCATAATAAATTGAGAATCTTTTAATTAAGGTTTTTAGTTTTATATGCTTTGATTACCAACAATTAAATGCACATCTCTAGAGAATAAAAATTAGTAACCAGAAATATTGGACAAGCATTTATTGGAATTAGGAAAACCGAATTTTGTTATTCATTACATATCTTGAGAATATCTTCGATTTTGAAAATTCCTTGATGTCCAACCATCCTTGGTCTATAAGTACCTAAGTTTGCATTTCTAGCAAACTATCCTAAGAGCCAGGAAAACTTCATTTCTTTTTGTTTCCGATAGAGCCGTCTATTCGGAGAGGAAAGTATCCTAATTGGGTGAAATCTCTTACAAACACTCATTTAAAGACTTATGTGGGATCAAGAAACCCTACGAGTGAAACTAGATCAAGAAGACTCATTTAAAGTCTTTAAATGAGTCTTTAAGATCCACTCATTTAAAGACTCATTTAAAGACTTATCCTAATTGGGTGAAATCTCTTACAACCACTCATTTAAAGACTTATGTGGGATCAAGAAGCTCAACCGATAGAGCCGTTGGTAGGAAACTAGATGATTGCAGTGTTAATAGTTTTCGATTAATTTGATTGACCAACGGTTGTTGAAACTTTGATTACACCTAGTTTGTTTATGCTTGAGAATCTTCTCTTTTGATATAAGATTCACTCAAACTAGATCAGAGTATCGACGGGGTGTTGGAAATGTTATCAGTCTAAATACATCTTGTGATAATCCACTGTTAACAGACTCCTTTTGTCCGTGATTGATTACAAGAGATTAAAGTGGTGTTGTGCAGGTCATTGAAGATAAAAGAAGATTTGAATACGAAGAAGATTTCTTATTAGTTTTCTTATCTTGTGAATCGTGTGCACAAACCTTGATCGGCTGGGATCCAACTATAATCGATTTATCGATTGATTAGTTGCGTGAGATCAGCATTCTCTTTATTTCTCTTTGAGATTTATATTGATTGAGTGCGAATCTGTACTTTACTATTTCGGTAGTTATAGTTAGATTGATCTAACCATACAAAGGAGTTTATTAGATTCAACATAAAAGCCTTTGCCAACGACTCATCTAAATCTTATAGTAAGATTGATTAGAGTAGTTACCAAACAGATTATTCTTTTGCTGTTTAGAATACGATCCAAATGACTTGCTATTCACGCGCGTGACTCTAGAAGTTGAAGGCGCAGTGATACTGAGGGAATTAAGTATTTAGGGGTAGTCTGCCTGGTCTCAACTATACAAAGTTGGTATTAGATTTTGTATAGCGGCTTAACTGAGAGTATCCAAAACTGGACTAGGTACCGGGGTTTTTCTGCATTTGCGGTTTCCTTGTTAACAAAATCTTGTTGTGTCTTTTACTTTGATTTCCGCATTATAATTGTTTATTATTATAAAGTGGCATACACATATACGTTAACTCCACAATACTTGATAGTGATTTTATAGAGTTTGGTGATTTCCGAACCTATTATCAAGTATCACACATTGTTGTTGTATTGTCTCGATCTTGTATCTATAGTCAATCACACAAGTTATCTTGTTGTCGTACTGTCTCGATCTCGTATCCATAGATGATCACACGAAGTGTGAACCGACTTGTCGTATTGTCTTGACTTTGTCCATAGACGATCACATTCGGTTGAGGACTTATAGGTTGAAATAAAAAGATTATGGTGTATTTGGGTACCCTCGTGTTTTTACACTGAAAAGAATTCAAAACCCATTAATCCCATGGGTTTGTATTCTCCTAAGCGGGGCGCCTAAAATCTCTAGAATTTGAGTTTCATTCGGCTTTCAGCCACAATTCTCTATATTGTTCTCAGATTATATACACAATATAAAATGTATCTCATTTTTGGTACCTTACATCTTCACGATTTGGATGATTTTGTCTTCGCTTTCAAATGGATTTTTTTTTATTTCCTTTAATTGGAATCGATCAATATTTGATGGTTGGTTTATGTCTTCTTATTATATTTTCAACAACACCGCCAATTTAACACCGGATCGTTTTGAATTCATTTAGAACATTGGATTTTTCATTCAAATGTATTAGATAAGGGCTAAACATTCCCTCTTCTCTTAGTATTTTTTTTAAAGATGAACACTTAGAATGACCGAAATTGATTCCAAAATATATCTTTTTTTTTTGCCCATAAAAATTGAGTTCTTCTGCTGTATTTTGCTATTTCGCTTCGCAATTTACATATACCGCATTTTTTTTAATTTGTATTAAGATTTGGATTTGATGTTCCTGTGTTTGAATGTTCTTTTTTTGGTAAAAATCACTTATTTGAATTCAATGAAATGTGATCGTGTTGTTTTAACTTTTTCTTTCCTTGTATTTCGGGTACACTCAAAAATCAAAACCCCTTCCTAGAATAAGTAGTGATCACGTACCAATTCTCATCAATACTCGGAAAACTATCCGCAGAAGAAAACTTTCTAACAAGGTTGAATACAACTGGATGGACCATCCTGAATTCAAAGATGTGGTGATTAATGCTTGGTCTTCTCAACAAGTGGTACCATTAGCAAGTTGGACGTTTTTGGTGGAGCCCTTAACAAGTGGAGCAGAAAGTCATTTGGCATTATTTTCCAAGCAGTGGAGAATGCGAAGAATGATCTTCTTAAACTTCAGAAGAATGCACACCTAAGTGATACAAGAGCTGATGAGAAACTCCCCAGTGACAAGATGGAATCTCTAAACCAACTTTAGTAGAAGTATTATGAACAAAGGAGCAAAGTTCATTGGATCCCCAATGTTGACAAAAATATTCACATATTCCATCTTGCGGCTACTCAAAAGAGGAGGAAAAACCAAATATTTGCACTTAATGGCTGATGGAAGTTAGGTTACTTGTTAGAGCATAGCTCGGTTGAACCCACCAAGCGTTGGTATGTCAAGTTTGGTTGTCATATTTTAGTGAACCAAAACTCATTTTAAGAGTCGCTTGATTATTTACTAGAGTCAACTTCGTACAAGTTAATTAGCTAGAAAGTTATTAGGATATGAGACATACAAGTATTATTCGAAGACTTGAAGAATGTGAAGAAGTAAAGAGCTACAACGACGACATCATCCTTCCTCTTGAGGTTAGTAATATTTTGGCTTGAAATGTTTCATTCCTAACGTATCTTCCAAGTCGTGCTATATTGAAAACGTAATTGCAAAGCTGTGAATGATTATACTCTAGTTAGACGTAGTATTAAGGAATTATAATACGAAGTATAACGCCTATCTTTTGAACTTCGTATATAAGACATCGACATAATCGTATGAATTCTATTGTGATTATGTGTATGTGTATGGGTGAAGATTTCGTCCTAGGAAACAAAGTTTTACATTCATTTAAAGGAAGTACATTCATAAACTTGTTTTGTGAATCGAAAGGGAAATCGCTAGGCTTATTGGTATTATTATTCATTGAAAATCTTTGGATTACCAATATATGTGTTTAGTATAACCGTTCATAAATTTTTTATGTATCTTGGTAAAATTATTCACAATGCCTAACTTATGTATCGATATGACTTTTATTAGTGAAACCAATCTTAAGTAATCACCTGAGATGGTATGATCGATATTTATAATTGGTGTGACCATTCCTAGTCATTTGGTAACCGATCCTAGAACTTGGTGGGACTAACCACAAGATGTGTAATCGATCCTTGTAGTAGTTTACAAGTTTTAGTAATTGGTGTAACCGATCCTATAACTTGTGCAACGATCACAAGTAAGTACCATAAATATTGCTAACCGATCTTGGGACTTAGTTAGCCATTTTATGGAAACTAGTGTGACCGATCCTAGTAGCCACTTGGAGGTAGAACCGAAACTTGTGTTTGGTAGAACCATTAAACCCATGAATGGTGATTGAATGTTTTTTATCAATCACATAGTTCTTGGAAATCATATGAACCAATTCTAAACTCATTTGGAAGTGTGGCAAATCGGTTCCAAGCAAGATTGTAAATATGAAAAAGGATTTGCAAAGGAAATATGTCGACATACTTTGAACATTTCCAGTAATTCTTATCTATTATTGTTCAAAGATATTCCTTAATAACTAAAGGATAATCCCGGATCGAAATAAATTGAGAATCTTTTAATTAAGGTTTTTAGTTTTATATGCATTTAATTTCCAGCAATTAAATGCATATCATTAGAAAAAATAAAATGGTAATGTGCATTTACTAATTTGAGATTTTCTATTGAAATTTTGGTCAATATTTGGACAGAGCATTTCCAGGAATTATGAAAATCGATTTGGGCGTTTATTGCATATCTTTGAGAATATTCGATTTTGGAAATTCCTTGGTGTCCAAACTTCCTTGGTGTCCAAACTTCCTTGGTTTATAAATATTGAAGTTTGCATTTCGAGCAAACTAATCCTCAGAGCCAGTAAAACTACCTAGTTGTGTTGTTACTAGTGGAGCCGTCTATTCGTAGAGGAAAGTAACCTAATTAGGCGAAATCTCTTACGACCGCTCGTTTTAAAGACTTCTTTGGGATTGAGAAGCTCTACAAGTACCGTTGGTGGGAAACTAGATAATTGCAGTTTATTGTTAGTTTTCGATTGATTTGATTGACTAACGGTTGTTGAACTTTGATTGCACCTAGTTTGTCTATGCTTGAGAATCTTCTATTTTGATATAATATTCACTCAAACTAGATCGAAGTATCGACAGAGATCTTTAGACTGTTTGTAGATCTAAAGACGTCTTGTGATAATCCATCGCTAACAGACTCCGTTATGTGCGTGATTGATCACAAGAGATTCAAGTTGTTTGTGTACATGTGTTTATTGAAGATCTAAGAAGATTTGGAGACAAAGAAGATTTCTTATTTGATTTCATAATCTTTGGTGTGCACAAAACTTGATCGGCTGGGGATCCAACTATAATCGGTTTATCTTTTGATAGATTGGATTGATTAGTTGCGTAGATCGGCATCAATACATTTCTTTGTGATTAATAGTATTGATTGCATAGTCTAAACAATTACTTTGGTAGTTGTTGAATAGATTGATCTAAGAACCCGACAAAGGAGTTTATTAGGATAAACGGAAGAGCCTTTTGTCAAACTCATATCACGTTGTTTGAAAAGAGTTGTTACCGAATAGATTTGTTGTTCCATTACTGTTTGGAATACGAACCAAAGGAATTGTTCCAAGTGCATGACTTATTGCAAGTTGGAGGCACAGGGATACTGAGGGAACTAGGTGAACTATAGGTTTAGTTGCTTGGTCTCAACTAGACGAAGTTGGTTTAGATTTTGTATATCGGCTTAATTATGAGAGTATTCAATTTTGGACAAGGTCCCGGGGTTTTTCTGCATTTGAGGTTTCCTCGTTGGCAAAATCTTGCTGTGTCTTTTACTTTTCTATTTCCGCAATTATAACTGATTTATTATAATTAGAAGTAAAATACACAAACGTTAATTCCTAATTACTTGATAGAAATCCTATAGTGTTTGGTTGAGTCCGAACCTATTATCAAGTAATCATACTTCGTTGTTGTATTGTCTCGATCTTGTATCCATAGTCAATCACATAAGTTATCTTGTTGTCGTATTGTCTCGATCTCGTATCCATAGATGATCACAGGAAGTGTGAACTGATTTGTTGTATTGTCTCGACTCAGTCCATAGACAATCACTTTCAGAGAAAGGACTTATAAGTACAATAATTTTATATTGAGGTATATTTGGGTATCCTCGTCTTTTCATTATTAGTACAGATGGTGTGGTGACTTACTTTGTTGATCACTTTTCTAATTTGTTCAAGAGGGATCTTAAAGAGGATGATTATGCTATCCAATTTCAAACCCCTGTCAAGTTAGATGCTGTCAACAATAACTTAATTACTTAAGTACCCTCTACTGAAGATATTGGAATGTTATAAAAAATATGACGAATCTTAGAGCTCCAGGCCCCGATGGGATGCCAACAGTATTCTTCATTCTTTGTTGTTTATCAAACAACTAAGTATTTCTTTGCCTCTGTGTCTCTTCCTTCGGGAATGAATACTAACATCAGCTTGATCCCTAAGGTAAAACACCCTATCTTACCTTCTGAATTTAGGCCTATTTCCCTTACTAATATCATGTATAAAGTAATAACCAAGATCATTGCTCAACGCCTAAAGAGACATCTAAATAACTTAGTAGATCATGTTCAATCTTTCTTCATACCAGGTAGAATGATTGTTGATAACATAGTTGTTGCTAAATAGATCTTCCACACTATGTCTACTTAGTCTTCTTTATTAGGCTCATTTGCTCTTAAATTAGACTTAAGTAAAGCTTATGACAAAGTGAGTTGGAGATTTTTAATCCACTGTCCTAGAGCATATGGTATTATTGGTAAATCCAATGATCTTATTATGAGTTGTGTGTCCACTGCTTCTTTCTTAATTTTTATTAGTGGACAAGATGAGGATTTCTTCACCAACGAAATAGGTTTACGTCAGGGATGCCCCCTTTCTCCGTATATGTTCATCTTGTGTACTCAGGGTTTGTCTTGGTTAATGAGAACAATGTAGAATAATTCCCTTTATAATGGTTATAAAATCTGTCGCAGTGCTCCCCCTGTCTCCCATTTAATGTTTGCTCATGACCTCATTTTGTATAGGAATCTCGACGAAAATAACATAAATACTCTTTAAAAAATTCATAATACTTGTGCGACATGGTCTGGGCAACAAGTAAATATGCAAAAATTGTCGATACATTTCAGCAAAGGTGTCAAACCTAATAGAAGAGAGATGTTTGCAAGCCATCTGGTGTTCACCAAATGCAAATTACTGACAAGTACTTAGGTCATCCTACAAAATTGATTCTTATGATTTTCTTGTCGATAAGTTTGATGTTAAGATGGCAGGTTGGAAGGGCTTTCATATGTCGTATGCTGGTGTTGATGGTGGTTTTTAGATTAGGTCAAAATCGTAAAACTGTACATCTGACATGACGTCACTATGACCATTAGCACATTTATTGAATCAATCATCATGCCTACGTAAGAATTATCGGGGTACCTTTTTTTTTACATGGGTCATGTTCCACGGCAGGGCCCTTAACACTGACTGACATCATCTATGCCAAACCCTAATTCTCATGCCACCGCGCCAAGGCATGCCAACCATGCCAGCCGCACACTGTGCCAATGGCATACCATGCCAGCCACATATCCGGGCAAGGCATGCCAACCATGCCAGCCACACCACTGCGCCAATGGCATGCCATGCCAGCCGCACCTCCGCGCCAAGGCATGCCAACCATGCCAGCCGCACCACTGCGCCAATGATATGCTATATCAGCCACACCTCCGCGCCAAAGCATGCCAACCATGCCAGCCGCACCTCCGCGCCAAGGCATGCCAACCATGCCAGCCGCACCTCCGCGCCAAGGCATGCCAACCATGCCAGCCGCACCACCGCGCCAATGGCATGCCATGCCAGCCGCACCTCCGCGCCGAGGCATTCCAACCATACCAGCCGCACCACTACGCCAATAACATGCCATGCCAGCCGCACCTCCGCGCCAAGGCATGCCAGCCGCACCACATGTGCCAATGGCATGCCAACCACCTTGCTGCGCCATACCATGCTGGCCTTCCCTATGCGGCTACCAAAACTAAGGCGTGCGATGATCAACGACCACCCTTCCATCTTATATGCAAATCTTTGCCGTCCAAGGTCCCCAAACAACGCATGGAAACCTTTGGCCCAAACCCTAGTTTTGGCCACGCCAAACCGCGCCAAGGCATGCCATGCCACATGTGCCAATGGCATGCCAACCACCTTGCCGTTCCATACCATGCCGTCCTTCCCTATGAGGCTACCAAAACGAAGGCGTGCGATGATCAACGACCAACCTTACATCTTAGATGCAAATCTTAGCCGTCCAAGGTCGCCAAACAACGCATGGTAACCTTTGGACGAACGCCAAAACCCTAGTTTGGCCGCGCCTAAACCACGCCAAGGCATGCCGGCCATGCCACATGTGCCAATGTCATGCCGCGCCATCCACCTTGCCGCGCCTAAGCCATGCCATTCCGGCCTTCCCTTCACGGCTGCCAAAACGAAGGCGTGCGATAATCAACGGTCACGCTTCCATCTTAGATGAAAATCTGAGTCGTCCAAGGTCACCAACCAACACATGGTAACCTTTGGCCCAACGCCAAAACTCTAGTTTTGGTCACGCCCAAACCGCGCCAAGGCATGCCGGCCATGCCACATGTGCCAGTGGCATGCCAGCCACCTTGCCGCGCCATACCATGCCGGTCTTCCCTATGTAGCTACCAAGACGAAGGCGTGCGATGATCAACGGCCACCGTTCCATATTAGATGCAAATCTTAGCCGTCCAAGGTCGCCAAACAACGCATGGTAACCTTTGGCCCAAGCCCTAGTTTTGGCCACGCCAAACCGCGCCAAGGCATGGCATGCCACATGTGCCAATGGCATGCCAACCACCTTGCCGCGCCACACCATGGCGACCTTCCCTATGCGGCTACCAAAACGAAGGCGTGCGATTAACAACGACCACCCTTCCATCTTAGATGCAAATCTTAGCCGTCCACGGTCGCCAAACAACGCATGGTAACCTTTGGCCCAACGTCAAAACCCTATTTTGGCCGCGCCTAAACCACGCCAAGGCATGCCGACCATGTGATGGTATTTTTTTTTGATGTTGCAGTAAGATGATTCGTTCACTCAGATTTGTTGAGAATTTGTTTTGAGATTTAATAAAGAAAATAAGGAAAAATATATATACAAAATTTGTCACAGGATGAATAGATACCGGGACTCGGGATTCCACTGCTTTTCATAGTGTTGTGGTTCAGTCATTAACTCTAAACAATATAGCTCAAACAAAAGAAGTTCTGACTCTAGTTTTTTTCCAAAAATAGATTTCGTAAAATATTATTTATAAGTTAAAAGCATGACGCATCTAAAGTAATTAAAACTAAGCATGCGACATTTAACAAAATAACAAATAATTAATTGAAATCATAAAACAATTAAATCTATGCAAAAAGTCAATAAAAGAATTAATTCATTTACCACAATCATGAAAAGTTGCTTCCTCCGTTGTCCCAGTGATGGGGTCTAGCTCCACATGGTGAAAACACTCTCAAAATAATATTTCATTGCTCAAAAAGGTGTTTACAAGGAGAAAAGGTATAAAACATTGTATTTGCAACAGTTATAATTGTTACAAAATCCACTGTTACAGAGAACCTAACAGAACTGTTGCGAACTCAAAATAATTGTTGGAAAAATTGTTACAAAGTTATTGAGTTTGAAAGTATAGGTCACGGTTTTTCTGCGACTGCTTTTAACTGTTGTTTCGTGTTCTTCTTCTTCTTCAGTGGAAGCAGCAGAGACAAGCTCTGCAACTCCCAATCCTCAGCCTCTGTTCGAACCCCTAACTCTCCATCACCCTTTCTACTCAACCCCAGCAACCTATTTATAGCCAACAAACCCATCGAATCTCGCTCATTCACTCCATATAATTCTCTTTAACTCGGCAATAAAGAAAATATTTCTTGGAATATTTTCTTTCCCGTTTCATCTTCTCACGCGTTTTCAAGCCTCCAAATTACCATATTTAACTCCTTCACGCTCCAACAGGCTGTGAGGGTCTTCCATGCACGCACAAAACACGTTGAATCTTCTCCAAATCACGTGAAACCCGTGATATACACGAACTGCCCTGTTTTCAACCCGTGAATTGTTTAGCTGATTCTAGCCAATTCTGGTCGAACCAAACGCCCACAATGTGTTTAATAGGCCATATCACAACTATCTACCAAAAATCAGCCATTGAATCTCCCTAGAACACGTTCAACAATTCGATCAAAAATCTGCAGAAGTGTTCTCCATTTTCCCGCCAAAAACAAAATTCAAATAGAGAAGATGACCTCCCCCTAATACTGTACTGGGTTGCGAATAGCAGATGCCTTTTGGGGCGACCTGGGGTGCCCCTTAGTAATTGAGGTGCCCCTTATCCAACGGTGAGAGTCCAAATAACACGTGTCCTCCGGGGCTTTTACCAACTTTTCGAGCCGAATTTTCCAAAAAATGTTTATTTTCCAAAGGTGCCTACAAACACATAAAACACCAAAATTAGTACAAACTCGAGTGCCAACAATATATAGTATTGAGATCAAATTAAACACAAAAATGTGTCTATCACCATGCCACATGTTCCAATGGCATGCCACGCCATCCACCTTGCCGCGCCTAAGCCATGCCATGCCGGGATTCCCTTCATGGCTGCTAAAACGAAGGTGTGCGACAATCAACGACCACCCTTCCATCTTAGATGCAAATCTCAGTCGTCCAAGGTCACCAACCAACACATGGTAACCTTTGGCCCAACGCCAAAACCCTAGTTTTGGTCACTCCCAAACCACGCCAAGGCATGCGAGCCATGCCACATATGCCAATGGCATGCCAGCCACCTTGCCGCGCCGTACCATGCCGGCCTTCCCTATGCGGTTACCAAAACAAAGGCTTGCGACGATCAACGACCATGCTTCCATCTAAGATGCAAGTCTTAGCGGTCCAAGGTCCCCAACCAACGCATGGTAACCTTTTGCCCAAAACCTTAGTTTTGGTCACGCCAAAACCGCGCCAAGGCATGCCGACCATGCCACATGTGCCAATGGCATGCCAGCCACCTTGCCGCGCCATACCATGCCGACCTTCCCTATGCGGTTACCAAAACAAAGGCTGGCGACAATCAACGACCATCCTTCCATCTAAGATGCAAATATTATCCGTCCAAGGTCGCCAACCAACGCATGGTAACCTTTGGCCCAACGCCAAAACCTTTGTTTTCGCCACGCCCAAACCGCGCCAAGGCATGCCATCCATGGAAGATGGAGATGCCAACCACCTTGCCGCGCCATACCATGCCGGCCTTCCTTATGCGGCTACCAAAACAAAGGCTTGCGAAGATCAATGACCACTTTTCCATATAAGATGCAGATCTTAGCCGTCCAAGGTTACCAGCTAACGCATGGCAACCTTTGGCCCGACGCCAAGCCCTAGTTTGGTCGCGCCCAAACAAAGCCAAAACCCTAACTTTTGGCCGCGCCTAAACTAGGCCATATTAAAGCCGTACCGACCATGCTTTCATGCCACTGGCTACCAAACGAAGGGTTCCAATAATCAACGACTACCCTTCCTCTCAAGATGCAAAATCTCGACCGTCGAAGGTCACCACCGAGCCGGAAAGTCTTCCAAGCTCAACTTGCCGAACAACAACATGCTACATGTTTTCCACGAAAACACTCGAGACATCAACACATGTCACAAACTGAGGGATGCTCATTGGGTATTGGTTTGGCGGTTTACAGCGTGCGGCGTACACTACGCCCGTTATAAGACAATGTCATAAGGATAAGGCGGTTAGTAAATACAGGGAGTAATGGTGAAACGCTTTCTTTTATGGAACATAAAAAATCCAGGCTTTACTGGTTACCACCTCCTCCCATTTACTCATTCGTTTTCCATTTCTTACGAGACCAGAGTGCGTTTCACTTCGACTTGTATAAATATGTCTTACCTATTTCCACCAAACGACAAGTTCAGGTCATGAGGATACAACACTCAGAAAATATTTGCTAGCTTTCCATCTGTTGGCTTCCCACTTTTTGATACAAGTCGTGAAACAACTACTCTTCCAGAATCAACTATTCTGGTCTCAACACTCTCTTCGCTTCCCTTCCCAAAACCAACCCTTCTCCTTCACTTTGTGACCGAAGCAAGTCTGGAACATCCATTTCTTGGTTTATGCCGGATTTGTACAGATTGATCTCTCGAATCTAAAGTACTCCCTTGCAGTACATTGTTTAGAGTTTAAACTCGTTTCTCACCCACACACCCGAAATTACCAAAATCAGTAGAAATCGTTTTCACCCTCAAACAGCTGGTAAAACCATCATGATTAAACATGTGTCGGGTCTCATACCTCCTTATTGTATGACAACTTCTCTTATTATGAAGAAGGTCCTGAAGAAACTTACTACAACCATGCAGAACTTCTGGTGGAGTCACTTAAGAGGTAAGGAAAACTCACTTTATCAATTGGAAAACTGTTGATAAATTTAAAGATATAAGTGGATTAGGAATCAGACCTCTACAACTTTTAAACAGAGCTATGATAACTAAACTTATTTGGAAACTTTTAGAGAATGATGACTGCTTTTGGTGTCATATTATGAGAGCCAAGTATAAATAGAAAGACAATTTCTGGTGTGTAGAAAAAGGTCAAAAATGTTCCTCCACTTGGTCAGCTATGCTGAGTTGTAAATTTGATATGGTTGGATGTTGGTTCTGGAAAGAAGATTGATACCAGATAAGACCCCTGGATTCCAAATCTTCATAACAAGAGACCCGCTCTTAATGCAAATGTTACTCACCGTCCTTCTAGAGTTAATGAGCTTATTCTCCTAAATCCTACCAGATGGGACATCGAAAAACTTCATTATTTGTTTCTCCCTCATGATATTAGGTAAATTATGGAGATTCATCTACCTAATAATGGTGCAGAAGTTAAGACAAATTACTTTGGTTATATCATCCAAATGGGGATTTTTCCAACTAAGTCTTTCATCAAAACCCTACAAGACAGAGGACCTTCTTTATCACATGCTGGGAATATTGAAGAGTTTCCTTGGAAGAAATATTGGCAGTCAAGAACATTCCTCCCAGGATTCAAATTTTTATATGGAAAATGCATAACAATAGTATTCATGTGGGGGAGTAGATTGATGAAGATCTGTAAAGATATCAATGCTGATTGCAGAATGTGTAACAGTGCTATCGAATTTTCGGAGCAATTGTTTCTCTGTTGTCTTGTTGCTCAACCCCCCGAATCTCAAAATTGATGAAAATTTTAATCTCTCTGTTCAACATTACATAAAGTGCTGGTTGTTAGAGGGAAGAAATTTTTCTAAACTTAAGTTAGGGTCTTGTCTTTTTTGGAATTTACGGAAGACTAGGAATAATATAAGTCGATGTTACATGAAGGGCTATACTGGTACAATCAAGAAATTATGACTAAGGATATTGCTGCACTACCAACTGAACAAGATTTTTTTAGATGCTAGCTCTATAGCGTGGTATCCTCCATCTCATCCAAATGTCAAGATAAACTTTGATGATGTTGCTGGCTCGAAAGGATTCGCCTGTGATGCAGTTGGGAGGAATCATATTGTTGGGTTCGCAGGAAGCCAAACAAAGGTTTTAAAATTTAGCTCCCCTGTTGAAGCTGAAGCTTATGGTGCGTTGGTGGGGATCGAAGTTTTTATTTGCAAAAGCCATAGCCACATCATTGTTGAAGTTGACTCTCTAATTGTGATAAATTCTTTGAGATATGCCGACTCCCCTACTCCCTGGCGTATTAATAACAACATAGATAGAATCAAGTTGTTTTTTGTTGGTTGAATCCAACTTTACAAAAAAGGAAGCCAATACCATGGCTCATTCCTTAACATCTCATGCTGTTCAAAACCATCTATCTAATGACCGTTAATTCACCCTTCTTTTTGTATTGTTCACTTCTTGAGTGAGCCTTCTTTTTCTTTTTAGTTTTTTGTTGGTTTTTCTTCTTTGTAACCTTCAAAACAAAAATGAAAATAAATAAATCAATACCCCGTTGCAAAACGACTACACTCTACAACTGGACTAGACTAACGGTTGGCATGTGCAGTTTAGAGGCGGAACTACTCATAGACTAAGCCAGCCCAAAATTCAGAAAAATTCAATTTTTTACATTGGTTTCAAGTTTGTTAAAAAATAATCATGCCTAAATCATAGTCCTTCCCAGTGCGGAGGTAGGGACTCGTACCTCGTAATAGCCAGAAATAATTCCGCGGGGGTTAAGGTTGTAATCCAGAACCACCGTTCCAAACCATAAGAGCATCTCCAACAGAAGATGTAAAAAATCCTACATGGATTTTTTATTTAGTCCTTTTATTTATGGGGTCTACACATAGAGTGGATATAGGACTTCACATCTAAGAAATCATCTCAAACAGTAAGAAATTTAACCTTTAGAATTAAAAGAAAATTAGTTAAAAAGATGACGTGGAGGTGCAGCAGGAGGTGTAGATAACACTTTCTTGAACACCTTCATATTTAGTAATTGGTCCCTCCTAACTTGTAGGACCCTATTATTGGAGATGGATTTATACTAAACGGGGGTCTAAAATCCTATGTGTCATTAAAAATAAATAGATTCACCCTCTCTTGGAGATGCTCTAAGAAGAAGAACATTAAAAAGAATGGTTCGCGAGTTATAACCCCCAAAGGTGTCACTATCCATCCACAAAAAACCCACCAAAACAAAAATAACAGAAAAACCCAAAAAAACAAAATTTTGATGAAACCTCATGGAATTTGACGAAACCAATTTTTGGTTTCATCATAAAATTTGATGAAACCAATTTTGAAATTTGGAATTTTCATATCAATACTTTAAAATTTGGGATTTTTGTATCAATTTAGTTTAAGATGGAGTTTTAATGAATCTTAACATTTGAGCGGTGTTTTTGTACCACGAGTTTAGTCCCGTTGGATTTTTATGCCTACTTTTGAAAAAGAAAAAAAATACGAGACCCGACTCAGCCAGAAAAACAAGCTTTCTCAGCCGTCAGATCATCTTACTTTCTTAATATCTCCGGTCTTTCCATTAACAATTTCCTAGGGACTTTTCTAGTACGCATCGCATTTCCGCATTGTAATGACGACTTACGTGTCGCCACATCATTGGCGGTTCATACGTGGCGAGTAATTCTATTGGTTATAGCATCATCAGCCCGACTTTTAAGTCTACATTCTTCATCCCCATTCCAATCTCCACTTTACTTTAAAACCCACTCTCTCTCTCTTTCTCAGGAGAAGAAAATCAGAATCATCAGATCGAAGAGTCTTTAGACGGTAACATCAACTTCTTCTTCTCCCTTCAATTACTGAGATCTAGTTTAAAATTAATGGATCTAATAAGGTTTTTCGAAGTTTATTCTTTTTTAGGGTTTGGATCTGAAAATTGTGTTGTTAATTTTTCAGTGTTATGAGCTGGGAGTGATTCCAATGGATAGAATGAAGTGTATTCTCGTGTGTTTGGTTGCTTGTTTCTTTACATTACAGCTTTGTGTTGCTGATCCTGTAAGTTATTTTTACTTGATTTTTTGATTTTTTTTTTGTGAGATTGTATGTTCGGGATTCAGTTTGTATGTTTTGATCTTCTGACAATGATGTGGTTTTTGGTTAATTTGTGCAGATATTTTACGAGTCGTTTGACGAGTCGTTTGAGAGGAGATGGATTGTGTCTGAGAAAGATGATTATGAAGGTTAGTTAGATCTCTGATTAATTCTTGTTTTTCGTGAAATTGATAGTTTACAATTCCATGATAGCACGAGTTTATTTTCTTTTCTTGTGTATTCGTTGCAGTTGGATTAAATTACTATATGCTTTGCATGCTTGTAGAACTCAATTGCCTATTAAAATCCGTGATGCATACTTAAAAGCTGTATGCAGACAGTGTTTAATTTACCATGTAATTATAGGTGATTTAAGTAGGCTCGCCAGCAGAAAACCTTTCTTTGAGAGCTTTTATACTGCAGGGGTTGTGATGTTGGTTTGAGAGGATTTCCCTAAGAAAGTTAAGTTTGGACCGCAATGAGATCAATTTTGCACTTTAACCACTAGGTTGAAGGACCAAACATACCTAGGATTATAGGGAAAGTCTAATTTAAATATATGTGTGGCATGCTGATGATGTTTATATTTGGATTATTTTTTATTGTTGTTTTTTCTTCTTCTGGCACAAGTAATCTGTACTGGTACTGTAGTTGTCCTTTCATATATTTTCATGAAGGAAAGGTAATATTATTACCATTATGTTGATGTGTTGCTCTCTACTTTGACAGTATTTGTAAATCCCTGTCGTTATTAAACTTGTGCCCTGTCCCCTTTTTGTTATTATATTGATGTTTTTTATTGCCAATTTTTCGCTAATATATATCTTGTATGTCAGGTGTTTGGAAACATGCCAAAAGTGAGGGACATGACGATTACGGACTTCTTGTGAGCGAGAAAGCCAAGAAGTACGCTATTGTGAAAGAACTCGATGAAGCAGTCAGTCTAAAGGATGGTACTATCATCCTGCAGTTTGAGACCCGTCTACAAAATGGACTGGAGTGTGGAGGCGCTTATCTGAAATACCTTCGTCCTCAAGCAGCTGGGTGGATTGCAAAGGAGTTCAACAATGATTCTCCCTACGCAATCATGTTTGGACCTGATAAATGTGGGTCGACGAATAAGGTGCACTTCATCTTGAAGCACAAGAACCCCAAGACTGGGGAGTATGTTGAGCACCATCTCAAGTTCCCACCCTCCGTTCCTGCTGACAAACTATCCCATGTCTATACTGCAATCATAAAACCTGACAATGATTTGGCCATTCTTATCGATGGGGAGGAAAAGAAGACAGCTAATTTCCTTAAAGGGGATGATTTTGAGCCTCCACTTATCCCTGCCAAGACCATTCCTGATCCAGATGATAAGAAACCAGAGGACTGGGATGAGAGAGCCAAAATTCCAGACCCAGCTGCAGTAAAGCCTGATGATTGGGATGAGGATGCACCCATGGAGATCGAAGATGAGGAAGCTGAAAAGCCAGAGGGATGGTTGGATGATGAGCCTGAGGAGATTGATGATCCAGAAGCATCAAAGCCCGAAGATTGGGATGATGAAGAGGACGGTGAGTGGGAAGCACCCAAAACTGATAACCCAAAGTGTGCAGATGCACCTGGTTGTGGTGAGTGGAAGAAGCCAATGAAGAGCAATCCAGCTTACAAAGGAAAATGGCATGCACCACTGATTGAAAATCCAAACTACAAGGGCATCTGGAAGCCACAAGAAATTCCTAACCCTGACTACTTTGAGCTTGAGAAACCTGATTTTGAGCCTGTTGCCGCCATTGGAATTGAGATCTGGACCATGCAAGATGGTATCTTGTTTGATAACATTTTGATAGCAAAAGATGAGAAGGTTGCAGAAGAGTACAGACAGAAAACATGGAAGCCGAAATTCGATGTTGAGAAAGAAAAGCAGAAGGCTGAGGAAGCAGCTGCAGGTGATTCTGATGGTAATCTCTCCGACTTCCAGGTGAATATCCCTGCCTCTGATCTTTTAAACTGTCCATTTACTTGGTGCTTTCTGGTTTTGGCTTTCTCATTTTTTCCTTCTATCCTCTAACAACAAATTACTGGACTTGCAGAAAAAGATATTTGAGGTCCTTTACAAGTTTGCAAACCTTCCTTTCTTGGCTGATTACAAGCTCAAGATATATGTAAGTTGTTGCTCTGAACAAAACAAATATACTTTTCAGTTACAACTTTGAAACTTTTGTGATTCTTCTCTACACCACTTTAGGTTGGTAGAAGTTTGCTTAACCGAGTTATATCAAATTCTGCAGGATATTATTGAGAAGGGTGAGAAACAGCCAAATATCACCATTGGTATCCTTGTTTCTGTTGCATTGGTTATGTTGACCATCTTCTATAGAATTCTTTTTGGCGGCAAGAAAACAGTGGTGAGTTTTCAGTATTCGAAGCTGTTATCATTTGCGCTTCTTTTTCCTCCTAAATTATTCAAGTTCTAGCCATATAATGTTTGCTAATGTACTATGGGTTACTTCTGTGTGTAGGCAAAGGCAACCCCAGAGGTTAGGCCTGCTGCTGGAGCTGCAAATCCTGTGAATAACGAAGGAAGCAGCAGTGGAGAGAAAGAAGGAGACAAGGAAAATGAAAGTGAAGATGCTGCTGCTCCTCGCAGAAGGGCCACGAGAAGGGAGAACTGAAGTAATTAATTTTGGTAAAGAGGAGTTTTAATCTAGTTAAATTTGGGTCAGAATTTTGTTTTGGATAACTAGGTGTTGTGAAATGAGAATTACTTTTAGTCATTTTTTGTTAAATACCTATGAATCTGCTTTCTCAACCGTCTTTCTGAATCTGCTTTCTTCTGGCACTTTGTTGTAATACCAAATCAGACAACTAATATCGATGTTAAGGTAGACAAACTTGGTATTCAATTAAGTTCTAGATGGAACATTACGTTCATCTAAATTCTAGTGTGCCATGCGGAAAAGAGACGGACAAGTCTATGAAACATGA